>NC_059095.1:16939728-17296122 GCF_020497125.1 Mauremys mutica | reverse complement strand
TTTCTTAATCACCTCTCTGAGATGCTTGCTCATCCACCTTGGTCTACAACTCCTGCCTATGAATTTTTTCCTTTTTCTTGGGATGCAGACTTCTGATAGTTTCTGCAACTTTGACTTGAAGTAATTCTAGGACTCCTTCACCTTTAGATCCACGAATTCTTCAGTCCAATCCACTTCCTTAACTAATTTCCTTAAATTTTTAAAGTTAGCCCTTTTGAAATCAAAAACCCTAGTCACAATCTATTTTTATCAGAGGGGTAGCCATGTTAGTCTGGATCTGTAAAAAGCAACAGAGTCCTGTGGCACCTTAAAGACTAACAGAAGTATTGGAGCATAAGCTTTTTTTGTTTATCTTCCATCTAATTTGAACTTAATTAGCTCATGAGCCCTCAAACCAAGGTTGTCCTCTACAATCATTTCTTCTATGAGGTCCTCACTACTCACCAAAACCAAATCTAAAATGGCATCCCCTCTCATTGGTTCAGCAACTACTTGGTGAAGGAATCCATCAGCTATCCCATCCAGGAAAATCTGAGCCCTATTATTGTTACTAGCACTTGTCCTCCAGTCTATATCTGGGAAGTTAAAGTCTCCTATGATCACACAATTCCCATTAGTATTTACTTCATTAAAAACATTAAAGAGGTGTCTATCCATGTCCAAATCAGATCCTGGTGGTCTATAGCACACCCCAAGCGAGGCTTTAATAGCTTTCTTCTCCAATGTGATTTTTTTAACCCAGACAGACTCTGTCTTATCCATTCCATCACTTTTTATTTCTTTACAGTCTACCTCATCATTGATGTATAATGAATCAGGAGGTCATCTAGTCCAACCCCCTACTGAAAGCAGGACTAATCCCCAGACAGATTTTTGCCCCAGTTCCCTAAATGGCCCCCTCAAGGATTGAACTCACAACCCTGGGTTTAGCAGGCCAATGCTCAAACCACTGAGCTATCCCTCCCCCAATGTTATTCCACCACCTTTGCCTTTATTTCTGTCTTTCCTAAACAACACATACCCTTCAATATCTGTACTCCAGTCATGATTACTATTCTACCATGTTTCTGTTATCCCTATAATATCTGGTTTCACTTCCTGCACCAGTAGCTCTAGTTCCTCCATTTTATTACCTAGGGTACGTCCACACTACCCGCCGGATCAGCGGGTAGCGATCTATCTATTGGGGATCAATTTATCGCGTCTTGTCTAGACACAATAAATCGATCCCTGAACGCGCTCTCCATCGACTCCGGGTCTCCACCAGGGCGAGAGGTGAAAGCAGAGTCGATGGGAGCTGCGGCCGTCGATCCTGCGCCGTGAGGACAGGAGGTAAGTTGAAATAAGATATGTCGACTTCAGCTACGTTAGTCTTGTATCTGAAGTTGCGTGTCTTACATCACCCCTCCCCCCCATTGTAGACCCAGCCCTAGGGGGGAGGGATAGCTCAGTGGTTTGAGCATTGGCCTGTTAAACCCAGGGTTGTGAGTTCAATCCTTGAGGAAGCCACTTAGGGATCTGGGGCAAAAATTGGTCCTGCTAGTGAAGGCAGGGGGCTGGACTCAATGACCTTTCAAGGTCCCTTCCAGTTCTAGGAGATTGGTATATCTCCACTTATTTTTTTTTTTTAGGCTCCTAACATTAGTGTACAAGCATCTTAATTTTTGCTGTTTGGCTTTGGTCGCATTCTTTACCAGAGTAGGCATTGACATTCTATTTCCAGTATCCCCTAGTAGGTTGGTGTCTACACTACCCTTCCTCCTTATGTCCATTCTCCTACCCACGGCTCTATCTTTTCTTACTTCATTTTCTTCCCTCTCAATGTTGAAATCCGGAATGGAGATTACCTGGATGTCATCCAACCATCTCCCCATATTCCTGGTTTAAAGCTCTCTTAATCAGTTGTGCCAGCCTCCATCCTAGAAGTCTATTTTCCGCCCTACTCAGGTGAAGTCCATCCCAAGAGAACAGTCCTCTGTCCATGAATGCCTCCCAGTGGCCATATATCCCAAAGCCCTCCTTATAGCACCACTGCCTGAGCATCTGTTTAGCATCATGATCTTGTCACACCTTTGCCCTTCTCTATGAAGAGGCAGAATCCCACTGAAGATCATCTGAGCCTCGAATTCCTTCCCCAGCCTGGCATAGTCTCCCTTGATTCATTCCGGCGAGAATCTAGCAGTATCATTTGTTCCCACATGAAAGACAATCAGTGTATTCTTTCCTGCTCCCATTAGGATCCTCTTCAGCCTCAGGTCCATATCCCATATCTTCGCACCCGGCAGACAGCACACCCTTCTGTTCTCTGGATCAGCTCTGGTTACAGGCCTGTCTATACTTCTCAGTAAGGAGTCCCCAATCACGTAGACCTGCCTTTTCCTGGAGATGGTGTCATTCTCCGGTCTATCCCCTGTTCCCTCTGGCTGCAAGTCCTCTTGATTCCTATTCTCCCTTGCAATCCTCTGCAACCCTCCTGTATCCTCCTGGGGCTCATATTTGGTGTTATCTCCATTGACTCTTCCCCTCTTCCTATAGGACTCACTGCTCTTCTCTTCTTCCTTGTCCTCTCACCTTCAGTGACCACCTTCTGTGCCCCTTCTTCATTTTCCAACTCCACAAACCTGTTCCTGAGCTCTATTTCTCCTTCACTAGCCTGTCTTTTCCTCTTCCTGGTTCTCTTAGTCACATGCTTCCACTGTCCACTGTCTTCACCAAGCAGTGTCCCCTCAGAGTTCTTTGGTCCTGCTTCCCTCTGCAAGTCTGAGCTTTTCCCTTCAGCTTCCTCATGTCTTTGCTACATCATCTGCTCGAACCCCCTTCTAAATTCAGAGTTTCCACCTGCATCTCCAATCCTCAGATCTTTTCTTCCATCAGCTCTATCTGCACTTCATGCAGACGAAACTCTTTTTCAGTACCCCCTCCAGGATCATGTACAGACCACAGCTTCCACATCCAGTCATCCTCATTGTGTCTTCCACTGGTTGGCTCACCACCACTGCTGCCTCAGTCATAGC
Source organism: Mauremys mutica (assembly GCF_020497125.1). NCBI lineage: Eukaryota > Metazoa > Chordata > Testudines > Geoemydidae > Mauremys > Mauremys mutica. The sequence continues at coordinate 17,293,108 of NC_059095.1, read as the reverse complement.
CTTCCCACCTAAGCCCTGTTAGTCCGTGAAAAACAAATCAAACCAAAACACCACAAGCCACAGCGAAACAAACCCCCAACGAGCACCAAAACACTGCCAGAACACCACACACTGCCTTCACTAGCCTGTCTATTCCTCTACCTGCTTCTTCTAGTCTTCCCTGCAAACTCCCACTCAAACTCCCCTGTTTACAGCTCTGTTTGCTGGCTCCTGTGCTGCTACAGCTGTCACATAGGATTGCCGGGTGTCTGTTTTTTGACCGGAACACCTGATCAAAAAGGGATCCTGATGGCTCTGGTCACCGCCGCTGACTAGGCTGTTAAAAGTCCAGTTGGCGGCGAAGTGGGGCTGGCAGGCTCCCTGTCTGGCTCCACGCAGCTCCCCAGAAGCGGCAATGTGTCCCTGCAGCCTAGTTTCTGGGGAGCTGCCTAGGTAAGCACTGCCCAGAGCCCACACTCCTAACTCCTTCCTGTGCCCCAACCCAACCCCCCCACCCCAGCCCTAAACCCACTCCCGGAGCCCGCACCCCAGCCCTGTCCCTTCCCCTCCCTGCACCCAAATCCCTCCCACAGCCTGCACCCCAACCCCTCTGTCCCAGCCCTTGTATGAGGTGAATTAAAAAATACTATTTCTTTTGTTTATCATTTTACAGTGCAAATATTTGTAATAAAAATAATATAAAATGAACACTGTACACTTTGTATTCTGTGTTATAATTGAAATCAATATATTTGAAAATGTAGAACAGCATCCAAAAGATTGAATACCAATTGAAATTTATTATATTGTTTAACAGTATGGTTAAAACTTCGATTAATTGTAATTAATTTTTTTAATCATGATTAATTTTTTGTTAATCGCATGAGTTAACTGTGATTAATCAACAGCCCTAGTTCAAAGTTGCAAAACAACCTCCATTCCCTGAGGTGTTCGTAACTCTGAGGTTCTACTATCAACTAAAGGTGTGATATATAGCACTCCTAGCTGTCCCTGAAATGGTGCAAAGATTTATACTCTGCACTTAAAGTGAAAAGGTTACCATGGTTACATGGTTATTGTTATTCAGCATAACTAAGAACCTGATGTAGCTACAGCTTTTTTTGTAGATAATCATGAACACAGCAGGTGTATAATGTCCAACAGAAAGCTCCAAGGCTCTATCCCAGTACCTACATAGCTCCAGAGAAATCTATAGCCTGAGCTGAGTAAAATAAGTGAAAACTATTAGGGCTCAGTATGCACAAAATGATATATAATGTGGCTGCTGGTGGTTTCTTGGCTTAATTCTGTCTTGAGTTTCTTCTCGTCAAATGGAAGGTTTACACCAGGGGTCTCAAACTCAAATGACCATGAGGGCCACATGAGGACTAGTATATTGGCCCGAGGTTCGCATTACTGACACCTCCCCCCACCGCCCTCGGCCCTGCCCCCACTCCACTTCTTCCATGAGGCCCCACCCCTTCCCTGCCCCCGTTCCAACCCCTTCCCCGAAATCCCTACCCCAACTCCGCCCCCTCCCTGCCCCCAGGGGGGGAAGGAGGGGTGTGGCAGGGGGTCAGGGCAGGGGATCGGGGTGCAGGAGGGGTGCAGCAGGGGGCTCAGGGCAGTGGGTTGGGGTGTGGGGTGCAGGAGGGGTAAGGGGTGCAGCAGGGGGTTAGGGCAGGGGATCAGGGTGCGGCAAGGGGCTCAGGGAAGTGGGTTGGGGTGCAGGAGTGGTGCGGGGTGTGGCAGGGGGTTCAGAGCAGGGGGTCGGGTGCAGGGTGCGGCAGGCGGCTCAGGGAAGGGGGTTGGGGTGCAGGGTGCAGCAGGGGGCTCAGGGGAGGGGGTCAGGGTGCAGGGTTCGGCAGGGGGTCGGGGTGCGACGGGGGCTCAGGGCAGTTGTTTGGGGTACAGGAGGGGTGTGGCAGGGGGTCGGGGTGCAGGGTGCGAGAAGGGTCTGAGGGCAGGGGATTCAACTGCAGGACGGGTTTGGGGGGTGGGCTCTGGCCTGGCGCACACCGGGGGCAAGGCAGGCTCCCTGCCTCCCTGCCTGCCCTGCCCCCACTCTGGGAAATGGCTGGAATGTGGGTGAGCAAGGGCACAGGGGTGTGTGTTGCTGTTACTTCAGGCTCCACCCCCAGCATCTCCCATTGGCCGGGAACAGGGAACCGCGGCCAATGGGAGCTGCTGGGGGAGGGGCCTGAAGCAACAGCAACACACACCCCAGCGCCTGTCTTCCCCCACGTTCTTTCCGCTTCCCGGAGCGGTGTGGGGGCAGGGCAGGCAGGCAGGGAGCCTGCCATGCCCCCCGGTGCGCACCGGGCCAGAGCCACTCTAGGTAAACACTGGGGGAGGGTGAGGGGGCTGCAGAAAATAACCCCGCGGGCCGTGTGTTTGAGACCCCTGGTTTACACTGTGAAAGGATAGGGTAAATATTTGGTTGTTGGGGTGTTGAAATCAAGAATGGATTTCTAGACTTTTGGCTTAGCGTACCATATGGCAGCACTGCTGATTATGTTAATGATAATGATATTTGACACTAGAGGAGGAAAACATCATGAGCTGGGCTGATCTAGGGTCTAGGAAAAAGGAGGCATTAGGGTGAAGACACTGTCATCTTGGAGGATGTCGGAGGAAAGACTGTTGGAGGTTGCGAGTAGGAGAAGGTACAATTGGTAGTTGTGATAACCTAGTGGATGGAGGACATTTTGAAGTGAGAGGAAAAGTGCGAAAACTGCACTGTGTGGTGGGAAGAGTAGGGGAATTGTAAAGCTCAACCTTTTCCAGAGTGGCTGTGAAAGGCTTTTGGACTTCCAGAAGAAAGGAGGCAGACTAGTGGAGACAAAGTCATTAGAAATTAATCCAGACAAGAGAAGAGCAGCAGTCTGGGTTCAGCATGGTGGCCTGTGGTGATGGGGCAGAGCAATGGCTGAAATTTATTATTTGCAGACTAACAGTGTAGCTGATGGTGAACAGGTGTCACCGCTGTGAAATGCACGGTTACTTTATTTACTTTCTCCACACCAGTAATGATTGTATAGACCTCTATCATATCTCTCCTTAGTCATCTCTTTTCCAAGCTGAAAAGTCCCAGTCTTTTTAATTTCTCCTTTTATGGAAGCTGTTTCATACTCCTGATAATTTTTTGTTGCCCTTTTCTGAACCTTTTCCAATTTCAATATATCTTTTTTGAGATGGGGTGACCAGATCTGCATGCAGTATTCAAGATGTGGGCGTACCATGGATTTATCTAGAGGCAATATGATATTTTCTATCTTATCCCTTTCTTAATGATACCCAACATTCTGTTTGCTTTTTTGCCTGCTGCTGCATATTGAGTAGATGGAGTCATTGTTCTCTGAAAACAAGATCTTATCTTGAGTGGTAACAACTAATTTAGACCCCATCATTTTATATGTATAGTGGGATTGTTTTTCAATGTGCATTACTTTGCATTTATCAACATTGAATTTCATCTGCCATTTTCTTGCCTAATTGACCCAGTTTTGTGAGATCCCTTTGTAACTCTTCCCTCTGTAACTTTTGGACTTAACTGTCTTGAGTAGTTTTGTATCATCTGCAAATTTTGCCACTTCACACCGCTTTTTCCAGATAATTTATGAATATGTTGGAACAGTACTGCTCCCAGTACAAAACCTGGGCGGGACATCACTATTTACCTCTCTCTGGCCTGAAAACTAGCCATTTATTCCAACTGTTTTCCTATCTTTTAACCAGTTACTGATCCATGAGAGGACCTTCCCTCTTATTCCATGACAGCTTACTTTGCTTAAGAGCCTTTTGGTGAGGGACCTTATCAAAGGCTTTCTGAAAATCAAAGTACACTATATCCACTGGATCATCCTTGTCCACATGTTTGTTAACCCCCTCAAAGAATTCTAGTAGATTGGCGAGGCATGATTTCTCTTTACAAAAATGCTTTTGACTCTTCCTCAACAAATCATGTTAATCTATGTGTCTGAAGTTAGGCTAACTGGCCTGTAATTGCCAGAATCGCTTCTGGAGCCTCTTTTAAAAAATTGGCATCACATTAGCTATCCTCTAGTCATCTGGAGAGCGGTGTATGTCAGTAATCAGAGGGATAACAAATGCTGTGCTTTCATATAGTGGAGAGCCAAATAGCAGAACCTATCCTACTCTTTTCTTTCTCTTGCATACCCATCTTTGCTTGACTGTATTTTTGTTCATGCTTGTGTTGGCTTTTTAAAATTTCAATACAGAACAGCTGTGTTCCCTGTAAGGTGCGTGGCTGTGCGGCCACCCAAGAGTCAGTCTAGTGCCACACACTTGATTAGCAGAGCTGCGCACATCCGGTGATGTGTGTTCAGGTTCCACCTCCTGGCCGCCCCCCTCCTCCCACGCTGCTCTGCAGACGTGTTGCTTCTGCCTTGAAATCCCTGGCCAGCTGCTCCCGGGACCTTCCTGCTTGCTGTGCAGAGTGGAGGTTGGGGGCCCTGATGTCAGGGTGTCCCTCTCCATTCCACCTGTACCCCATCTTTGCGGAGCGGGGGAGAAGGGACAAGGCTCAGGAACAGGACAGAGCTGCTGGCAGCTGCTGCCGTCTGAACGAGCCTTCTGGTGAGTGCCGCTGTGCTTAGAGACAAAGTCTCTCATAGACTTCCCCAGCAGCCAGCATACACACACTCTGTATCTCTCTCTCTCTCTCTCTCTCTCTCTCTCTCTCTCATACGCACGCACACGCACACACACACACACACCCCTACTTGTCGTGGTGGTGGTGTTACTTCTTGGTACTTCCTACAATGTACATATATCTGTAATTTTATTCTTCCAAAGTGCTATTATTTTAGTTTTTTAACTACTCTGTACATTTCATAATTCTATTTCTCTCTTATGCTTAATTTTAATTCTTTGAGTAGTGAGTTCTAAAATGCCTAACCTGTCCTTGCTGGAGTAATTATCCCTATGGTAACTTTTAAAAAATATATATTATAGCTAGGTTTTTTGTTTCTTCTGGTGGCACACATCCACACATACCTTGATATTGGTGCACATAACAAAATTAATTCTGCACATGGATGGAAAAAATTAGAGGGAACATTGCTGAACAGTTCAAGAAAATTAATGAAACGAAGTATATCATGAGTCCTTAAGAGTTAGTGTCATTGTTTGCTAACATGTAAACCAGCATTTGGGTCTTGCTCCAAACCAGAGGTGGCCAAACTTACTGATCCTCTGAGCTGTATATGACAGTCTTCAGAAGCTTGAGAGCCAGGGTGCACCTGCTGGGGCTCGGGGCTTCAGTCCCGTGGGAGGCTCCTGCCGGGGCTCAGGGCTTCAGTCCCACTCCTGCTGAAATGCCAAGCCCTGGCAGGTGTGTCCTATGCGGCTGAAGCCCCGAGATCCCCCTATCCCACTGGACAGAAGCCCCTACCTCACCACCCTGCTGCAAGGCAGAGATCCTGAGCTCCTCCCCTCCCCACATATGGTAGGTGGAGAATGGGGAGGGTGTGGGGGGCTCCACGAGCCGCACTTTAATGGTAGAAGCGCCACATGTGGCTTATGAGCCACAGTTTTGCCATTCTTGCTCTAAACTTCTTTTTAAATATTTTACAATACCTGTTTTTTGTTCATATTGCCTGTGGGGAGCTTTTTATTGTAACCTGGGTGATAGTCTTTTCAGAAAAGACACGGTCCCTGTCCCAAGGAGCTGACATTCAAAATGCAGTAGACCACATGCTCACAAGTCACTAGATGGCCAAGTGAAAGACCATGTTATAAGCAGTGCTTGAAGTCTTTATTTTGTGCATTGTAAACCATATTTTTAGAAAGATAACGTGCGTGAGTTAATATATTTTATTGTAATAACTTCTATTGTGGGGAGAGACAGGCAAGTTTTTTAGACAGCTTTTCTGGAAGGGCTTCACAGAAGAGAGTTTAAAGGAGGGTTTTGAGTGAGGTGGTTGGGTGAATGCAATTAAAACTGTTCTTTTTAATGCACAGGTCGAGTCACCGATCTGAGCATGTAATGCTCCTGGTCATTTGGCTCAAGACTGAGCATTGCATATGAGGGTCTGTAGTCAAGGTGTAGAATTTGCCAAATGCACACAATTATGCTCCAGAAACTAAGGCCTGGTCTACACTAGGACTTTAATTCGAATTTAGCAGCGTTAATTCGAACTAACCGCTCAACCGTCCACACCAGGAAGCCATTTAATTCGAACTAGAGGGCTCTTTAGTTCGAATTCGGTACTCCACCCCGATAGGTGGAGTAACGCTAAATTCGACATGGCTAGCTCGAATTAGGCTAGGTGTGGATGCAAATCGAACTTATTAGCTCCGGGAGCTATCCCACAGTGCACCACTCTGTTGATGCTCTGGACAGCAGTCGGAGCTTGGATTCTCTGACCAGCCACACAGGAAATGACCCGGGAAAATTTGAATTCATTTTCCTGTCTGGGCACTTTGAATCTGACGTCCTGGCTGTACATCGGGGCGAGCTCCGCAGCACCTGCAACGATGCAGAGCTCTCCAGCAGAGGAGTCCGGCCAATCCAAGAATAGAAAGAGGTCCCCAGCATGGACAGACCGGGAAGTCCTGGATCTGATCGGTGTGTGGGGCGAGGAGTCTGTGCTGTCGGAGCTGCGCTCCAGCAAGCGGAATGCAAAGACCTTCGAGAAGGTCTCCAAAGCAATGATAGAGAAAGGATACAGCCGGGATGCAATGCAGTGCCGCGTGAAAATCAAGGACCTGAGACAAGGCTACCAAAAAGTCAGAGCGGCAAACGGACGCTCCGGAGCCCTGCCCCAGACATGCCGCTTCTACGAGGCACTGCATGCCATTCTCGGTGGGTCTGCCACCACTGCCCCACCAGTGACCGTGGACTCAGTGGATGGCATAGTGAACCTGGACAGTTCCTCCTCGATGTTCGCCGATGGGGAAGATGAGGAAGGGTCTGTGGAGGACGGCGCAGGCGACAGCGAACACAAAACCGCTTTCCCTGACAGCCAGGATCTCTTCATCACCCTCACAGAGATCCCCTACCAACCCTCCCCGGCCGTTAACCCGGACTCTGAATCAGGGGAAGGATCAGGCGGTAAGTGCTCTAAACATGTAAACATTTATTTTTTATAAAACAGGTATAAAAAAATAGAAATACTATATATAAAATTTTCAATGAAAAACTATATGAAAAGTAGGTCCACACATATAGGGATTGAACAATAATCCTCCAGGGACAATTCAAGAAAGGTCTCATTTAGGTCCTCGAAAAGCCTCCGCAGGAGGTTCCTGGGGAGAGGTGCCTTGTTGGGTGCTCCATGGAAGCACACTCTTCCGCGCCAGGACATCCTTATGTAGATGGGAATCATCGCCTCCACAAGCATGGCCGCATATGGTCCTGGTCTCTGCAGGGCTTCCCTTAGCATCCGTTCTTTGTGACTCCGAGGGACCCGCATCAGGGTGATCTCGTTCATGAAATGCTGCATCTAATTAGGGCAATTAGTGTATTCATAGAATCTCAGGGTTGGAAGGGACCTCAGGAGGTCATCTAGTCCAACCCCCTGCTCAAAGCAGGACCAAACCCAACTAAATCATCCCAGCCAGGGCTTTGTCAAGCCTGACCTTAAAAACCTCTAAGGAAGGAGATTCCACTACCTCCCTAGGTAACCCATTCCAGTTCTTCACCACCCTACTAGTGAAAAAGTTTTTCCTAATATCCAACCTAAACCTCCCCCTCTGCAACTTGAGACCATTACTCCTTGTTCTGTCATCTTCTACCACTGAGAACAGTCTAGATCCATCCTCTTTGGAACCCCCTTTCAGGTAGTTGAAAGCAGCTATCAAATCCCCCCTCATTCTTCTCTTCTGCAGACTAAACAATCCCAGTTCCCTCAGCCTCTCCTCATAAGTCATGTGCTCCAGCCCCCTAATCATTTTTGTTGCCCTCCGCTGGACTCTCTCCAATTTATCCACATCCTTCTTGTAGTGTGGGGCCCAAAACTGGACACAGTACTCCAAATGAGGCCTCACCAGTGCTGAGTAGAGGGGGATGATCACATCCCTTGATCTGCTGGAAATGCCCCTTCTTATACAACCCAAAATGCCATTAGCCTTCTTGGCAACAAGGGCACACTGTTGACTCATATTCAGCTTTTCGTCCACCGTAACCCCTAGGTCCTTTTCTGCAGAACTGCTACCCAGCCATTCGGTCCCTAGTCTGTAGCAGTGCATGGGATTCTTCCGTCCTAAGTGCAGGACTCTGCACTTGTCCTTGTTGAACCTCATCATATTTCTTTTGGCCCAATCCTCTAATTTGTCTAGGTCCCTCTGTATCCTATCCCTACCCTCCAGCGTATTGTTACTGTTGTGAATGGTTGACTTTTACTTTGCATAAAAATGACCCTCGCTTAACAGCCACGTGTTGTAGGCCACATAGGAAAAGCATACATTGATCTTTCCCGTGCACTGGCGGGAGTGGCTGGAAAAGGGTCAGAGTATATGATTTCCAGATTGCCTTTAGCGGGAGGGCACAGCTATCCATTAACTGATAAGCAGAATGTACTGTAAGGCTTACCAGGACTGTCTGCTAGACGGATTCAGCTGTCTCTCCCCACTTGTCCGCTCTCCTGTGCAATGCCGCAGCCAATGAGAACGTATTCCGAAATCTCGAACTTGTCCTGAGATCTCGTGAGACTTGTTGCCCTGTATGGTCTTGTTCAGAGAAACTGACTAGACTGTGTTCACTGTTCGCAAACATGTATCTGTTCAAGGAAATCAGTTACTTTTCCCATCACACAGCTTCGGCTCTTTCCCGGACTGCCCCGGCATCCCCCTCGCAGAGGCTGGTGCAGATTAGGCGGCGAAAGAAAAAGACTAGGGACGAGATGTTCGCGGAACTGATGGCCTGCTCCAGAGCTGAGGCGGCAGAGTAGAGACAGTGGAGGGAGACCCTATGTCAACAGCATCGCACACACAGCGAACGGGAGGACACGTGGCGGCAGGAAGACCAGCAGGCGACTCAAATGCTGCTTGGGCTAATGAGGGAGCAAACGGACACGCTCCGGCGCCTTGTTGATGTTCTGCAGAACCGCAGGCAGGAGGACAGAGCCCCCCTGCAGTGTATCTGCAACCGCCCTCCCCCGCCAAGAAGTCCTGCCCCCCCCCACACCCAAAAGTACAAGACGGAGGGGCGGTAGGGGCCGTGAGAACTGTCACTGCACCACTGCATAGCGCTAATGTACCACACACCTCTCACGCTATACATTTGTAGAAGTGCTTCCCTTACAGGCTCACCCAGTCCCAAATCCAAGTTTCATCCCCCCACTGTGTATTAGATTATTAAAAGCTGTTTGCTGTTATTCACTGTTTCGGTCACGTCTTTCGTGTCAGAGGATTTTTTTGTGTATGGGGGGGAGGGGATTTATAATTGCACGGTATAGCCTACATTACCAGGGTACAGACTTGGGGCCATGATCAACTGCAGGGCACACACACACTGCAGTCAGTAGGCACCAGGGTCACTCTGTGTGGTGTATGCTGCCCCGGGTCATTCTGTGATGTGTATGCTTGTCCAGGGTCCTAGCGCCTGCCACCCCCTTAATGTTAAGGCATGCTGCCCTTACCATGAACTTCCAACGTAGCAACGAGCCTCTCCGCTGCCCTGAGCCCCAACAAGAGCCCTCATCCACAGACAGATACTCACCCTTCCCCCACACCCCTCACCCCTTCCTACGCCCAAACCCGCAGCCCACTGCCGTCATCCAAACCCCTATCCAAAGAAGGCACCACTCGCCCCTTCCTGCAAACCCACCCCTTCCTGCAATCCCTCCCCTTCATGCACAACCACTTGCAACCGTCCCCCACCCCAGAGACCTATGTAGGAGCAGGAGGATGTCATTCCTCTATGGAACAAGCGGTCTGTACATCAGTGCACACCGTGCCCAGCACAGTATGCGTCCATGTTTCAACACCTGAACAGAAATGCAAAGTAAAACAAAGATTTATTAATAATGAGTGTAACAATTAATTTGCTTTAAAACGTGCTTTGGAAGTGGGGGAAACTTGGAGAACGGGGTATGTAACCGCAGATCGAAATCGACACATACAGACACAGGCCCAGGGTCAGTTTCTCTTGAAAGCAAGTGGAGAGTCATAGGTTACCCTGCTCTCCGAGGAAACTTGCTTTCAAAGCCTCCCGGATACACAGCGCTTCCTGCTGGGATATTCTCTCAGCACGGGTTTCTGGCTGAGCGTAAACTGCAGCCAGGCGATTTGCCTCAACCTCCCATCCGGACAAAAAGGTCTCGCCCTTGCTCTCACAGAGATTGTGTAGCACACAGCAAGCAGCAATAACTACGGGGATATTCTTTTCGCTGATGTCCGAGCGAGTCAGTAAGCTCCGCCATCTCCCCTTGAGACGTCCGAAAGCACACTCCACCACCATTCTGCACTTGCTCAGCCGGTAGTTGAAGAGTTCCTTCTCTCTGTCCAAGGCGCCTGTATAGGGCTTCATGAGCCAGGGCATTAGCGGGTAGGCTGGGTCCCCGAGGATCACTGTAGGCATCTGCACATCCCCAACAGTTATTTTGTGGTCCGGGAAGAAAGTACCTGCCTGGAGGCATTTAAACAGACCAGAGTTCCTGAACACACGCGCGTCATGAACCTTGCCCGGCCACCCAACGAAGATGTTGGTAAACCGTCCCCTATGGTCTACCAGTGCTTGCAGCACCATTGAAAAGTAGCCCTTTCGGTTAATGTACTCGCTGGCCTGGTGGGCTGGTGCCAGGATAGGGATGTGAGTCCCATCTATAGCCCCACCGCAGTTTGGGAATCCCATCGCGGCGAAGCCATCTATGATGTCATGGACGTTTCCGAGAGTCACTACCTTTGAGAGAAGTTGCTCAACGATTGCGTGGGCTACTTCAATCACAGCAACCCCCACGGTAGATTTGCCCACGCCAAAGTGGTTCGCTACTGACCGGTAGCTGTCTGGCGTTGCAAGTTTCCAGAGGGCTATGGCCACTCGCTTCTGCACACTCAGGGCTGCTTGCATCCGGGTGTCCTGGCGCTTCAGGGCAGGGGACAGCAAGTCACAGAGTTCAAGGAAAGTGCCCTTACGCATCCTGAAGTTTCGCAGCCACTGTGATTCATCCCAGACCTGCAGCACTATGCGGTCCCACCAGTCCGTGCTTGTTTCCCGGGCCCAGAATCGCCGTTCCACACCATGAACTTGACCCATTGCCACCATGATCTCCACGGTGCGGCGTACCCTGCTTTGTGAGAGGTCTGCGCCACTCTGTGAATTCCTGTCCTCACCACGCTGCCGGAGCCTCCTCGCCCGATTTCTCAGCAGCTGACTGTGGAAGAGGTGGACGATAAGGTGCGAGGAGTTGACAACGGCCATAAGTGCAGCGATGATCGCAGCGGGCTCCATGCTCGCAGTGCTGTGGCGTCCGCGCTGTAACCGACCAGAGAAGGGCGCGAACAGATTTCCCGCCGGAGCTTTCAGGGAGGGAGGGCGTGATTGACTGTTCAATGACAACAGTTACCCAAAAGCACCCTCGACACATTTTTTCCCCCAGCAGGCATTGGGAGCTCTACCCAGCATTCCAATGGGCAGCGGGGACTGCGGGAACTGTGGGATAGCTTCCCACAGTGCACCGCTTCCAAAGTCGACGCCAGCCCCATTACTGTGGACTCAGAAATTCGAATTAGTGTATTTACTGTGGATACACAAATTCGACTTCATAAGGTCGAATCCACAAATTCGACTTAAGTAGATTCGAAATAGTCTTGTAGTGTAGACAAGGCCTAAGCATTCCAAAAAAAAAAAAAAAAAAAAGGGGGGGGGGGCAAGCTCTCTTGGTTCATATTTAAGGTTAAAGTTTTCTTTGTCTGCGGACTTATTAGTTACATTCTGTAACTATTGCTTTTAGGCCAATGCACTCCCAATTAATCTCATTGGGATGTTTTCTCTGAACCTGGCCATTTAGCAACATTGAATATGCCGTATCTGAAGTCCATCTAGTCCAGTTTTCGTGTCTCTGACAGTGACAAGCACCAGATGCTTCAGAGGAAGGTGTAAGAAATGTGGGATAATCTTCCTCCCATCTTAACTATTAGAGATCAGGATGAAACCTAGATTGGTTTAAGACCTGAAAAATAAGGATTAATATCCCTTCCAGAATTTTTGTTAGCATTACTTACGATAACTTGGGATATATTCTTGTTATCCTTAAATATCAAATCCTTTTTGGAATCTTGCTAAATTCTTGGCCTCAACAACTTCTTGTGGCAGTGAGTTTCATAGTCTAACTCTGGGCTGTGTGAAAAAAGTATTTCCTTTTATAAGTTATGAATTTGCCACCTTTTAATTTTATTGAATGTTCCCTTGTTCTTGTATTATAAGATGGGGAGAACAGAGAAGCTCCTAATGTACTTTCTCTAAGCCATTCATTATTTCATATACTTTTATTATGTCCCCTTTTATTAGTCTCCTTTCGATTCCAATCCTTTCAATCTCTCCCTCATGAGAGATTTTTCCATGCCCTTCATCACCCTTGTCTGAAACCTCTCTAATGCTACAATATTCTTTTTGAAACAGGGTGACTAGTACAGCACACAGTATTCCAGATGAGGCCATATCATTGATTTTTGTAGTGGCATTATAATCTTTTCTGTAATATTCTCTATCCCATTCCTTATCCATCTTAATAACTTGTTTGTTTGTTTTTGGACCACCGCTGCGCATTGAGCAGTGGTCTATACTGAACTGTCTACAGTGATGCTCAAGCCCCATTGCTGAGTTGATGTCATTAATTTAGAACCTGTGACCCTGGGTGCCCCTCAATGCTGACTGGCCCACCATACTATAAATCATATCAGGCGAGACACATTTGTTTTCCCCGACATACTGTTGTCATAATATGTATCTAAAAGGTGTCATGTAAAGTACTGTATGTAAACTGCTGACACACACATCCTGAAAATCATTGGGTGATGTATGTACGGTTGTGCACCAAGAATTATAGATGTGTGCTGGAGATATTCTTAAAATGTGTTGGTGAGGCAGTGCATAAAGCCAGCCTGCCCTAGACAAGGGAATGTGTATTACCTCTCTGACCAGTTTGATTACTGGCAGAGGACACTGAAAATACCTTTACATATTAAGTAAATAAAGTTATCAAGCTAATAAGCAGCAGCTTAATAAACACACCAGAGAACAGAGTCTGCATCTCAGGAATCGTTCCTGGCTCTTGAGGCAGAGACAATAGACTCTCAGTAATATAAGGGCACCAACAAGGCATTTTAGTTACCTATCACTTACAAAACAAAGGGAATGGTCTCCTTTGATTCTGTGAATGTTGGTCCCCTGGCCTGGAGGGCTGGAGATGCTGGTAGCTAGATGTGAGTAAGAAAACTGCTTAGGCACCGATTGTAACTTCCTAAGATTAAGGGTCCCAGAATATAGAAGGGGAGCACAACTGGCACTAGGATCCAGGAGGCTGTGTTCAGCTGCAGAGTCAGCGGATCCCTAGATGAGACGCAGCCGCAGCCTCCGAGCTGGGCAGCTCTGCATATGCAGAAATGAGGAGGGAGTTGGGCAGTGGCATGTAACCCCATGTGTCTATTCATGCCTCGCCTCTGTTTGGGGGGCAACCCCCCCTCAAACTGCACACATGGTTGCGCTCCTCTCCTCTTCTTCCCGCCTCCCCCCCGTGGTTTCCCTGCCATTTTCTGCAGGGAAAAGCAGGAAGGGGAGGGGGGGTCGTTTTCTGCTGTGGGTGCGCAGGATCCCCCCAGGAGTAAGTCACTGGCTTGCACGTACGCTCAGCCCTGCCCCCCCCCCCCGCGGTGATCACGCAGGCACGCATGCCCAGCCCCCATTTGACCCGCTGCCGGGGAAGAAGCGCGTGTCCCCAGGAAGATTTTTTCCCCCCCATTTTTCTGCACGGGGGGTGGGGGGGAAATGTGGGCCATATGAATTCTTTGCCCGCGCATCAGTGCAGAATCACCCTGGGGGTACACCTTGTCTCTCTGGTCAGGGTATCATCTGGTTGGATGCATTCTCCCTAGACAAGGCAGGTTTGGATGAATGCAGTATGACTTCAGGATTCCCTGAAAGGCTAAGAGAGAGAGATAGGATAGGAGGAAAGAAATAATGGGGTGGAAAAGAACACAAGGGAAGGGAATAAAATACAGACTCTTTCGTGCCTTTGTGGTATTGGTAATTAGGTGTCCCCACTGGGAGGCTGATGACTGGATGTCGTGATGATATGATGACTTTCAGCACTCACAGGTGAAAACAAAGTTCCTTAAATAAGAGCAGGGCCAGCTGGTCTTCCTGTCAGGAAGAAAGTCCTTTAGATGCATCAAAATGAGTTGCAGTGCTGGCAGGTCAGGGAATGAGCTGAGGGAAGATAATTCTTCTGCCCTCCCCCAGTCTCTTTTTAAGAACCCCAAAAAGAATAAAAGTGGGTGACATATTTTATCTTCATTATTTTGTCCACCAATTTAATCTATTTTCATAAGGCCAAGCTTGGCAAAGGTAACTTTGCTCCCCCATTTTCTTGTTTACCAAGTGTGATCTCACCACAGTCCTTGATTTGTATCATTAGGCCATTTTGTATGGACTAATACAGTTTCTCGGTCTGGTTTTCTTGTACCTGTAATAACCATTCATTGTCGTAAACAATTTGACCTATTTTTTCATGGTTATTTTAACAGCTCAAGAACTTTCACATACCTAAGCTCAGTTGTAAAAAGTAACTTTTTGTAGGTCCAATAATCACAACAATAGGTATTTCCCCAAACATCCTCTGCAGTGGAGACTGGATCAGAGAAATCATGTAGTTCTCAGCAATGTCTTAATTTCCTTCTTTGCTCCCTTTAACATCAAATCTCAAACTTAATTATCAGAATTGTTTCTTTTACTTCTGATCATTTTAGCAAAAACATCCCATCAATGTGATTCTCTCAAAATATCCCCCATGCTTCCATAGGTTCTGAAAGATCCAACAGCCCATTGCTCGTTGAAAAGATCTCCATTTTCTTCCTGACAATTTCTGTGATGCAATTATGAATTATCAATACTAAATCTGTAGCCTGTGGAAAATTTAATAAAAGCAGTATAAAACCTGATTTAATGTCAGTGAATTACAAGGGGCAATTGTTCTGACTTTATTATTTGTTTTCATACAACTTAATAGAAATCTCCCTCTTTTTTTAATGTAAATGAAGAATT
This sequence comes from Mauremys mutica, assembly GCF_020497125.1. Taxonomy (NCBI): domain Eukaryota; kingdom Metazoa; phylum Chordata; order Testudines; family Geoemydidae; genus Mauremys; species Mauremys mutica. The sequence goes on along the minus strand of NC_059095.1, from coordinate 17,277,903 downwards.
TCCAGTCCTTTCCACCCCCACTGCAGATATCCTTCCTGCAGAATTTAAATCCAGCTTCATGCAAAGTACATAGAGCCGTGGCTGTAATTTCTACAGGCAGGGCCGGCTCCAGGCACCAGTGAAGGAAGCAGGTGCCTGGGGCGGCCAATGGAAAGGGGCAGTCCGTCCACTGTTGGGGCGACACGTCCTGGTCGGTGGCGGCAGCTCAGTCGGCCCGCTTCAGTCTTCTGCTGCAAATCGGCGGTGGGTCCTTCGCTTCCCGTCGTCTTCTTTGGTGGCACTTCGGCGGTAGCTCAATCGTTTTTTTTTGGTTTTTTTTTTTCCTCCGTCACTTGGGGTGGCAAAAAAGCTGGAGCCGCCCCTGTCTACAGGTAGAATGTCTGTATTAAAGATAGGTTTCAGAGTAGCAGCTGTGTTAGTCTGTATCCACAAAAAGAACAGGAGTACTTGTGGCACCTTAGAGACTGACAAATTTATTTCAGTATGAGCTTTCGTGAGCTACAGCTCACTTCTTCGGATGCACAGAATGGATTAAATGTATGAAAGATGAAAGCGACTACAGTCTGCAGAACCATTTTGTGCAAGTTAAACAAAGGCCTCTGGCTCCTAGCGAGTGGCTTGGGTGTCCTTGTTTCAATGATTGTGTCCTTTTGTTCTAAGCTAAATATTCCCCATTTCAACTAAAAGCTGCCTTCTTAAGTCAAGCCATTTAAATGAAAGTTACAATTAGAGCTGACGGATTTCAGAGTGGTAGCCGTGTTAGTCTGTATCAGCAAAAACAACAAGGAGTCCTTAAGAACATAAGAAAGGCCGTACCGGGTCAGACCAAAGGTCCATCTAGCCCAGTATCTGTCTACCGACAGTGGCCAATGCCAGGTGCCCCTGAGGGAGTGAACCTAACAGACAATGATCAAGTGATCTCTCTCCTGCCATCCATCTCCATCCTCTGACGAACAGAGGCTAGGGACACCATTCTTACCCATCCTGGCTAATAGCCATTTATGGACTTAGCCACCATGAATTTATCCAGTCCCCTTTTAAACATTGTTATAGTCCTAGCCTTCACAACCTCCTCAGGTAAGGAGTTCCACAAGTTGACTGTGCACTGCGTGAAGAAGAACTTCCTTTTATTTGTTTTAAACCTGCTGCCTATTAATTTCATTTGGTGACCCCTAGTTCTTGTATTATGGGAATAAGTAAATAACTTTTCCTTATCCACTTTCTCAACATCACTCATGATTTTATATACCTCTATCATGTCCCCCCTTAGTCTTCTCTTTTCCAAACAGAAGAGTCCTAGCCTCTTTAATCTTTCCTCATATGGGACCCTCTCTAAACCCCTAATCATTTTAGTTGCTCTTTTCTGAACCTTTTCTAGTGCTAGAATATCTTTTTTGAGGTGAGGAGACCACATCTGTACACAGTATTCGAGATGTGGGCGTACCATGGATTTATATAAGGGCAATAATATATTCTCAGTCTTATTCTCTATCCCCTTTTTAATGATTCCTAACATCCTGTTTGCTTTTTTGACCGCCTCTGCAAACTTTGCCGCCTCACTGTTTACCCCTTTCTCCAGATCATTTATGAATAAATTGTATAGGATTGGTCCTAGGACTGACCCTTGGGGAAGACCACTAGTTACCCCTCTCCATTCTGAGAATTTACCATTAATTCCTACCCTTTGTTCCCTGTCCTTTAACCAGTTCTCAATCCATGAAAGGACCTTTCCTTTTATCCCATGACAGCTTAATTTACGTAAGAGCCTTTGGTGAGGGACCTTGTCAAAGGCTTTCTGGAAATCTAAGTACACTATGTCCACCAGATCCCCCTTGTCCACATGTTTGTTGACCCTTTCAAAGAACTCTAATAGATTAGTAAGACACGATTTCCCTTTACAGAAACCATGTTGACTATTGCTCATCAGTTTGTTTTTCTATGTGTCTGACAATTTTATTCTTTACTATTGTTTCAACTAATTTGCCCGGTACCAACGTTAGACTTACCGGTCTGTAATTGCCGGGATCACCCCTAGAGCCCTTTTTAAATATTGGCGTTACATTAGCTAACTTCCAGTCATTGGGTACCGAAGCCGATTTAAAGGACAGGTTACAAACCTTAGTTAATAGTTCCGCAACTTCACATTTGAGTTCTTTCAGAACTCTTGGGTGAATGCCATCTGGTCCCGGTGACTTGTTAATGTTGAGTTTATCAATTAATTCCAAAACCTCCTCTAGTGATACTTCAATCTGTGACAGTTCCTCAGATTTGTCACCTACAAAAGCCAGCTCAGGTTTGGGAATCTCCCTAACATCCTCAGCCGTTAAGACTGAAGCAAAGAATCCATTTAGTTTCTCCACAATGACTTTATCATCTTTAAGCGCTCCTTTTGTATTTTGATCATCAAGGGGCCCCACTGGTTGTTTAGCAGGCTTCCTGCTTCTGATGTACTTAAAAAACATTTTGTTATTACCTTTGGAGTTTTTGGCTAGCCGTTCTTCAAATTCCTCTTTGGCTTTTCTTATTACACTCTTGCACTTAAGTTGGCAGTGTTTGTGCTCCTTTCTATTTGCCTCACTAGGATTTGACTTCCACTTTTTAAAGGAAGTCTTTTTATCTCTCACTGCTTCTTTTACATGGTTGTTAAGCCACGGTGGCTCTTTTTTAGTTCTTTTACTGTTTTTCTTAATTTGGGGTATACATTGAAGTTGGGCCTCTATTATGGTGTCTTTAAAAAGGGCCCACGCAACTTGCAGGGATTTCACTTTAGTCACTGTACCTTTTAACTTTTGTCTAACTAACCCCCTCATTTTTGTATAGTTCCCCCTTTTGAAATTAAAGGCCACAGTGTTGGGCAGTTGAGATGTTCTTCCCACCACAGGGATGTTGAATGCTATTGTATTATGGTCACTATTTCCAAGCGTTCCTGCTATAGTTACCTCTTGGACCAGCTCCTGCGCTCCACTCAGGATTAAATCTAGAGTCGCCTCTCCCCTTGTGGGTTCCCGTACCAGCTGCTCCATGAAGCAGTCATTTAAAGTATCGAGAAATTTTATCTCTGCATTTCATCCTGAAGTGAAATGTTCCCAGTCAATATGGGGATAATTGAAATCCCCCACTATTATTGGGTTCTTAATTTTGATAGCCTCTCTAATTTCCCTTAGCATTTCATCATCACTATTACTGTCCTGGTCAGGTGGTCAATAATAGATCCCTACTGTTATATTTTTACTAGAGCATGAAATTTCTATCCATAGAGACTCTATGGAACCTGTGGATTCGCTTAAGATTTTTACTTCATTTGAATCTACACTTTCTTTAACATATAGTGCCACTCCTCCCCCTGCACGGCCTGTTCTGTCCTTCCGATATATTTTGTACCCCGAATGATTGTGTCCCATTGATTGCTCTCAGTCCACCAGGTTTCTGTGATGCCTATTATATCTATATCCTCCTTTATCACAAGGCACTCTAGTTCACCCATCTTATTATTTAGACTTCTGGCATTTGTGTACAAGCACTTTAAAAACTTGTCCCTGTTTATTAGCCTGCCTTTTTCTGATGTGCCAGATTCTTTTTTATGTGACTGTTTATCATCTGATCCGGCCCTTACACTATACTTCTCATTCCTCTGCTCCTGACTATAACCTGGAGATTCTCTATCATCAGACTCTCCCCTAAGAGAAGTCTGTGTCCGATCCACACGCTCCTCTGCAGCAGTCGGCTTTCCCCCATCTCCTAGTTTAAAAACTGCTCTACAACCTTTTTAATGTTTAGTGCCAGCAGTCTGGTTCCACTTTGGTTTAGGTGGAGCCCATCTCTCCTGTATAGGGTCCTCCCATCCCAGAAGTTTCCCCAGTTCCTAATGAACGTGAACCCCTCCTCTCTACACCATCGTCTCATCCATGCATTGAGACTCTGAAGCTCTGCCTGCCTACCTGGCCCTGCGCGTGGAACTGGGAGCATTTCTGAAAATGCCACCATAGAGGTCCTGGATTCAGTCTCTTCCCTAGCAGCCTACATTTGGCTTCCAGGACATCTCTCCTACCCTTCCCTATGTCATTGGTACCTACATGTACCACGACCACCGGCTCCTCCCCAGCACTACACATAAGTCTATCTAGATGCCTCGAGAGATCCGCAACCTTCGCACCAGGCAGGCAAGTCACCATACGGTTCTCCCGGTCATCACAGACCCAGCTATCTACATTTCTAATAATCGAATCTCCCATTACTAACACCTGCCTTTTCCTAGAAACTGGAGTTCCCTCCCCCGGAGAGGCAACCTCAGTGCGAGAGGCAACCCCAGCACCATCTGGAAGGAGGGTCCCAACTACGGGAAGGTTTCCCTCTGCTCCCATTGACTGCTCTATTTCCCTGGGCCCTTCTTCCTCCTCAACAGCACAGGAGCTGTCTAAGCGGAGGTGGGACAATTCTACAGTGTCCCAGAAAGCCTCATCAACATACCTCTCTGCCTCTCTCAGCTCCTCCAGTTCCGCCACCCTGGCCTCCAAAGTCCGTACATGGTCTCTGAGGGCCAGGAGCTCCTTGCACTGACTGCACACATACGCCACCCGCCCACAGGGCAGGTAATCATACATGCGACAGTCAGTGCAATAAACTGGATAGCCCCCACTCTGCTGCTGGGCTTCTGCCTGCATTGTCTCCTAGTTAGTGAAAGGGTGGTTTACGGAAAGTAGTTTTGGAATGTGGTTCGGTTTATAGGTTTTAGGGGGGGCCACGGGGAAGGGGTTAAGGCTGGCGAGGGGCTCCCACTCCCTTCCCACTCCCCTTCTAAACTCCCTTGCGAAACTCCCTGTTAGCAGCCCCTGGTCGCTTGTGCGCGGCTTTATAAAGCTCTGGCCTGAGTGAATGCCCCGCCCACTGATTAAGGCTCAGCCAATTACCAGAGGCTTCGAGCTTTCAAACCTGCCTCCAACTGCCAGCCAGAGCACATGGTCCCTCAAACAACCAACCAACCAACCAAACAGACTGACAAACACAAGCTCAGCACACAGCAAGTAACCCCCAAACACAAACAAGCACACACTACAGACAGTCACTTACCCCACAGATGCTGTATTAGCTCCTCCTTCACCTGGAGAACTCCCTTGCGAAACTCCCTGTTAGCAGCCCCTGTTCGCAAAGCTAACAAAAGTCTCTAAGGTGTCTAAGGTGCCACAAGGACTCCTCATTGTTTTAATTACAGCTGAGTGAATTATTGACTTTTTTTGGTTTGTAGTTTTGAACTGACACTGGATTTTTTTTATTATTTTTTTTTTTTACCTTCTGGGGTGCAGTCCAGAAGGTAAGAAATACCTTGGGTGTCTCAGCTGCTGTGGCTTACAACCTGGACACCAACAGCCAGCAGATAAGCATGCAGTATCCTGAGTGTCTGTGTGCTATGCAGTCCTGGTTCAATTCTCTGACCCCAGCAGTCTGCTTACAACACAACTCTAGTCTCTGTCACTCAGGCCTGGTCTACACTAGGACTTTAATTCGAATTTAGCAGCGTTAATTCGAATTAACCGTGCACCCGTCCACACCAGGAAGCCATTTAATTCAACCTAGAGGGCTCTTTAGTTCGAATTCGGTACTCCACCCCGACGAGGGGAGTAGCGCTAAATTCGACATGGCTATGTCGAATTAGGCTAGGTGTGGATGCAAATCGAACTTATTAGCTCCGGGAGCTATCCCACACTGCACCACTCTGTTGACGCTCTGGACAGCAGTCCGAGCTCAGATGTTCTGATCAGCCATACAGGAAAAGCACCGGGAAAATTTGAATTCCTTTTCCTGTCTGGCCAGTTTGAATCTCATTTCCTGTGTGGATGTCGTGGCGAGCTCAGCAGCACTGGCAGCGATGCAGAGCTCTCCAGCAGAGGAGTCCATGCAATCTCAGAGTAGAAAGAGGGCGCCAACATGGACTGACCGGGAAGTCTTGGATCTGATCGCTGTGTGGGGCGATGAGTCTGTGCTTTCGGAGCTGCGCTCCAAAAAACGGAATGCAAAGACCTACGAGAAGGTCTCCAAAGCCATGGCACTCAGAGGATAAGCCGGGATGCAACGCAGTGCCGCGTGAAAATCAAGGACCTGAGACAAGGCTACCAAAAAATCAAAGCGGCAAACGGACGCTCCGGAGCCCAGCCCCAGACATGCCGCTTCTACGAGGCACTGCATGCCATTCTCGGTGGGTCTGCCACCACTGCCCCACCAGTGACCGTGGACTCTGAGGATGGGATAGTGTCGAGGGGCAGTTTCTTGGCGATGTTCGCCGATGGGGAAGATGAGGAAGGGTTTGTGGAGGACGAGGCAGGCGACAGCGGTTACAATACTGCTTTCCCCGACAGCCAGGATCTCTTCATCACCCTCACAGAGATCCCCTACCAACCCTCCCCGGCCGTTAACCCAGACTCCGAATCAGGGGAAGGATCAGTCGGTAAGTGCTATAAACATGTAAACATTTATTTTTTAACAAAACAGGAATAAAAACTATATAAAAAGAAGGTCAATGCATATAGGGATCAAACAGAAATCCTCTTGGGACAGTTCTACGAAGCTCTCTGAGAGGTACTCGAAAAGCCTCCGCAGGAGGTTCCTGGGGAGAGGTGCCTTGTTGGGTGCTCCGTGGAAGCACACTCTTCCGCGCCAGGCCATCCTGAGGTATAATGGGAGCATCGCCTCGACCAGCATGGCAGCATAGGGCCCTGGTCTGTGCAGGGATTCATGCAGCATTCGCTCTCTGTTTCTCCTGGAGACTCGCCTTAGGGTGATCTCGCTCGGCGACTGCTGCATCTAATTAGGGGAATTACTTTAATGTTACTATTGTGAATGCTTGACTTTTCCTTTGCATAACAATGACCGTCGTTTAACAGCCACGTATTGTAGGCTGCAGAGGAAAAGCATACAGGGATCTTTCCCGGGGACAGCCGCGAGGGGCTGGAACAGGGTCAGACTTTATGCTTTCCAGATTGCCTGCAGCAGGAGGGCACTGCTATCCATTAACTGTTAAGCAGCCTAAAGTTTACGGCTTACCAGGCCTGGCTGCTACACGGATTCTGCTGTCCTGCCCCGCTTGTCCGATCTCCAGTGCAAGACCCCAGGCAATGAAAGCGAATGCCGAAAATTCGAACTTGTCCTGAGAGCACATGAGATTAGGTGCCCTGTATGGTCTTGTTCACAGAAACTGAGTAGACTGTGTTCAGTGTTCGCAAACATGTATCTTTGGAAGGAAATCACTTCCTTTTTCCCATCACACAGCTGCGGCTCTTTCCCGAACTGCCCCGGCATCCCCCTCACAGAGGCTGGCGCAGATTAGGCGGCGAAAGAAAAAGACTCGGGACGAGATGTTCGCTGAACTGATGGCCTGCTCCAGAGCCGAGGCGGCCCAGCAGAGCCAGTGGAGGGAGACCCTCTCTCAGCAGCAGCGCTCACACAGCGAACGGGAGGACAGGTGGCGGCAGGAAGACCAGCAGGCGACTCAAACGCTGCTTGGACTAATGAGGGAGCAAACGGACACGCTCCGGCGCCTTGTGGATGTTCTGCAGGACCGCAGGCAGGAGCAGAGAGCCCCCCTGAACTGTATCTGCAACCGCCCTCCCCCGCCACAAAGTCCTGTCCCCCCCCCACCCAAAATCACAAGAAGGAGGGGCGCTAGGGGCCGTGAAAACTGTCACTCCACCCCAGCAGAGCGCTCATGTGCCAAACAGCTCTCATTCCCTAAAGTATGAGAATTGCTTGCCTTCCTGGCTCACCCGATCCCAAATCCCAGTTTCATCCCCCAACTGTGTAGTTGAGTATTAAAAATAGTTTGCTGTTCATTACTGTTTCCGTCATGTTTCTTTGCAGAAGACTTTGTGTGAAGGGGCGGGAGGGGTTTGTTAATTGCATAGGACAGCCACCATTAACAGGGTACAGACATGGGGGCAGGATCAACAGCAGGTCACACACAGAGTGCAGTCACTAGGCACCCAGGTCACTGTGCGAGGTGTCTGCTGCCCCAGGTCAGTCTGGGAGGTGTATGCTGCCCCAGGGTCCTAGCGGCTGACACCCACAAATGGCAAGGCAGGCTGCCCTTACCATGCCCTTCCACCCTAGCCATGAACCTCTCCGATGCCCTGAGCCCCAGCCAGAGCCATCATCCCCCCACACCTACTCACCCTTCCCACACACCCCTCACCCCTTCCTGCAAACCCACCCCTTCCTGCACACCCTCCGGTAACCGTCCTCCCCCCAGAGACCGCTGTAGGAGCAGGAGCCTGTCAGTCCTTGAGTGTAGAAGCAGTCTGTACAGCACTGCACACCGTACCCACCACAGTCTGCGTCCCTGTTGGAACCCTTGAATGAGAATTCGTTAGTAAAGAAAACTTTGTTAATTAAAAATGTTCCAATAACTTTATTTTTAAACGTCTGTTGGAAGGGGGGAAACCTGGTGAACGGGGTATGTAACCGCTGAAAAAAGTCAATAGTAACTGAAACAGGGGCAGGTTCAGCTTCTCTGTAAAGAGACTGGACAGTCATAGGTTACCCTGCTCTCCGAGGAACCTATCTTTCAAAGCCTCCCGGATGCACAGCGCTTCCCGCTGGGCTCTTCTAATCGCACGGGTGTCTGGCTGAGCGTAATCAGCAGCCATGCGATTTGCCTCAACCTCCCATCCCGCCATAAAGGTCTCCCCCTTGCTCTCACAGAGATTGTGGAGCACACAGCAAGCTGCAATAACAATGGGGATATTGGTTTCGCTGAGATCCGAGCGAGTGAGTAAGCTCCTCCATCTCTCCTTCAGACGTCCGAAAGCACACTCCACCACCATTCTGCACTTGCTCAGCCGGTAGTTGAAGAGCTCCTTGTCACTGTCCAGGGCGCCTGTATAGGACTTCATGAGCCAGGGCATTAGCGGGTAGGCTGGGTCCCCGAGGATCACTGTAGGCATCTCCACATCCCCAACACTTACTTTGTGGTCCGGGAAGAAACTACCTTCCTGCAGGCGTCTAAACAGACCAGAGTTCCTGAACACACGCGCGTCATGAACCTTGCCCGGCCACCCGACGTAGATGTTGGTAAAACGTCCCCTATGGTCCACCAGTGCTTGCAGCACCATTGAAAAGTAGCCCTTTCGGTTAATATACTGGCTGGCCTGGTGGGCCGGTCCCAGGATAGGGATGTGAGTGCCATCTATAGGCCCACCGCAGTTTGGGAATCCCATCGCGGCGAAGCCATCTATGACGACCTGGACGTTTCCCAGGGTCACCACCTTTGAGAGCAGTAGGTCAACGATTGCGTGGGCTACTTGCATCACAGCAACCCCCATGGTAGATTTGCCCACGCCAAAGTGGTTCGCTACTGACCGGTAGCTGTCTGGCGTTGCAAGTTTCCAGAGGGCTATGGCCACTCGCTTCTGCACACTCAGGGCTGCTCGCATCCGGGTGTCCTGGCGCTTCAGGGCAGGGGCCAGCAAGTCACAGAGTTCAAGGAAAGTGCCCTTACGCATCCTGAAGTTTCGCAGCCACTGTGATGGGGGGAAGGGATAGCTCAGTGGTTTGAGCATTGGCCTGCTAAACCCAGGGTTGTGAGTTCAATCCTTGAGGGGGCCATTTGGGGATTGGTCCTGCTTTGAGCAGGGGGTTGGACTAGATGATCTTCTGAGGTCCCTTCCAACCCTAATAATCTATGATTCTATGATTCATCCCAGACCTGCAGCACTATGCGGTCCCACCAGTCCGTGCTTGTTTCCCGGGCCCAGAATCGCCGTCCCATAGCATGAACGTGACCCATTGCCACCATGATCTCCGCGGCGCGGGAGCCCGTGCTTTGTGAGAGGTTTGTGCCACTCTCACACTTCATGTCCTCACCGCGCTGCCGGAGCCTCCTCGCCCCATTTCTCAGCAGCTGACTGTGGAAGAGGTGTTCGATAAGGTGCGAGGAGTTGACAACGGCCATAAGTGCAGCGATGATCGCAGCGGGCTCCATGCTCACAGTGCTGTGGCGTCCGCGCTGTCACTGACCAGAAAAGTGCGCGAACAGAGTTCCCGCCGGCGCTTTCAAGGAGAGAGGGCGGGAGTGACGGTTGAATGACGACAGTTACCCAAAACCACCCTCGACACATTTTTCCCCCAGAAGGCATTGGGGGCTCTACCCAGCATTCCAATGGGAAGCGGGGACTGCGGGAACTGTGGGATAGCTGCCCAGAATGCACCGCTTCCAATGTCGACGCTTGCCCCGTTAGTGTGGACTCACAAAGTCGAATTAGTGTCCTTAGTGTGGATACACAAATTCGAATTCATCAGGTCGAATCCACAAATTCGACCTAAGTTATATCGAACTACTCTTGTAGTGTAGACATACCCTCAGTTGCCTTATGCAGGGGTGACCTAATATTCCCAGTCCTGAATTTTCCCCCAAACCATCTGCCCTGAAGTGTCCAGCCCTCTCCTGGAACACTTCGAGAAATAATAAAGTTTGCGCCTCTAAACAGACAAAATGCTCAGCTTATAACTGCCACCCAAACACAGCACTGGCTTGGTTTAGATTAAAAGTAAAACAAGTTTATTAAGAAAAGAAAATAGGATGTCAAGTGAGTTCATGTCTAAAGGATAGAGTCAGAAATGGTTACAAGCAAATAAAAGTGAAAAATGCTTTCTAGAGACTAAATCTTAATAAAACTACAATCTTGTTTCAAAGTAAGATTCTTATCACACTACCTTTCAGCAAGGTGGCTGACCACCCCTCTCATCAGGTCTTCCACAATGTCCAAAGTAAAGTTCATTCAAGCTGTGAGGAAGGCTCAATGGAGTCTCCTGGTGAAGGAAGTTCGATACTGATTTCTTCCCTGCTGGTGTTTGCTATAATGCAAATTGATGTTTCCTACAATCTCCTTCCCCTGTCCTGATTCTGAGTGATTATCTTCTCCTTTTGATGTCTTGATGGATCTGTTTACCTTTTATGTACATTGAATTCCCATTGTCTCTTAATGTACCTTGGAAATAGCTTCAAGTAGCGAAAGCACATTCCTTTGGCTAGAGTGGATAACTTCAGCCCTGCTTGGCAGACACACTTTAAGACAATAATTCCCAATATGTTTCTAATTTTGAATTTGTCCTCCATACACACATCACACAGCAATGATCAGTATGTTATTAGCTTTCTATTGATAAATTACATGTCACCTTTAAGTAGTGTGGTGTGACGTTAGTGAATTGGAATACACTGAGCTGGTCAGGCCAGTTGAAATTCACTACCAGATACCAGTCATCCCCTCTGCCCTCTTGCATTGGGATGCTATTAGGGTCATACTCACCAAAACAAAAAAATAAAACAAAATTATTTTTCTGATAGATTCAAAGGTTTTGAAACAAAATGTCATTTGAATCAACATTTTTCAAACAGTTCCAGATTGGCTGTATAACCATTTGAACCAGATAAAAATAAAAAGTCTTTATCTTTGCAAGGCTCCCTCCTTTTTCTTTGTATTTCTAGTTGCCGCCATCTTCCTTTCTCTATCTCAATTCTTCTTTCTGCTTAGGCTACTGGTATTGAACCCATTTTTGAAGCACGTGTCACACACTGGAGTGTGCAACAGTATCCAAGGGGATTGCTGAGGTTTGAAGTGTAAGGTAGCCAATCAAGAAAGGAGAGAGGTTTTTATTTTGTACTTTTTTAATAATAATTTTAAAAAAAACCCTCTCTTTCTCATTTCTGTTACTGTGGCAGATTTGGTGAAACAGATTTTTAGGATGTTTCTTGTTTCTATACATTTGTTTTGAAAATTCCCTAATAATGGAATATTGTGGAATGTAACTTTTTTGTTAAATGTAGTGACTATATGGTACAATATTTTGTATGATCTAGCTAGATATGATGACCTGAAAGTAATTGATGTGTGAGAGAACTTACTGCATTTCTGACTTAAGAGGAGCCTTAGATAGTCTGCTAAACCACATCAGAAGCCCTTATTGAGCAGTGCAAGTGAGAGGATGGAAAGTTCCACGTCACCATAATCAAAGATATTGAAACCAAGTAACCTCTTCAGCTTTCTGCTTGATAGGTTCCTTTCCATCATAAGCAAAAAGTGGTGTGTCTACATTCTACTCTGCTCGATACGACCCAAACTTACCTTTATCTTCAGGAATACTCATTGTCCTTAAGTAAATTGCTGGGGGTAAAAGCTGAGAAACTGAGTCACAAGTCCACCCAATTTAGGCTTAATCCATTTTCTCCTTTATTTATACAATTTCAGACAGAATTATTGTCCCTTATAGTGTCTAGACATACATTTATGCCAGACAAATAATAACAGACAAGACAGACTTGGTAAATGTGCTCAATTTACCATGTTCCAGGACATCGGCAAGTTCTTCCATCTTCCATGATAGTTGTCACCATCTCTGATTCCTTGGTCTGGTCCTTCAGTCCTGTACTTCAGTTTCTGGTCCAGTGTTTCTCCGGTTTGGGCCCATGTTCACTTAGGTCTTTTATACATTTCTGCACTACAGATTACTTAATCTTTATCCAACTGGCTTTTAGCACATCAATCCTTGGATTTTAGGTAACTTGTACATTATGCATACGCAAAGTTCAGTTGCCCAACTTCTGTATTTTTCCTGCTGGTTTTGCAATTTCTCGATCGTGTTGTTTTTGTGTCAGCCATCCCTGTGTCTTCCCAGAAGGGATGTGTGTGTGGTTATTTATCATTACGTTTGTGTATCCCTTACTTACATCTTCCAACACAACATTGTGCCAGCAATATCATTTTAAGCAAATTAGCAATTCTATATAAAAGAAGAATTGGCAAAACCTGTACTTAGGCCAAGTCCTTGCTGGTATAAGTGTTACCTCATCTGTACTCAGTCACTATACATAATTTTAAATCATTAAAATGTAGTTAACAAAGCTTTTAATTTTACTGCTAATAATTCTTCATTTTATATTTTACTGTTTTACTGTTATAAATCAGTATATGTGCTACCCTTACTCTATTAGAAAGGGGAATTATGGAAAACATGATGATTCTTTAATGTCAGCATTTCTTATCTTCTTTAACCTGGGTTTTTCATTCAAAGTCTAGTTTTGTTTGTGAATTATTACAAAGCAACTTCATTAGAGAGTGTCTCAATTTTAGGGCCTTGATATTTCATTGGTTTTAATGAAACCTCAACAAAATGTTTTGTGTTTTCAGGTGTGTTGCGAGTATGGCATGGTACATGTTCTTTCAGAGAAGGGGAGCAGTAAAGGAAAGGACTACTGTATCCTCTTCAACTCTCAATGGGCCCACTTGCCGCATGACCTAGGAAAAGCTGTAAGTACCTAGAGAGGAACATAGTTCACAGACTCCCGTTTTTTAGGGAACTTGTTAAGTCTCAACTGGTTCTGGTCAGGCAAGCAATGGCTAGGATGTTTGTTTGATTTAAAAAATATTCTTTGCTTTATGTATATTTCCACAGGTAATCTCTAGCAAACCAATGATTTAGCCACCATCCACTTTTCCAAAAACAAATCATAAGTTGAAGTTAACCAGTGTACCAGTCTTGTAAAATAACCTTCCTTTGTACCACTAGAGCTCTTTAATAAAACTGAAAATGGGACTCGCCCCTGGCAAGTAAAGTGTTTAGTTCTTATATCTGCAAAGATAACCTTGTTTATGTGAATTGAATATAAACAGATACTGTATACTAATGATACTCCCTAATGATTAGACAAAGAATTCTAATGTCTCTTCAGAGTCACGTAGTTCTGCTAAGGTGCAGTAAAGTGAAAATAGATCAGTCTTGTCAGGTTTTACTGCTTTATTCAGACCTATGTGCAACTTTAGGCTGAGAATTGGGTCAGTTTCACAGTGGTCCTTGAGAAAAGCTATGAGTAATGCTTGAGATTAAAGCACAAAAATGGAGGCTGGAGGAGGAATAGATTAGTGGAAACTTCCTCCCCACCATCACAACTGCCAGGCATCTCTGGGGTGGCAGGCAGGAACTGAGAGAGGCTCTAAAATTTATTGTATACCTGCTACTCAGATGCTGTAGAATATGGAGATCCTGAGTGGGATCCAAGGACAACACCTTGGTGGGAATTGAACACCTCTTTTCCTAACAGCTTTGGGGAGAGGGGGCATGGCAAGCATTTGATTTCCCACATGATCTTTCATACTGTATTTTGGCTAGTAGGTTTAGAGAGATTGTGATTGTCATAAACAGTTAGTTAAGGGTTAAGGTCTCTTCTACCTGCAAAGAGTTAAAAAGCAGTACCTGAGGAACACCTGACCAGAGGACCAATCAGGGACAAGATAATTTCAAATCTCTGGGGAGGGAAGTTTTTTTCTGTGTTCTTTGTTTTGAGTAGAGTCTCTCTTGGGAGTTAAGGGAGTCCAGACATCTTAATCAAGTCCTCCCAGGTTTCTGCAGTATTGTTCTTCTATTCAGTCTAGTGAGTATTAGAACGGCGAACTAGTATTTTTTTCATTTATTTCTGCATTGGCAATTGTGTGTTTTGCTGAAGTAATCTCTTTATTTCTATTGCTGTACTTTGCTTTTACTGAGAAAGAAAGGGGGAGGGGGAGTTCTCTCCAGGTTTATAATTTAGACTCTGTGTATTGTTCCATCCTGGTATGACAGAGATAGTGTACTTTCTTTTTTTGTTCTTTTTAATAAATTCTTTTCTTTTCTTTGGACTTGGTTAATTCCTTCTCTTGTGGAGATTCAAGGGAAGGGGAGGGGGGAAGAGTGAGTTCCTCCTGAGGTTGATTCACAGAGTTGAATCGGTGTGTATCTCTCCAGAGTGGCTAGGAGAGAGGGAGGGGGGAAGTGGGCTGCTTCCCTGTGTGTAGAGAGTCAGGGAGATTGAATCTGTGTTCCCCAGGGAAAGTTGGGGGAACAGGCAGTGTGTCAGACACTTAGAAAACTGACTGGTGGCAGCGTATCAGATCTAAACTAGGATTTTAGTTTAGGGGACTCCATGCAGGTCCCCATCTTGTGAACCCAAAAGCTCCAATTGGGGGAGAAACCTATGACAGTGATATTAATATTTTTGTAGGGAGAAAGCACAGGGAAAAAAAGTAGGAAACAGTTTAGGAAAAGATTGGGGGATATAGGAGAATGGAGAGGGGAAGAAAGAGAAGAGGAAGCACTGAAACAATCTACATAAACTATTTGGGGAAAAGAGGATGGGAGTGGGGGGTGGGGGTGAGAAGGAAAGGGAAGGTATAACATAACCAAGAGACGTAGTGAGGTTTTTTTTTTAAAATTGATACTAAATAGTTGGTTTATATGTTACAATTAAATACAATACTTAACTGTTTTACTCTAAATTGTAGGGAGATGTGGTGGTAACAGTATTTTTCCATCTGTCTAGTAGGTTTAGCAGTTAGGCTAATAAGTGTTGGATAAATTTTTCAAGTCCTGGAAATAGATTAATTTTTTTCTTTAAACAAAGGCTGGTTCCTGGGAGTCTTAAAATATAACTAAACTAATACAGAAATGGACATCATGTCCCACACAACAGAGCAAGGTGGAAAAAGAAAATATTTTTGGTTTTGTGGCATGAAAAATACATTTGTCACTGAAATATACATTGCTGTGCTATGCTCTGGGTATAAAGGTAATAATTGGAGATACACCAATCTCCTAGAACTGGAAGGGACCTTGAAAGGTCATTGAGTCCAGCCCCCTGCCTTCACTAGCAGGACCAATTTTTGCCCCAGATCCCTAAGTGGCCCCCTCAAGGATTGAACTCACACCCTGGGTTTAGCAGGCCCAATGCACAAACCACTGAGCTATCCTTCCCCCCTATAGTTAATGTGCTTCTCCCAGTGTCTGCAGTACTCAGTGAAGGTGATAATAATGGGCAGAGTTCTGAGAGTATATCAGATTCTGTTGTTGTGTACCTTGATTAGGTATTTTTCTTTATTTTTTTAGGTATTGTGGGAAATATTCCTTTTTCAAAAATGGCACAGAGCAGCATAAATATGTGGATATCTAGGGTTGCTTGACATAATGCATAATTAGAGAATGAACCTTTCATCGTTTGGGATCTACGTCCAAATTCTCATTTTGTTCACATATGGAAATATTACTTAGCACTTGTCTGGTGCTAGATGGATTCAAAGGGTTGTACAGATGATAATACCCACACATTTCCTGTGAGTTGTGTACAGCAAATACTGTGCATCCATCGGTACAATGGGGATAACAAGTAAGTGGCAGAGTTGGAACTTGGGGGCTCCTGACTCCCAAACTTGTGCTCATTCCTTTATATCATGTTGTGCAATAAGTTTACATGCTTCTTAGTCTGCATTCATTTATATCACACCACCAGCATACAGCTATGAAGGTGGCAGGCCCAGGAAAGAAGTGGCTGCTCAGAGTTAGGATTGTAGTGGTTTGGCAAAACTGTTGTTGAAACGAATGGCAATCTGCGCTGAACAGACAGAAATGTGCAGATTTTTGCAACAAAGTTACATAAGACTGGTTACACAAAATACTGTATTTCATTAAGGCTTTAATTTTGTAATCTTTTGAATTACTCATTTTTAACCCTGGAATACTGAGAAAGCAGCTTTGAGATTTGTTTGGGGTTTTCATGTTATTGTGCAGTATGTTGCAGTGTTATTGTAATTTGATTTATTAATGTTCTGAAAATTTCTTAAAGGTAACTTCATTAGAACATACATAACATAAGAGCTGGCATAGTGGGTCAAACCATGGTCCATCTTGCCCAGTATTCAATCTCTGACAGTGGCCCATATCAGAGCTTCTGGGGGAGTGTACAGAACAGAGCAATTATGGAGTGATCCACCCCCGTCTTTCACTCCCAGCTTCTGGTATTCAAAGTTTTAGGGTTGCTCTAAGCTCAGGGTTGTGTCCCTGACCAATAGCCATTAATAGATCTATCCTCCATGAACTTACCCATTTCTTTTTTTGAACCCTGATATACTTTTGGCCATCACAACATCCCATGGCATTGAGTTCCAAAGGTTAGTTGTGTGGAAAAAGTACTTCCTTATGTTTGTATTAAATCTGCTGCCTACTAATTTCATCAAATGACCCCTGGTTTTTGTATTGTGTGAAAGGGTAAATAATACTTCTCTATTCACTTTTTCTACACCATTCATAATTTTGTAGGCCTCTATCATATCCCCCTTTAGTTGTCTCTTTTCTAAGATGACCAGCCATAATCTTTTTTTAATCTCTCCTTGTATGGAAGCTGTTCCATACTCTTGATCATCTTTTTTCCCTTCAGTGAGCCTTTTCCAGTTCTGCTTTGTCCTTTTTGAGATGGGGTGACCAGAACTGGACTCATGGGCACACCAGGGATTCATATAGCGGCATTATGATATTTTCTGTCTTATTTCCTATCGGTTTTCTAATAGTTCCTCACATACTGTTAGCCTTTTTGACTGTTGATGCTGCACACTGAACAGAAGTTTCAGAGAACTATCCCGGTGCCTCAAGATCTCTCTCTTGGGTGGTAACAGCTAATTTAGAACCCATCATTGTGTGTTTATATAATTGAGATTATTTTTTCCAATGTGTATTACTTTGCACTTACCAACGTTGAATTTCATCTGCTCGTTTGTTCAGCAATGGCAACAATCTCATTTAGGTAATGCTTTCTTGTATAGTCTATTGTGATATAGATCTCATTTCCTGTAGTCTTGAAGATCTTGCTGCTTGCTTCCAGTCCTCTGAGCTGCACTCATAGTTGTTTTTTCTTGTCAGTTAAATTCAATCTGAGACCCCAAATTAAAATATTTGGTCAAAGTTTACTGTGGAGATAAGCAGGAAAGAGGATTTAAAAATTTTATTAAAACACTACTCTGCTTCTTTAGTGGTGTGGTTTCTTTGGGTACGTCTACAGTACGAAATTAATTTTAAGTTATTTTATTCAAATTTCCTGAATCGAGTTCATACATTCGATGTTGTGTCCCCACTAAAGTGCGTGAATTTGGCGGAGTGCATCTACAGTACCGAGGCTACCATCGAATGGCGGAGCATTGCACTGTGGTTGCTATCCCACAGTTCCCGCAGTCTCTGCCGCCCATTGGAATTGTGGGTTAAGCTCCCAGTGCATGATGGGGCAAAAACATTCTAGCAGGTTTTTCTGGGTATGTGCCGACACTCACTCGCTCCTCCCTCCGTGAAAGCTACCGGTCAGTCAGGAATCAGTTTGGAGTGGGCAAATCTACTGTAGGGGCTGCTGTGCTGCAAGTAGCCAACACAGTCATTGAGCAGCTGCTATCAAGGGTAGTGACTTTGGGAAATGTGCAGACTACTGTGGATGGCATTAATGCGCTGGGGTTCCCTAACTGCGACGGGGTGATAGATGGAACGCATATCCCCATCTTGGCCCCGGCACACCGTGGTGGCCAGTACATAAACCACAAAGGGTACTTTTCCATGATGCTGCAAGCATTGGTGGATCACAAGGGATGTTTCACCGACATCAACGTGGGATGGCCGGGAAAGGTGCATGATGCTCGCATCTTCAGGAACTCTGGTCTGTTTGAACAGCTGCAGGAAGGGACTTACTTCCCAGACCAGAAAATTACTGTTGGGGATGTTGAAATGCCTATAGTTATCCTCGGGGACCCAGTCTACCCCTTAATGTCATGGCTCCTGAAGCCGTACGCAGGCACCCTGGACAGTAGTAAGGAGCAGTTCAACTATAGGCTGAGCAAGTGCAGAATGGATGGAGTGTGCTTTTGGACGTTTGAAAGGGCGCTGGCGCAGCTTACTGGCTTGGTTAGATCTCAGCACAACCAGTATTCCAATTGTAATTGCTGCTTGTTGTGTGCTCCACAATATCTGTGAGTGTAAGGGGGAGACTTTTATGGCGGGGTGGGAGGTTGAGGCAACTCGCCTAGCTGCCAGTTTCGCACAGCCAAACAACAGGGTGATTAGAAGAGCGCAGCAGGGCACGCTGTGCATCAGAGAAGCTTTGAAAGCCAGTTTTATGACTGGCCAGGGTATGGTGTGACAGTTGTTTGTTTCTCTTGAAGTTACCTCACCCTATATATATGAAAGGAAATAAAGTCAAAATTGTTTAAAAACTGTTCTTCATTATTTGATGCACAGCGCATTGAGAGCAATTATAAGGTAGACTGGGTGGGGGGCGGGGGGGAAGGGATGGTAGGGGTGGAGAGGAGGAAGAGGGAAGGACAAGTCCAGAAACCAAATCAAAAGTTCGCATACGCCAGCTTTCTGGTGCTTGGGCAGTCCTCTGGGGTTGAGTGTGTGGGTCCCCGTAGCTTTCCCCTCGTGTTCTTGGGCGTCTGGGTGAGGAGGCTATGGAACTTGGGGAGGAGGGAGTTTGATTATACAGGGGCTGCACTGGCAGTCTGTGGTCTTGCTGCCTTTCCTGCATTAGATCCACCATACAGCGGAGCATGTCAGTTTGCTCCCCCATGAGCTTGACCATAGTATCCTGCCTGCTCTAATCGCGCGCCTCCCTCCTCTCTTCGTGTTCCTGTAATGCTTTGCGGGACTCCGCAATTGTTAGGGCCCAGCTGAATGCATGGAGGCAATCAGTGCGGGAGGACTGCATGAGCTTGGCAAACATGTCCTCCCAAGTTCATTTTTTCCGCCTTCTAATCTGGACCAGCCTCTGGGACGGAGTAGATAGGGGTCGCGTTGAAACATTTGCACCTGCGGGAGGAGAAAAAGGGAGGGAGGGTGGTATTTTAAAAAATACATTTCAGAGAACAAAGGGGGCACTTTGGTATGAGTAAGCCATCACACACGACCGGGCAACAAAATTCATCTTGCAGGAAGCCCCTAGGGGCACGCAGGGTTCTGCTTCTTCTACATTCATTTCAATGCTTTCAAACTGCTGGGCCCCCTTTCCCACAGCAAGCAATGCCTGGTGGGTTTGCCATATAAAAGGAGGGCCTGCGGGCTCTCTGGGATGACCATTGCACACAACAACACCCCCCCACCACCACCACCACGTGGCTCCGATCAGGCTCAGAGCAGAGATGAGCCATTTACTGTAAACACTAACAACGCAGCACTAACCACAACCCCACCGCGTGGCTCCAAACAGACTCTCACTCACCAGAAGTACCTTCTCCAGGGTCATGGAAGAGGAGCCCGCCTTGGGAGTGAGGGGAGGCTATTGGATCCAGCGTTAAGATTAGTTCCTGGCTGGGGGGGAAACGGATTCTCCACTTGCCTGTGTACTCTCCTCCACCTCCTCGCTCCATGCAACTCCCCACTTGCAGGTGTCCACAGACAGTGGTGGGGTAGTGGTGGCATCACCCCCCACAATTGCATGGAGCTCATGGTAAACGCGGAATGTATGGGGCTGTGACCCAGAGCGCCCGTTTGCCTCCCTGGCTTTTTGGTACACTTGCCTGAGCTCCTTGATTTTTTTTGTACGAAACTGCTGTGTCCCTGGAGTAGCCTCTGTGTCCCTGGAGTGCCCCTGGAACACACAGCCTCTTTCCGTCATGGCCCTGGAGACTTTAGCGTAGGTATTTGCGTTCCTTTTTTTGGAACATAGTTCTGCCATAACAGACTCATCTCCCCAGCATGCGATGAGATCCAGTACCTCCTGTTTGGACCATGCTGGGGCTCGTCTGTGAATCCAGGACTGTATGATCTCCTGTGATGGTGGACTCTGCATGGTCGCCTGTGATGGTCATCTGTGCTGCTGGTGACCAAACAGGAAATGAAATTCAAAAGTTCCCGGGGCTTTTCCTGCCCACCTGGCTAGTGCATTGGAGTTGAGAGTGTTGACCAGAGCGGTCACAAAGGAGCATCCTGGGATAGCTCCCGGAGGCCAATAATGTCGATTTGCGTCCACAATACCTTTAATCTCGATTTAAGCGCTACTCCACTTTCCAAGGTGGAGTACAGAAATTGAATTAAAGAGCCCTTTAAATTAAAAAAAAAAACCATTTGGTCATGTGGGACGGGATTTTTTTTTTTTTAAATAACTCGGCTAATTCTGAAATAACAGGCTAGTGTAGACCAGGCCTTTGTCAGGGTAATAGCTTTTTTTCAGAAGGGTCTTTGAGAACAATGAGAATCTGAATCAAGGACACTGAAAGTTACCCCATTCCACCTTGACACACTGCATTCACTCTTAGTGCTGTCTGATTACAGGACATTGCACGTTGGCTCTTGTATATACCAGTGGCACTTAATTGACCTACTATTTACCAGTGTGGCACTTAATTGACCTATTGACTAAGCCCCTTATCCTATCATACCACACTGGTAAATAGTACAATGGGTCAATGATATGATATCCTTAAGCTTTTTCCAGAGGGTATGGCTAGAGAGTCTTGCCCGCATGCTCGGGGTTCAGCTGACCGCCATATTTGGGGTCGGGAAGGAATTTTCCTCCAGGGTAGATTGGCAGTGGCCCTGGAGGTTTTTCGCCTTCCTCCGAAGCATGGGGCAGGGGTCGCTTGCTTAAGGAGTGGGTGGATCGGCATATGAGGCCTGCATCTTGCAGGAGGTCAGACTAGATGATCATAATGGTCCCTTCTGATCTTGAATTCTATGATTCTATGATTCTATATAAGCCGGGGTGCCCAAATTAAGGGCTGCACTGCACTGACAACTCGCCAGGAACCCGAGGGCTGTACACAATTTGCATAAAATGGGAAGATTGCATCCATCTTTTTCTTCAGTTTGAAAGTGTGGCTTTATGTAGACTCAGGAGTACTTGTGGCACCTTAGAGACTAACAAATTTATTTCAGCATAAGCTTTCGTGAGCTACAGCTCACTTCTTCGGATGCATAGAATGGAACACACAGACAGGAGATATTTATACATACATAAATATTTATGTATGTATAAATATCTCCTGTCTGTGTGTTCCATTCTATGCATCCGAAGAAGTGAGCTGTAGCTCACGAAAGCTTATGCTGAAATAAATTTGTTAGTCTCTAAGGTGCCACAAGTACTCCTGTTCTTTTTGCGGATACAGACTAACACGGCTGCTACTCTGAAACCTGTCTTTATGTCGACTGAGTCCCAGCATGCAGTACTCCACCTCGGACTGAGTGAGCTGCTTGGTTCAAGGAAGTATTGCATGCTGGGAGCTGTAGTCTGTGGGGAGAGCACAACTTGTAAGCAGGACTTTGTGACATTGATTGGGACATGCTTAAAAATTAATCACTTTATTCTGTGTTATACAGCTAAAATGGGTCCTGGTTCATTGCTATTGTCACACCTCAGATGAGGACCTAATGTCATATTTTAAAAGTTTTGAGGCTAGTTGTCTGAGGTTTGGTCCACAGAATACTGAGATAGTGATGATGGAAACAACTAGCAAAAGTTTTCTGGGCCTTTTTGAGTGTGTCAGTCAAGTTTGTTGGCTTGTATAGCAGCAGTGACGGGCATTTCAAGATTAGAGTATTGCACTATACTCTACATAGTGTTGCACCTTATCAGCCCTGAAGCTGGTGCAGAAGGTGGAAGGTCTGCTTGTTAAGTGGTGTCTCACCATGGGTGCAAGAAACCAGTGCTTTGAAATCTATATTGGCTTCCCATGGGTTTCTGGAAGGAGTTACAGTGCGTGTGTTTTATTATATATCCTAATATTCCCTAAATGGAATGTGGCTGTCTACCTGAGACACTATGCTGCTCTCTGTATGTTAAGTTGCCACACTTTAAATCAGTGGAGATGCTTATGCTATAGCTCCCTTGGTATAGAAGGAAGAGAGCTGCTTGGAGGGTGGGGCCCTTTCTCTGAGGGTACCTTGACTTTGGGATTCACCCACCCACTTGGCCCATAATAGTCCAAATCTGTTAACCTTTAGTGCACATAGTAAGGCTATGGTTGGGGATTTGAATAAGAGTGTGAGGCGTCTTATTGGGGAGGTTAGGGTTTAGAGCAGTGGTCACCAACCTGTAGATCGCGATCGACTGGTTGATCATGGAGACTCTCTCAGTTGATTGTGATCTCAGGCCACTAAAAGTCCGGTGGTGCACGGGTCTGCAGCCAAGGCACATCCCTGCCTGTCCTGGCCAGACGCTGCTCCTGGAAGCAACCCCCGCATGGTGTCGGGGGGAGGGGCAAGTGTCTCTGTACACTGCCCCTCTCTGCAGGCACCACCCCCACAGCTCCCATTGGCCCCAGTTCCCCATTCCCAGCCAATGGGAGCTGCACGGGTGGTGCTTGCAGGCAGGAGCGGTGCACAGAGACCCCTGCCCCCACAGGGGAACGTTGGCCTCTTCCAGGAGTGGCGTGGGGCCGGGACAGGCAGGGAGCCCACCCAACCCCCAGCCCTGAGTCCCCTCCCAGAGCCAGCATCCTGTACTCCCTCCTGCACCTCAACATTCTGTCCCAGCCTGGAGCCCCTTCCTACACCCAAACTCCCTCCCAGAGCCTGCACCCTCTTCTGCACCTCAACTCTCTGCCTCAGCCCAGAGCCCACACCCTCTCCTGCACCCTAACACTCTGCCTCAGCCCAGAGCTTGCACCCCTCACCCCCTCCTGCACCCCAACCCTCTGCCCCGCTCAGCCCAGAGCCCCTTCCTACACCCAAACTCCCTCCCAGAGCTTGCACCCCTCACCCCCTCCTGCACCCCAACCCTCTGCCCCAAGCTCAGCCCAGAGCCCCCTCCACACTCTGAACAGAGGGAGGGGGATGGAGTGAGTGGGGCAGGGCTTTGGGGAAGGGGCGGGGCCTTGGGGAAGGGGCGGGGTAGATCCTGGGTTGCACTTAAATTCAAAAAGTGATCTTGTGCCTAAAAAGGTTGGAGACCACTGGTTTAGAGGTTGTCCGTTGTCTGTGGGCAGGTGTGTGTGGAGAAAGGTCACCAGTTTGTTACTGCTGGTCTTGTTTGTGTTAAATTGCATTTTTAATTAGCCATTATGATACCTAGAACTGGAATAGGCATCCTTTTCTGTCTATGTCCATATATTGTATTCAGTGTTGGTGTAGCAGTGTCGGTCTCAGGATATTAGAGAGACAAGTTGGGTGAGGTAATATCTTTTATTGGACCAACTTCTGTTGGTGAGAGAGACAATTTTTCAAGTTTACACTGAGCTCTTCTTCAGACATGAAGAATTTGTCTCTCTATATCCATATGTTGAACTCCAAAATAAAAAATACATTTTTAAGACCAATATTACTTGCAACTTTCCAGTCTTAAAATAAAAATAAGCAAATCTCATGCTTCTGGGCATTAAGATGGTCATCATGCAGGTCAGAATAAAACCCATCTGGTCTAATCCCACCAGTGATTTGGTTAGAATAGATTCCATTCTCTTATTGGATGACTTTTGCAAATGCTTGTGTACATGTTAAGGGCCACGTCTCAGAGAGTACGGTGATGACCATGGTATAAGAACCTATATAGCCTGCAAGACACACATTTTCTCACTTGGCACCAACTGTTAGGACAGTTCTTTAAATAAATTAAAAACCTCCAGTAAGAGTGGCATGACCACATGCTTAGTTTAAATGCATTTGCATTGGGTACCCATCAATGCCCAGGGCATCGCTGAACTAAAAGTGACTGGTTTCCCTCCACTTCAGAAGAGTAACAAATTCTTAAATGGAAATTGAAATTAATTTATAAAGGTGCAGTTTAGCTAACCCTAAAATATGAGGCTTGCCAACATTTTTAAATTATTAAAGGGACGCCAGTAAATTTGAATAATTGGCCTGTTTCAGTTATCTAAGAGTGCCCTTTTTCAGCTGCTTGCTCACAATGTTTTATTAATTTAATTTAGTAATGTGTCTCGTGGGTTTCTCTGCAGCCCTTCTGATGTTTACAGGGGTCTTTTGCTGGGGTGTAGGCTGATCCAAGCACAATAACAAATGTATTTGAATCCAACTCTTCTTCTCCCACCTCCCCTTCCTCTACATGTAACGTTGCCTGCCAGGCCTCTTCTTTTTCAGTGACCTGAGCAGCGGCAGCAGAAGCAGGAACACAAAGGTTAATCCTGTGTTGTTCACTCCCCAGACACCTTTCAGTCCAGAGAGGTGGTTGAAGCTGGCTCCTGTTGCCCCTGGCCCCATGCATGGGACTAGAAAGAGAAGACCACAGCTCCACCATTGTCCCCAGTTTTCAAATGATTTTTTGGTCTTATAGGTAAGGCCCTACCAAATTCACAGTCCATTCTGGTCAACTTCATGGCCCAGGGGGTTTTAGGTTAGTCTATTTCACGTTTTCAGATGTTTACATCTGAAAATTCACTGTACTGTAACCGTGGGGGTCCTGATCCAAAAGGCCATCAGGCTGGGAGGGTCTCAAGGCTATTGTGGGGAAGATGGGATTGCCACCCGTACTTCTGCCCTGCTGCTAGCAGAGGCACTGCCTTCAGAACTTGGCACCAGAAGGGAAGGCTGCTGGCTGAGTGCCCAGCTCTAAAGCCAATACCACCGCCAGCAGCAGCACAGAAGTGAGGGTCACAGGGTATTTGGGGGGGGGGGTTACTATAGCTCTGGTTTTCCCAGCAGCCTCCCCTCCCATTGCAGGGCTGACAGCTGGAGCTTCAGCTTCCTCGGGTGGAGTGGGAAGTGTGACAGTGTGAAGCTTCCCGCAGCTGGGGGAGATCCCAGAGGTGGGTCTGACCTGCCCCAGGAGCGGCCCTGCAGGGGTGGTGGAAGTCTCCATCCCCATCGGACTAGCAGCTGGAGCACTGCGCAGGGTAGGAGCCCCTGGCTGGGAGCCAGTTTTCATGTGGAAGATTAAATTTTACACTCTGTGACACATTTTTCACTGCCATGAATTTTGTAGGGCCCTACTCATAGAGATTTGGAAGTAGATGGAGCTCACCTAGCTATTCTGTGACTCATATTGCTCACTTACGAGAGTGCAGTTGCTGACCCCTGTGGCAGAATGAGCCAAAGTAAGTCAAAGAGAAGTTGGGTCCAATTTTATAAGGGACCCATCTGAGCATAACTGGAGAGAGGACTTGTGAACTGTCAGTTTTCTGGGCTTTGTTTGAAGTTATCAAAGTCTCACTCTGCAAAGTCAGACACTGTGGGAGGCAGAACCGGCAAGGTTTTCTCTGGAGTGTTGGGCCCCAGAGGCTTCTTTTCCTAGAGGAGGGATTTATTTTGATGGGCGTGTTCTTGTTTGAATTATTTGTGACACTTCTGTTGTATGAAATAAACACACCAGCACTGAATATTTTGGCCGTTGGGATTACCTAATTAACTCTAGACCACAACCTTAGGCTATGTTTACACTACAGACCTTTCAGCGGCACAGCTGTACCGCGGCAGCTGTGCTGCCATAAGGTCTTCCTGTGTAGCCGCTCTATGGCAGCGGGAGAGAGCTCTCCCGCCAATTTAGCACTATACACACTGGCGCTTTTGTTGGTGAAACGTGTCGGTCAGGGGTGGCCGAAAAAAGTTTTACAACAAAAGTGTTAGTGTAGACAAAACCTTAAATTCAAATGGAGCAGTCACTTTCCTACCATTAAAACATCCTTGTGCAGGATCTAGGATAGAGTGTGGATGTAAGCTCAACTCCTAAGCACAGCCTAGGGCAGAGCATGAGCTTCCCCTGGGGTAGGGCCTGCATGGGCATGCTCTCCCGGGGTCAGAGGGAACAATATGCCTGTGCTCTCATGTTAGTGCATGAGAAAGGAAGTGCAACTGACTAGACATACGGTAAAATGCCATCCAATGCACAATGAAAACACACTGGGGGGTGGGAGGGAATTGCTAACTACTTTCAGTTCCATTCATCTTAAATATTACATGTAAAAATAATATTTAAAAAGTTGATTTAAAAATGTGATCAGTGGGGTCATTCCTTTAAAATTACACACATTCTTGGGGTAGTGGGCCAGCTTGTTTGTCTGTTTGGTTTTTCTTTTAGTTTGCTTAAAGTTTGCAAGTGTGGTCTGCTGTGGATTGTGTGTTTGTTTAGGGCAGTGGTCCCCAACACGGTGCTCACGGGCACCATGGTGCCCGCCGGGGCATGTATGTACGCCCGCCTACTGACAAGGGCGCACACCCCTGCCGAGGAGCGCGGCCGCCAGACAAGCAGCCACCTAAATGCCACCGAGAAGCGGCAATGTCAAGAAGCATCGCCACCGAAATGCTGTTGCTTCTCGGCGGCATTTCGGCAGCAATGCCTCTTGATGACACTGCTTCTCAGCGGCATTTCAGCGACTAGTTGTCAGGCGCCCGCCACACTGAAAGGTTGGGGACCAATGGTTTAGGGACTGTTTGGAAGTGGGGCCAGAGACCTATTATCTGCTAGTTGAGTGGGTGCTAGAAAGGCTCTAGCCTCCTGTCCACTGTTCCTTTAATCCTTCTGATCACCTTTCATCATCCTTGTGATTACCCTTCCCTTGTGTGTTAACGAGGGGGTAGGACTGACCTAGGAGAGAAGCTTAAAAGGCAGATGCTAAGTGACCAAATGGAGCTAGTGAACAGGGGAATTTGTAGGAGGGAGCGAGAATAAAATCAGCATGGTTCGGAAAGTCCATGTCTTCAATGCCAATATTGCTCCTGTCTCCTCCACTTGTACTTGTGTCCAAACAGAGAAATTGACAATCCCTGTACCCAGATCCTGGTGTGGATTTGCAGACTGTGGCCTGCATTTCCCCATCATAGAAAGCCAGGCTGGGGGGACCATCCAATGCGTGAGGTGCCTACTGGTAGAATCTGTCAGGAGGCAGGTGAGAGAGCTACAGGAGGCGGTGGCTAGGCTGAGGAGCATCCATGCACAGGAGGAATTCATTAAAAACATGTATATGGAGACCTCCAAGTTTGAGAGAGAGATCCGGCTCAAGGGGACTGCAGTAGCATCACCAGAGGAGGAGGAAACTGCTCTTTCACAGGGAGGAACCTGGCTGCTGACTACTTCTGGCAGCAGACAGTGCTCCACCCCTGCTCCCAACCTGCCGTCCATAGACATAGACCGATATGCTACTCTGGCAGCGAGGGATGAGGAATCTCCCCCAAAGGTGGAGGAGGAGAAGCCTTGTACCTCCAAGGCTGGAAGGATCACAACCACCACTCCAAAGCATCCATCTGCAAGTCTGACCTGGCATCCCAAGAGATGTGCTACCTACCAGAGGTCCATATCTGAGACATTACAGAGGGATTTCCAAGGATCATCTGGCCCTCTGAGTACTACCCCATGCTGCTCATCTATGTGGGCACTAATGGAACTACAAGATATGAGCAGATCAGAAGTGGCTACAGGGCTATGGGAATGAAGGTGAAGGAGCTGGGAGCACAGGTTGTGTTCTCATTGATCCTTCTGGTCAAGAGTAGGGATCTAGGTAGGGGACTTATACATCCTGGAGGTAAATACATGGGTGCCTGGATAGTGTCTCCAGGAGGACTTAGGCTTCCTGGGATCTTAGTTCTGAGAAGAAGGTCTGCTGAGATTGGGCCTACCTGTCAAGGAAGGGGAAGAGTATCTTTGGATACAGACTGGCAAGACTAGTTAGGTGGGTTTTAAACTAGGTTTGATGGGGGCAGGAGACAAAAGCCCACAGGTAAATTCAAAATGTGGAGCCCTGTGGGTGCAGGGTCAGAATCTGTGGGGAACATGGGAAGTTGCAGCATGGACAAATGAGAGACAAGAGGGAATACAAAGGGGAAATCTAATAAACATTTTAGATGTCTGTATACTAATGCAAGAAGTATGGGGAATAACAGGAAGAACTAGTGAATAAGAATGGTCATACTGGGTCAGACCAAAGGTCCATCCAACCCAGTATCCTGCCTTCTGACAGTGACCAGTGCTAGGTGTTTCAGAGGGAATGAACAGAACAGGTAATCATCAAGTGATCCATCCCATCGCCCGTTCCCATCTTCTGGCTGATAGCCATTGATGGACCTATCCTCCATGAATTTATCTAGTTCTTTTCTGAACCCTGTTATAGTCTTGGCCTTCACATCATCCTCGGCAAGGTTGACTGTGCATTGTATGAAGAAATACTTCCTTTTGTTTGTCTTAAACCTGCTGCTTATTAATTTCATTTGGTGACCCCTAGTTCTTATGGTATTGTAACCCCCAAGGAGATTACCTAGATTCCTGGGCCCTGTCTGCTGGCAGCTCAGGGAGGAGGCGCCAAGGCAAACTCAGAGTCTGCCCGGCAACCACTAGGGAGTGAGATGTCCCTCCCAGGGAGTTCAGGAAAGGGGAGAAGCCATTTTGGAGAGCCTGGAGCCAGCCAGGGCAAGGGCAGGGCTGGCTGTGTGGGGAGCTGGTGAGTCCCAGGCCTCCAAGCAGGGTTCCCCCTGAGAACTGGCCTCTAGGGACCTGACAGCAGATTCCCCAGCTGGGTTTTCCTTCCCCACGGATGATTCCCAATTGGTAGCATTTGCTGAGAAATTTCCCCAGCCAGGCTGGGTTCACCTCCAGCTCCCCTGGTGAGACTAGTCACCACATGGTCAGCTCTGCTAGTCCAGGGAAGCTGCCTGCTGAGTGTGTGACTGGAGGCTGGGCTAGGAGGCTACAGTTTGGAGGTGAGGGTAGTTGTATGCCCTGCACCCCTTTGTAATGAGGGGAGATCCTGGGACCGATGCAGCCTGCTTCCTGCTTGAGGAGGATCCCTGACAGCAGCCACTCTGCAGTGGCTGAGGAGTCCAGCGTCATCTTCAAACCTGAAGATCGTTCATGGAGTTTGTGAGTGCACCAGCTTTTAGTTAGTTAGTCAGGGAATTTGTTTTGGGGACCTCCCCCCACTCCCTGAACTGTGTCCTCAAGCCAGGGAGTGAGGGTTTGAGGATTTTATAACCTGCTGTTTATTACACCTGTGGAGGGATTCACCACCTTCTCCCACTTGTGGATCCTTTGGGCTGTACTGAACCCAGTCAGCCACACTGCTAAACCACTGCAGAGAATTTTATAGGTCATCAGGGGCCACAGCAAAGTACGCGTACCAACAGGACACTAATTTTATACTTATTACATCAAGTCACAGGTATTTTCAGTGTGGGCACCGGTGACCCTAAAAATAGTGTTTCACCCTGTTATGTTGTATTTGTTGCCTGTTTAATATAATTATTGTGTTGTGTTATTTCTTGGAAGTCTCCAACTATCTGGCAAGTAAGTGGGGATTCCTCTGTAGTTAGAATTTTCTGCCCAAGCTGCCCTGGTGACTCTGCCAGGAAGGGGCGAGGGTGGTGGAGGCACCGCCAAATAATTTCATAACAAAAAAGAAAAAAGATTCACCCTGCTGAGTGGGTGGCGGGATCCAAAAAACCCAGGCCTGTCCATCAAAACCCGTAAGCAGATTGCCTTTAAAGGAGGTAACCAGGTGGACAAGGGGCGCTACAGCATGAAAAGGAGTAAATAACACTTCCTTATTTACTTTCTCCACACCAGTCATGATTTTATAGACCTCTGTCATATTCCCCCTTAGTCGTCTCTTTTCCAAATTGAAAAGTTCCAGTCTTTTTAATCTCCTCATATGGAAACATCCAAACACAGGACTTGGTACTGATGGGGGACTTCTACTACCCAGAAGTTGTTGGGAAAATAACACAGCAAGGCACAGATTATCCAACAAGTTCTTGGAATGCATTGGAGACAACTTTTTATTACAGACAGTGAAGAAAACAACTAGGAGAGAGGAATCTGAAGGTGGAAGGCAGCTTGGGTGAAGGTGATCATGAAATGATAGTTTGTGGTTCTAAGGAATGGTAGGAGGGAAAACAGCAGAATAAAGACAGTGGACTTCAAGAAGGTAGCCTTTAGCAAACTGAGAGAATTGGTAGGTGAGAGCCCATGGGAAGCAAGTCTAATGGAAAAAGAGAGTTGGCAGTTTTTTAAAGAGGCATTATTAAGGGCACAAGAGCAAACTATACCAGTGTGTAGGAAAGATAGGAAGTAACCACCCTCACTTAAACCAAGAGGCCACCCTCACTTAAACCAAGAGATCTTCAGTAACCCGAAACTCAAAAATGAGTCATACAAGAAGTGGAAACTAGGTCAAATTATAAAGGATGTATGATGGTGTGCACTCACCTCTCATGAGCACCTCCTATTGGTCAGGTGCGAACCTGCACTCACTCTCTCTTTCTCCCGGCACCCCCTGTTGGTTGTTGGGGGGAGGGATAGCTCAGTGGTTTGAGCATTGTCTTGCTAAACCCAGGGTTGTGAGTTCAATCCTTGAGGGGGCCACTTAGGGATCTGGGGCAAAAATTGGTCTTGCTAGTGAAGGCAGGGGGCTGGACTTGATGACCTTTCAAGGTCCCTTCCAGTTCTAGGAGATTGGTATATCTCCAATTATTACCTCTCAGGATTTTCAGTGGCTCAGCCCTCTGGCCAAGTCTCTCTTAGTCAAAAGCAGTGGTCTTCAAACAGTGGGGCATGCTCCCAGGGCTTCCTCCCTGGCGATCTTTGTCCTCGGCAGTTCTCACTGACCGTACCCTCCAGCCAGGCCACCTCTCACATTCATTCCCCTTCCAGTGGTAACAAAGTTCAACAAATCCTTGGCCCTCTCTAGGGTCTTCAACCTCATCCTTGAGCCCTTTAAATTCTAGCCCCTTTCTTGGGCTTCTAAACACCACTACTTCAATTGCTTGCTCATACTGATTCCAGTTAGTTGTGTGTGAACGCTGTGTGCACAGTCTGTGGAAGGTTTTTCCCCTAGCAGCACTGGTTGGGTCGGCTGTGGAGCCTCCTGGAGTCGCACCTCCATGGTGCTACATATAAGGCCCTGCCACCCCACCACTTCTCCAGTTCCTTCTTACTGCCAGTGACAATCATTGGAATGTTTCGTCTCTTGTCTTCACAAGTGAACCTCTAACATACTTTCTCTGT
The DNA here is from genome assembly GCF_020497125.1 of Mauremys mutica. Classification (NCBI taxonomy): domain Eukaryota; kingdom Metazoa; phylum Chordata; order Testudines; family Geoemydidae; genus Mauremys; species Mauremys mutica. Next base: position 17,246,207 of record NC_059095.1, on the reverse strand, counting down.
AAATAGTTAAGATAGTGGGGTTTTTTTTTAAAGTTTTTATAGTTCATTTAGATATCTGAACTGGGGTTCCTGAAGGGGTTCTCTTCCCCCATACCGCCGATTTCCCCTTCCCTCTCCTGGGCATGCTTGGACCCGGGGGTTTAAACTGTGTGGGGTTTGCCAAAAGCTTATGCCCAAGGGTGACCCACACACGGCTTGTCTAAAGTTCCTGGGGGAGTCCCTTTGAACGGACAGGTATAAAATCTGTAGGAGTTTTTGCCCTGACATGAAAAAAGAGAGGGCCCACAGGCTGAAGCTGCTGCTAATGGAAGCAGCTCTGTGCCCTTAGTCCGTATTGAGCCCCATGGGCATGGCGCTGGGCTTCTCGGCATTGATGCGCAGCACACTGGCTTTGATCTGGGACATGGTGCCGAGGAAGGACTCTGTGGGAAAAGAAATGTGAGATAAGTTAGACAGGTGTGTAGGATGATAATTATCCCACAAGGTCACAGCTGTGCTTGTGTTAATTTAATCAACCAATTAGTTATTGCCTGATTGTTTGATATGATTGTATATAAGAGCATGCTGGAGTGGAATAAAGAGCTCTCTGCTTATGATCTCACTTGGTTGTCAGACTCCGTTCCTGCTCCTGCGATGCAACAAATGGTGGAGAAGCTGCGGGCAATAGGATCGGTGGCCTGAAAAAAGGAGGCGCACCTGAGTCTCAGTGTTGAGCGGCTGGGAGCCGCAGGGCGTCCGAAAAAAGGAGGCGCACCTGAGTCTCAGTGTTGAGCGGCTGGGAGCCGCAGGGCGTCCGAAAAAGAGGGGCGCACCTGAGCTCAGTGTTGAGCGGCAAGCCGCAGGGCGTCTGAAAAGGGAGGCACACCCGAACCCAGAGGTGAGCAGCTAATATGGGAACCGCTGCGTCAGCAGATCTGATACGCATCACGGAGCGGCGGGGAGAAAAGTTCCCCTCTGATGCGTTATCCCGCCTGTTGCGGTGGGGACGAAGAAGGGGACTTTCCGTTCAACCAAGTACAATATTTGATAAAACTGTTTGGGAGCAGCTGGGCTGTGAGCTTTGGAAATCGGTGGCTCAGGGCGATAAGGAGGTTTTCTCCCTGAGTCCAGTATGGCTCACCGCGCAGAGAAGACTGGAGGAGTTTGAGGATGAGAGAAAACAACTGCAGAAAATGGCTGATTTTGCAGTAACACTGGAACAAGAACTGGAACAGGTTAAATTGATTCTGCATCAGCGAGATCTGCAGTTTGAATCTTTACAGCAAGAGCATCTAGTGCTCATGAAGCAGCTCACCTTAACCCAAGAATCATTGCACACCAAAGAGCAGTCCCTAAATGACCTACAGACTCAATATGATGAGCTGGTGGCCAGGTTAGAGGAATTCCAGGGTGATGTTATTTCCAAGGATGACACGATCCAATATTTGCAGAATGAGAAGATTGTCCTAGAGGTAGCTCTGCAGGCAGCAAAAGCAAGCAAAGAAGAACTTGATGAAGGAGCAAACTTCTTAGGTGAAAGTACTGAGGCAGCATCAGAAATCTTGGCACAATTGAGCCAGGTGGAAAATCTGCAACAGGAAAATACCAGCCTGAAGAAACAGACCCAAAAAGTAAAGGAGCAGTTCCTACAGCAAAAGGTAATGGTGGAAGCTTATAGAAGAGATGCAAGTTCACAGGACCAGCTGATTAGTGAATTGAAATCTACAAAGAAGCGGCTGGATTTGGAAGTGAAAGAATTAAAACGGGAGCTACTGAAACTTCAAGGTGAAAAGCAGTCCATTGATGTTGAACGCTCAAGACTTCAGAAGGAAGTATCCCAGGTTCACCAGCAGATGGTGGAGTTAGAAAGCCACCTCCAGTCAGTGCAAAAAGAACGGGATGACATGGAGATACAGCTACAGTCTTTGCAGATTGATAAAGAACAAATGACATCTCTTGCTGAGGTGAATGAGGCATTAAAACTACAGGTAGAACAAATGCAAGAGGAAGCCAAAAAGGCCATCACTGAACAGAAACAAAAAATGAAGCGTCTGGGGTTAGATCTGACCAGTGCACAGAAAGAAATGAAGGCAAAACACAAAGCCTATGAGAATGCAGTTGGCATTCTTAGCCGCCGGCTGCAGGAAGCCCTCATTGCAAAGGAATCTTTTGAACTGGAGCTGAGCAAACTAAAAGCACAAATCGCTGATGGAGGAAATAACCAGGCTTCCCATGAAAGGATTCAAGCTTTGGAGATAGAGCTGCAGGCTGTTAGCCACAGTAAGATGATGTTGGAGAAAGAGCTGCAAGAAGTAATTTCACTCACCAGCCAGGAGCTTGAGGAGTATAGGGAAAAGGTGATTGAACTTGAGGATGAGCTTCAGGAATCTAGAGGTTTCAGGAGGAAGATAAAACGTTTAGAAGAAATAAACAAGAAGTTGGCCCTCGAACTGGAACATGAACGGGGGAAGCTCACTGGTCTTGGTCAGTCTAACACTGCTTTGCGAGAGCACAGCAACATCCCCGAAACAGTACTAGCAGAGAGAGAGGCAGACCTGGTGCAGCTGAATTTCCGGGTTCAAGCAGTCCTAAAGCGTAAAGAGGAGGAGGATCAGCAAATGAGGCAACTTATTCAAGCCTTACAGACTGCCTTAGAAAGAGAAAAGTCAAAAGTTAATAACCTTGGGGAGCAGGTTGCGGCAGCCAGGGTGGGTGCAGCGCATGACCGTCGTCATTATAGAGCTGCTGTTCTTGAGCTGAGTGAAATTAAGAAAGAGCTACAAGCCAAAGAACTGCTTGTCCAAGCCCTTCAGGCTGAAGCAGATAAACTACAAGCTATTATTGAACATGCTCGCGCCCCTCTGAAGGCGCTCCTCTTGAGACAGAAGGGGGGGATTTGCAGTGGGCGGGCAGACGCCTTGGATAAGACGCCTGCCGCTCGGTTGCTGAAAGCTCTTTACGTGCTTAATTGGTTACATCTTGGTAAAAACAGCCAGGTGCCCCCCGCGATTAAACATGTCAGCGGGATGACTGGGGAAGAGCAGGGTGTGGCCCCCCGACCCTCGGTTAAATGGTTTGATTATCAGCAGCAAATATGGAAAGGACCAGTTGACTTGCTAACGTGGGGCAGGGGTTATGCGTGTGTTGCCACTGATGCAGGTCCCAGGTGGATACCGGCGAAGTAGGTCTGGCCTTGGCTGCGTCTTCCGGAGCGACGGTAGGAGCCTCACGAGACACACCCAGGCGCCGCGGAACTAGAGCCCCTGGAGGAGAACTGTTTGTTAGCTCTGTCAGGACTTTTCCTGTTTGATCCTATAGCATTTAGTGTATCATACAAATTATTATTTAGAGCTAAGATTCATGTCTTGTGTTTTTGTTATGTTTCGTGTTGTCTGTTTTCTGGCCAGAATTGTTGTTGTATTGTTATGTGGTTTGATGTGTCTAGGACCTCCCCCCACCCTCAGTGTCAGTTTGATCGCCTGACATCTGAGGGATACTTTGGTAACAGCACAAGCTGGTGTGCAAAGGAGAGGGGGAATCCTGTAGATTTTACATCATTTGTTTGTTGTGTTTTGTTTTTGTTTGTTTGGTGTTTTTGGGGTTATATGTTAAGGATTGCATGGTCATATAGGTTGGTTTTATAAAGTTTTAATTTTGGTTTGTGATAGGTTATAATGTTATGCTGTTATGAGTTGGAAATGTTTTATGAATAGCATAATATAGAAAGCAGATACATAGCTAAATAGTGCTAAGATACCTTGGTTCAGTTTACAGTATATGTCCATTATTTTGCCAAAATATTGATAATCATATACTTAAGTTCTACGGAAGTAAATAGAATTTGAGTGTTGAAGCACCCTCCTGAATAGGGAACTTGAACTATTTTTTAAGGTTGTCTAGGGTGCAAGGCAGAGTTTGGACTATTCTGTTTACTGTTCTGCACTACAAAATAGAGTAACTTTTGAAAACAGGTATAAAGTTTTAATTTTGGTTTGTGATAGGTTATAGTGTTATGCTGTTATGAGTTAGAAATGTTTTCTTCTTCTCTTTCTTTTCCCCTCTCCTTTTGATTTTTGAATACAGGGGGGAGGTGTGGGAAAAGAAATGTGAGATAAGTTAGACAGGTGTGTAGGATGATAATTATCCCACAAGGTCACAGCTGTGCTTGTGTTAATTTAATCAACCAATTAGTTATTGCCTGATTGTTTGATATGATTGTATATAAGAGCATGCTGGAGTGGAATAAAGAGCTCTCTGCTTATGATCTCACTTGGTTGTCAGACTCCGTTCCTGCTCCTGCGATGCAACAGGACTCTGGGGTCAGAGACCCTCAGCACCAGCACTCCTTGGCACCAAAGACCACAGCGCGGGAGCAATCGCAGCACCGATCTGTCTCCTGTGCAAGGAAGACGCACAGGAAGACGGACAGAGAGCCGCAGAATGGGAGCCACCCAAGGGAGGGCGACCTGTGCTGGGCCACACCTCCCCTCTTGCTCAACAGCTTGCACTGTCAACTCCAGGCCTGTGGCAGGGGCCATTGAGTCTGGTACCACAAGAGGAGACCCGGGTGGAGGATTTGGATCTTCCCTTCACACTGGAGACTTTCAAGGCAGCCCGGGACCTTTATAACCTTGACCATGCACTCTCCCGATCAGGGTGAGAGTGCACTGGCCCCGAGGCTCCAGGTACCACAGAGGCCACTGCTGCAGTCCAAGGGCAAGCCTGCTATGACTTGGCGCTGATCTCCATCTCCCCGGCACCAACAGGTACGGTGCCGCCATGTGATCAGTGATCAGAGTCCTCGGAGTCCGAATCGGAGGCAGACTCCTGTGTGTCCTACAGGAGCCAGCACTGTAGCTGCCTGCCTCTCAGACTGAGGGGATGATGCAGACTTTCCCCCCAGTGCTGTGGCTGGCTCAGTGGCAGGTACCAACCCAGATCCCGGCACAGTGGCCTTTCTGGACCCCGTGGCCTTACCATCAGTCCCAGGGGTCCGTCTCTGGGCGCTCTTTCTCGGTTGCATCTGAGAGAAGGACTGCGTCCAGGGCCAGGGATCTCTCTCAGGTTTCAGCCACTGCTACGACTACTAGCGCCACCACCGGTACCACGTCCGACACTGACAGCAGCACTGGCACTGCGCCTGGCACTGTGTCTGCCATGGGCACTACAATCAACGCCGCCGAAGGCACCGTGGCTGGTGCCACGACTGGCACCGAGGGGGACACTGATTTGGGGGTGGAGCCGCAGCAGTTAGAAGAGCCAGATGTGCAGGAGGGACCCTCCCTGGTTTGGGGTTCCTCATCATTGTCACCAGACGAGGCGGTGGCAGGAGTGTCCTCAGGGCCTCCCCCTCTCGACAGCAGAGCCCACCTTGAACTCTTGAGGTGTGTTGCTCAGAATCTTGGAATAAAGATGGAAGAGGTCAATGAGGTGTCAGACCCAATGGTGGACATTTTGTCCCCAGCAGGGCCCACCAGGGTGGTGTGACATTGCACTTCATAATGTTCTATGGAAATACGCTTATGAGTGTGACTATAAGGTAACTGGAATATGCTTTATGCAAAAGGTCTCTTGTAAGGTATCATTACAAAGCTTATAATCTACTGAATGTGTTCATCCTATTTGTGTGTGTGTGTATGTATGTATCATTCTTGTATCTGAAGCTAGAAATATGAAGTATAACTCTGAAGTCCTATTGTAATTATGCAAAGTGTGGGCCATTACTGGTGGTTTGGAAGCTTGATGGCTCCCATTGACTAGGACAATTGGTTGTAAATGGCTCTGTTTATTTGCAAACCTCCCTGGGTACTTGCGGGCCAGCCTTGGAAGAATGAAGTCTCACAGGACATGTGACCATGTCACAGGTTACTGGAATCCATCTTAAACCTGGTGCTTTTCCATTTAGAAGGAAGGGTGGGGATCCAGAGAGACAAAGGGTTCCTGCCTTGGGCCAAAGCTATAAAAGAGGGTGGAACAGAACAAAGGGGGCTGCCAGTTATGAGAAATCCCCTAGTTACCACCTAAGCTGGAACTAACAAGGACTGTACCAGGGAAAAAGATTGGGCCCAGACTAGGAAGAAGTCTAGTCTGTGAAAGAAGCTTATTGGAACATCTCTGAGGCTGAGATTTACCTGTATTCAGTTTCTTAATGTATTGTGCTTAGACTTGCGTATTTTGTTTTATTTTGCTTGGTAACTTATTTTATTCTGTCTGTTATTACTTAAATTCTACTTTTTATACTAAATGAAATCACTTTTGTTTATTAACAAACCCAGAGTAAGTGATTAATACCTAGGGGAGCAAACAGCTGTGCATCTCTCTCTATCAGTGTTCTAGAGGGCGGATAGTTCATGAGTTTACCCTGCATAAGCTTTATACAGAGTAAAACGGATTTATTTGGGGTTTGGATCCCATTGGAAACTGGGTGTCTGGGTACTGGAGATAGGTAACCTGACAAGTGGTTTTCAGTTAAAGCCTGCAGCTTTGGGGGCATGGTTCAGACCTGGGTCTGTGTTGCAGTTGGCTAGCGTGTCTGATTCAACAAGGCAGGGTTTTGGAGTCCCAAGCCATTAGGGAAAATGGGCTCAGAGGTAATTTCAGCACATCAGGTGACAGTCCCAAGAGGCTCTCTGTGACCAAACCCATCACAGCTGGCTCTTCCCCCTGATTAAAACTATTCAGGAGAACACAAAGACCCTCTGGCAAATGCCGGCCTCTCTGGTCCTACAGCTAAGGGTGTCAAGAGGAAATAGTTTGTGCCCTCCAATGGCTATGAATATTTGTTCATTCCCGCCAGACTCGGTGGTGGTTGTGGCTGTTAACGAGAGGGAGAGGCAAGGCAGCAGGAACCTACCCCTTAAGCTAGTGACACAAAGAAACTGGACCTCTTCGGGAGGAAGATATACTCCACCAGAGGGCTCCAGCTTCGAATTGCAAACCCAGCAGGCAATCCTGAGCCGATGTAACTTTAAATCATGGGATGCAATGTCCAAATTCTTGGACCTTGTCCCACTGAACTCTAAGTCTGAATTCTCGGCTCTGGTGGATGAGGACAGGGCAGTCGCCAGGACATCACTGCAAGCCACGTTAGACTCGGTGGACTCTGCAACACGAGCCTTGTCCTCCGGCATCGCAATGTGTCGTTGCTCCTGGCTGCATGCCTCGGGCCTCCCCGGGAGGTACAACAGACAGTCCAGGATCTCCTGTACTACACTATTTTCAGAAAAGACTGACTTGAGACTCCAAAGCTTAAAAGACTCCCGAGCCACTCCGAGATCGCTGGGGCTGCACACTCCTGCCACCCAACGTAGACGATTTAAGGCATCAGTCCACATCACGACCGTACCAGGGGCAGTCTTGACAGAATCATAATCACAGGCGACCCAGAAACCAAAACCGCCATTGCCCTACGCAGACCTTTTGAGGAAGCGTCCAAAGGCAACATACCGACCTGTCAACTGGATCCTTCTTTCCACTTTTCAGCACATCTATCCCATTTCTACCAGGCGTGGTCCCAAATCACCTCAGACCGTTGGGTCCTTAACATGGTAGAAATCGGATATTCTCTCCCATTCTCTTCGCCCCCACCCCCAGCCCATCATCCCCTTACCCCATCCCTCTTCAGGGATCATTCGAACGAGCAACTCCTTCTGCAGGAGGTACAAACCCTCCTATTGGCAGGAGCTGTAGAGGAGGTTCCACTGGAGCTCAGGGGCAGGGGGTTTTACTCCCAATATTTCCTAATACAGAAAGCAAAGGGGGGGGGGCCTCAGACCCATCTTCGACCTGCGCAACATCAACAGATTCATGAAGAAACTAAAGTTATGTATGGTCTCTTTGACCACCATTATCCCATCCCTGGATCCAGGAGATTGGTATGTCATCCTCGACATGAAGGACGCATATTTCCACATTTTCCATAATCCCATCCCAGAGGCGCTTCCTAAGGTTTGTAGTGGGGGGCACGCACTACCAATTTGCCATGCTACCATTCGGCCTGTCATCGGCACCTCAGGTGTTCACCAAATGTATGTCAGTTGTGGCCACCTTCCTGTGGCAAAGTCAAGTTCACGTATTTCTATACCTCGATGACTGGTTCATGAAGGGCCATTCCAGGACACAAGTGGATCAACAAGTCACTCTGATAAGATCCACTTTCGACACACTGGGCCTCCTCCTAAACACTCAAAAGTCAATACTCACCCCAACTTAGAGAATAGAGTTTACAGGGGCAGTGCTAGACTAAAGACAGGCCAGAGTGTCCCTACCTCAGTCCCACTTCCAGGCCATTCATGATATCATACAGGATATCAGAGGATTCCCTATAACCACAGCAATGAGTTGCTTGAAACTCCTGGGACACATGGCATCTTGTACATATGTGGTGCAACACGTGAGGCTCAGACTCAGACCTCTCCAGGTTTGACTAGCATCCGTGTATCGACCGAGTAGACGCAGCCTAGATGGTAGTCACACTTCCACTGTGGGTTCTCAAGTCTCTTCAGTGGTGGCTCGACCTCCAAATGGTATGTGCAGGGGTCGACTTCTCCAAACCATGCCCCTCGTTGTGTCTGGTCACCGACGGGTCGACAATGAAGTGGGGAGCACACCTTAGAGAGCACAGAATTCAGGGCCTCTGGTCTCCAGAGGAACTGTTGCTTCACATCAATGTCACGGAGCTGAGAGCAGTTTATGTGCTGTGTCAGACTTTCCAGCCTTATCTGGAGGGCAGATGCATATCAGTCCTGATGGACAAAACAACAGTGATGTTTTAGATCAACAGACGGGGGCGGGGAAGCCCTCAAGCTCTGGGAGTTCTGCATAGGACACTTCCAAGAATATTGAACATGCTATCTCCCCCAGTCTCAGAACAACCTAGCGGACCATCTCAGCAGATCTTATCACAATCATGACTGATCCATTCACCCAGATGTAATAAGCAATATTTTTCAATGGTGGGGAGTTCCCCAGATCAATCTGTTCTCCACCTCTTTACGCGTTCCTTTTTATCCCGCTCCTTCACAAGGTCCTCCTCAAAGTCCGCCTCAGTGATCCTGGTAGCACCAGCCTGGCCACATCTGCATTGATACACCATGCTACTAGAGCTATCAGTGAATACTCCAATCACTCTGCCGTTAGTTCCAGACCTCATCACTCAACATCACGGCCAGCTCCAGCATCCCAGTCTCGAGTCTCTCCACCTCATGGCTTGGAAGCTGCATGGCTGAATCCATTAGAGCTCTCATGTTCAGACCCCGTGAGGGAGGTTCTTCTGGGCAGCAGAAAACCATTGACCAGGACTACCTATTAGCCAAGTGGAAGAGATTCTCAATTTGGTGTTCGCAGAGCCGTATCCCCCCAACGCAATCTCCCATTCCCTTTATCATGGACTGCCTGCTAAAGCTGAAACAGCAGGGCTTGTCACACTCGTCATTAAAGGTTCACCTGGCCGCCATCTTGGCTTTCCACTCAGGAGAGGGGGGCTGTTCCATCTTTGCTAGCTTGATGGTGTGATGTTTTCTTAAAGGACTAGACAGGCTATATCCTCAGATCCATTGGCCAACCCTGGCTTGGGACCTTAACCTGGTGCTCTCGAGGCTGATGGGGCCTCTGTTTAAGCTCTTAGTGACATGCTAACTGCTCTGTCTTATAAAGTGGCTTTCTTAGTCGCAATAACTTCAGCCAGGAGGGTATCTGAGCTGAAGGCCCTCACATCTGACCCTCCCTATACCATCTTTTACAAGGACACGGTGCAGCTTCCGCCTCACGAATCGTTCCTCCCAAACGCAGTCTCAAATTTCCATGCCAGCCAAGACATATTTCTTCCAGTCTTCTTCCCGAAGCCTCACGCCAGCAATCCCAAACAGAGGCTCTACGCCCTGGACGTTTGGCAGGCATTGGCTTTTTATGTTGAACGAACAAAGCCGTTCCGCAAGTTGAAGCAGCTGTTTGTCATGGTGTCGAACAGGATGAAGGGCCTCCCGGTGTCCTTCCAAAGGATATCATTGTGGATCATGTCCGGTATCTGGGCATATTACAAAGGTCCGTGCCCCTGCATTGATGGTGCATTCCACCAGAGCTTAGGCTTCCTTGGCAGCCTTCCTGGCCCAGGTCCCGATCCAAGAGATCTGTAGGGCGGCAACAGGGTCCTCGGTCCACACCTTCACTTCCTATTATGCTATCACCCAGCACACCAGGGATGATGCAGCATTCGGCAGAGCAGCGCTTCAATCAGCGATTCCATGAACTCCGACCCCACCTCCTAGGTAAGGCTTGGGAGTCACCTAGTTGGAATAGATATGAGCAAGCACGCGAAGAAAAAAAAAATGGTTACCTACTGTAATGGGGCAAGACTCACTGCTGCAGCGCCTCCTGCTCTCATCCTGGGAATGAGCTCTTTCACAGCCTTGGAGCACCCTCTGCAGGGCCCTGTCCCGCCTTGCCAGGCCCCCGTGTTCCTCCCAGACCCCGGTGCCCCGCCCTGAGGTTCTGCCCCTTTCAGTACTCTCACAGTCTCGGTGGGTCTCCCCTCACGGGGGAACCCCCTCCCCTCTATCCCCACCTTGCCTCAGTCTTGGCTACTGCTAGTCCCCATCTAGCCCCCGCTCACTGGGGCAGACTGCGGTATGATTGCCACTCATCATTGGCAAGGAGGGTTTGGGCCTGCTGCCTCTGCCTACTCGTGGGCTGCCCTCTGCAACCCCAGTACCTTTTGGCCTTGTACTAGGCCGGCAGCCTGGGGGGTTTCCAGGCCAGAGCTCCCCAGCAACTCTTGCCTTCCCCCAGCCCTGCTCCACCTTAGCTACCCAGGTACACTCCCCAGCAGCCAAGTCCTTCGCCCTCTAAAGGCAGAGAGAGAGTCTCAGAGCACCTGGCTCACAGCCCTTTTATAAGGGCCAGCTGTATTCTGTTTGGGGCGTGGCCCCAGCTGAGGCTGTTTTCCCCAGTCACAGCCCTCTCCTGGGCTGTTTTTAAGCCCTTTAAGGCGGGAGCGGGGTAACCACCCCGCTACACCTACCTTCTTCTAACTGTTGTTCTTCGAGATGTGTTGCTGCCAAGATGTTGTTTTTCGAGATGTGATGTCCATTCCAAACTCACCCACCTTCTTCTCTGTCAGAGTAATCTGGCAAGAAGGAACTAGAGAGGTGGCGGTTTGGCAGGGCCTTATGTGTGGCCCTATGAAGGTGTGACTCCAGGGGGGTCCACAGCCAACCCAAGGGGTGCTGCTACGGGAAAAACCTTCCAGTGTATGTGCACACGGCGCACGCACACACCTAATTGGAATGGAGATTGGCAACGCATCTTGAAGAACAACAGTTACGAGAAGGTTGGTAACTGTTTTTTTTTCCTTCTTCTCAGGGCTTTGGCCACTCTTCCAGTGACCAGTGGAGGGACCTGGGCCCATTCACTCCTCCTGATCCCAACCGAGAGACCCTATAAATAGCAGCCTCCTAGTGCTTCCTTTAACTCTGTTGCTGCTATTCCGTGGGCCACTACCCATGTAGCCCCTTCCTCTTCATCCTTTCCTCAGGGAAGATGTTCTCTGTCTGTTCCCTGCTGGAGCACGGTCTTTCCCAGGCTTTTTCATCTGCAGAGTCTCACAGCCTTCCAGTCCTTCCTCACCCTTCTGGTCCCAGCCAGCAGTTGATCTGCTTAGGCCCTGCAGCTCCTATTAACTGAGCCTGCTGGGCTCTCATTGGCTGCTTCCCTGAAGCCTTTTCTAGGCAGGCCTTGAGGACCCACCTTCACTGCTCCTTTTCTGGGGCCGAGTGTGGTAGGACTGCAAGCCCCTCCAACAGGGGGCTCAAAGGGTCTGTTACACCCCGTCACAGGATGAGTATAAAAAAACAACACAAACATGCAGAGACAAAATTAGAAAGGCCACAAGATTAAACTAGCTAGGGATATAAAAGGTAACAAGAAAGCATTTTACAAATACATGGGGAGCAAGAGGAAGACTTGAGACGGGAGGGAAATGAGGATGGAAAGACAATAACAGAAAATGCAGCAATGGCCAAAATAGTAATTGACTTTTTTCCATTTTCACAAAAAAAAAGTTAGCAGGGGTCGGATGACTAACATAGAGAACATCGGTGTAAATGGGGTAGGTTGTGAGGCAATGATAGGAAAAGAACAAGTTAAGAATTACTTAGACAAGTTAGATATCTTCAAGTCAGCAGGGCCTGATGAAATACATCCTGGAATACTAAAAGAAGTGGCTGAAGAGATCTCTGAGCCATTAGCGATTATCTTTGAGAACTTGTGGAGGATGGGAGAAATCCCAGAGGACTGGAAAAGGGCAAATCATAGAATCGTAGAATATCTGGGTTGGAAGGGACCTCAGGAGGTATCTAGTCCAACCCCCTGCTCAAAGCAGGACCAATTCCCAACTAAATCATCCCAGCCAGGGCTTTGTCAAGCCTGACCTTAAAAACCTCTAAGGAAGGAGATTCCACCACCTCCCTAGGGAACCCATTCCACTGCTTCACCACCCTCCTAGTGAAAAAGTTTTTCCTAATATCCAACCTAAACCTCCCCCACTGCAACTTGAGACCATTACTCCTTGTTCTGTCATCAGGTACCACTGAGAACAGTCTAGATCCATCCTCTTTAGAACCCCCTTTCAGGTAGTTGAATGCAGCAGTCAAATCCCCCCTCATTCTTCTCTTCTGCAGACTAAACAATCCCAGTTCCCTCAGCTTCTCCTCATAAGTCATGTGCTCCAGCCCCCTAATCATTTTTGTTGCCCTCCGCTGGACTCTCTCCAATTTTTCCACGTCCTCCTTGTAATGTGGGGCCCAAAACTGGACACAGTACTCCAGATGAGGCCTCACCAGTGTTGAATAGAGGGGAATGATCACGTCCCTTGATCTGCTGGCAATGCCCCTACTTATACAGCCCAAAATGCCATTAGCCTTCTTGGCAACAAGGGCACACTGTTGACTCATATCCAGCTTCTCATCCACTATAACTCCTAGGTCCTTTTCTGCAGAACTGCTTCCTAGCCATTCAGTCCCTAGTCTGTAACAGTGAATGGGATTCTTCCGTCCTAAGTGCAGGACTCTGCACTTGTCCTTGTTGAACCTCATCAGATTTCTTTTGGCCCAACCCTCTAATTTGTCTAGGTCCCTCTGTATCCTATCCCTACCCTCCAGCGTATCTACCACTCCTCCCAGTTTAGTGTCATCTGCAAACTTGCTGAGAGTGCAGTCCACACCATCCTCCAAATATAGTACTTATCTTTAAAAAAAAAAAAAAAAAGAGGAGGGGGAAATAAGGACAACCCATGGAATTATAGACCAGTCAGCTTCACTTTGGTACTTGGTAAGATAATGGAGCAAATAAATAATCAATTTGTAATCATCTAGAAGAAAATAAGGTAATACAGTAACAGTCAACATGGATTTGTGAAGAACAAATCATGTCAAATCAATGTAATATCCTTCTTTGACATCTTGTGGATGGGGGAAAGCAGTAGATATCATGTATCTCAACTTTGGTAAGACTTCTGATATCGTCTCACATGACCTTTTCATAAACTAGAGAAATATAGCCTAGATGAACCTACTATAAGGTGGATGCACAACTGGCTGGAAAACCATACTCAGAGAGTAGTTATCAATGGCTCACAATTGAGCTGGAAGGGCATTTCGAGTGAGGTCCACAGGGATCTGTCCTGGGTTCAGGTCTATTCAATATCTTCATAAATTATTTGGGTAATGGCAGAGAGAGAGAGTACATGTTGAAGTACATCAAAAGGCCCAGGAAGCCTTCCTCCCCGCCCCAGGCGCCCATGCTGACAGCCTTGACAGTTGACCGTGGAGCAGCTGGCCCGACCCTCCTTTGCAGCTGCTGTGGCAGCAGAGAGCTACTAAAAGGGATCTAGAACAGACAAACCAAGGAGAGCCCGATAAGGGGCCCTCAGGCTCAGTCCCTCCCTCCATTACGCAGCATGCCCTCCTGCCCAGTCTTTCAATGGCTCAGGATTACTCCCTGCGAGGAAAGTCAGACCAGCTTTGTTTCCCAGTGCAGCAAGTGGACCAAAAATTCATTTGGAACCTCCAAGACTGGAGCCTGGTGCCTTTGGGGCGAGGTCAGTCTATGTCCAGGCTCATCCAGGAATCTCTCTTGAATAAAGAGTGGGAACCTAGAAAGCCCTCTTCTGGACTCAGGCCAGCACAGCCCTCCAGCCCCGTCTTTTTCAAGGCAAGAAAGCTGTGAAGAGTAACCACAAGGTGTCGTCCTTCCCCTTTTCTCACCCTCCCTCTCAAGGAGACTCAGTCTGAAATTTGTCTTTCCCTATCAGAGGACGAGGATAAGAAAAAGAAGGGTCTCACTGATGTTCAGACCCCTCTGTGCAACAAAAAGCACTAAGGGGAGGGAAGCCCCACTGATCCCCTTCATCATATGAATAGTTTGACTCAGAAGATTCCTCTAAGGCAGGGGTTCTCAAACAGGGGGTTGGGACCCCTCAGGGGGTCGCGAGGTTATTCCAGAAGAGGTCGCGAGCTGTCAACCTCCACTCAAAACCCCGCTTTGCCTCCAGCATTTATAATGATGTTAAATATATAAAAAGTGTTTTTAATTTATAAGGGGTGGGGGGGTCACACTCAGAGGCTTGCTATGTGAAAGGGGTCACCAGTACAAAAGTTTGAGAACCACTGCTCTAAGAGGCTTGAAGCAAATCTGTTTTCCTCGGGGCACACAAATGTGCAAAGAGCCTGGTTTCCCTACTCCCATTCAGAGTGCAGCATAGCAGATAATCATAACTACAGGTTCCACTGCCTACCCTCAGAGTAGGCAGCATGGCAAATTAGTGCAGAAAAGACCAGGTCATAGAGATGTGTTGGCTCTTCTAGGCCAGTGATTCTGAACCAGGGGTACGCAGAGGTCTTCCAGGGCTTATATCAACTCATCTATATATCTGGTTTTACAACAGACTACATGAAAAGCACTAGCAAAGTCAGTACAAACTAAAGTTTCGTACAGACAATGACTTGTTTATGCTGCTCTATATACTATACATTGAAATGTAAGTCTAATATTTATATTCCAATCAATATATTTTATAATTATATGGTAAAAGTAAGCAATTTTTCAATAATAGTGTTCTGTAACACTTGCTTAAAAAATCAGCCATAAAAATACAAGGAGTTTTAAGTGAGGTGTAACTTGGGCATATGCAAAACAAATCAGACTCCTGAAAGGGGTACAGTAGTCTGAAAAGGTTAAGAGCCACTAGTCTAGGGGTGCATATATACATATCCCCACAAAGGGAATTTTCCCTTCTTAGGGGAGGCAGGCTAGCAGTTCAAATCATAGTTAGATTCAAATAGTAAAATAGATATTTTTAAAACACACCATGCAGACAATAGTCCTTCAGGCAGAACTGTAACGAGTGTAAACTACACTTATGAGGTCAGCAAATTCCCTCAATAAACTATAGCTATAGATCTCTCCTCCTGCACCCTGGGAAGATATAATAGTGAAATAAGAATTTTTCTGCCACACCTAAAAGACTGGGAAAGTATTGCGTTGTCATAGACTCCAGCTGCTGCTGCGGGTCACCATGTCCTAATGTGCAGGTTATTGCTCCTAGCTTCTATTGCAGGTTACCAAGCCTTGGTACTATTTCTATCTTCTCCCCCCTGCACATGGCTGGAGAGTGATGAGAAGGACAGCACCCTCGTAGTGGAAGAACTGTCAGGCAGTAAGGGGCGTGTTGGCAGAATTTATTTGTACTTTGCCCTGCCCCTGGCTTCCATTTTATGAGGCCAGAAGGTTCCTCGGTGTGAAACAGTCTAAAACTTATCCTGGAATCACTAACAAAGAAAAATATCCATAGCGAGACTATCAAAATGGATCTCTAGCTGCATCCAGCTGTTATCAACAGAATAAAACAGGACCCCCAGTAGAGATCAGGACTCATTCTACGTTATCAATAGCAACCTCAGTGGCCTTTCTGAACAATGTACCAATAATAGACACATGTAAAGCTGCTACTGGGCCACTGAGCATACAATCACAAGTCTTTATGCAGTCATTCAAAGCTCAAAGTCAGATGCCATGCTAGGCCTAAAAGTGCTCTCTTCTATTGTGCAAACAACTCCGAAGCCCCTTCTGTCTACAGTGGGGCACTGCTCTACAGTCACCTGAAGTGGAGCACCCACAAGGACATCATTCAAAGAAGAAAAGAAGATTACTCACCTTGTGCAATAATTGAGGTTCTTCAAGATGTCCCCCTGTGGGTGCTCCACTACCCTCCCCTCCCCTCCCCTCTACTTTGGGTTTGCAGTGAGTACTCCATGGTAGAGAAGGAACTGAGGGGGTCAGGTTGCACACATGTTATATGAGGCTCCAACGGCACTGCAAGACAGCTACTGTGCATGCGTGGCCCAGATGGACATTGCTACCGAAAATCTCTGATCAACGGTGCCAGGATGCACCGACACCTGAAGTGGAGCACACACAGGGAGACCCATCTTGAAGAACCTCAGTTACTGCACAAAGTGAGTAACCTTCTCTTTATTAAACACAGGGGCTAACTGTAGTCAGTGAATTAACTGATTATTTCAGGTCAGCCTGGAAACGCTTTCAAATATGCCTATGTGAAAGTGACTGGAACTTAAGTTCCTAGTTGCCGAAATCGCTTGAAAATTAGTCTTCTACATTACTTAGGCTAACCTTCAAACTTTTAAAACTAGTAGATCTCATCTCCTCCTTCCTCATTTTTATTCATAGTCTGGAATTCCTGCTTTTTCAATCTCAATCAATTTCTCAATTTTGAATGAATTAATCCAAATGAAGGAAATAGTCTTTCTGTGATTGCAGAAAAGACTACAACAGTCAAAACTAGTTTAGCACTTCAAAAAACTCTGGTCCCAAGTTCTTAGCTAATGACTTCCTCCAGTTCATTGCTGTGACTTTCTTTAAAACATCATCAAGAAACATGAACTGCCATGAACACCTCCAACCCTGAAATTTATTATGGCTGGCATGATTGATGTGTGATTATTAGGTACCCATATCACATAGCAGCATCTTCTTCTTCAGCAATTAGGCATCTACCCTGGTGCTTTAGGTTCAGAATATTGGGAAGAAAATGAGATAGAACAAGTGCTTGATCCATCTGCCTCTTTACTTCCTGCAATTTAACATTGTTGATGGGTATTTCTTTCTTCAATAAAGTTATTTTCAGCATCAACAGTAGAACCACAATCTTTCAGCCATTTGTCCAAGCCTATGGAAATAGGTTTCAGTATATTCAGCATATCTTCTACATTTCTCTATAGTCCAGTGTTGACTACTTTGGCTGTGGTAGTTCCATCTGTTTTGTCACAATTTTCTTCACAAATTATTATCAGAATAGGGCAGTTCTTAATAAATAGCTCAAAACAGTCAAACACTGAATGCCATCATTCATCTTGTGGGAGAATTCATTTGGATTCTCCTGCTTTCTTCAGTGAAGCTGAAGCTAAGTGGTAGTTATGGAAGTATTTTGCAATTTCAATGTTCGTCTTTATTCCTGGAGATGCATCTTTTAGCCAAAGCCTTGAGTACATCAAGTGAACAATACATCCAGATGTTATAAGTTTTAGGTTCATTATCTTCTAGATTTCTTCTTAGCTTTGCTACATTTGCAGCATTTTCAGTGACAGTGCTTAGCTGTGCACCTGACACTTGAATTTTTGTTCAGTTTACTATAGTTTTTATTGCTGTTTCTTTTAGGTATTCTACTGTATGGGCATTTCCTGATGTATCAGTTGTTTCTATAAGGTAGACAGCTCCGTCTTCTGTTGTCACACAAGCACATATTACTGGATCATTGTCTACATTACTCCACCCATCAAGACTTAGATTAATGAATTTCCTGTCAATGTTTTTTTGCACAAAGTTCAATTTCCTTTTCATACATGGTATCCATCAACCTTCCAGCAATGTCTGCTCTCGTGGTTGGAGTGTAGCCTGGTCAAAATGATTGAACCATGTCAATGAAATGTTTGTTCTGAACAAGACAAAAGGAAGAATTTGTTACATAGGTGACCCAAGCAATTTTTTCCTTTGTGGAGTCTTCCTGGAACTTGGTGGTCTGATTATGAACTCATTCATAGTTTTACTGGATGATGAAGAAAGTCAGGTTTTTTGGTTCTGTTTTAATACAGGTAATTTTCTGTCTGACGTATGGTTAGTTGCAGCAGTAGTGGTGGTACCAGCAGATAACTCTGAAGTTGCAGACATTGCAGTTGATGGACGTTCATAACCCCTTATGTCTAAGTCAGACCCTGAGACAAAATCATTCTCGCTCAGAGTATTACTCAGTGAACTTTAAAAAAATGAAATGGTAAATGAAAGATTCCTCCTACTGCAGCTGTTTATAGCATTGTTTAAATTATATAATTCTAAACCCAGTTTTCTGGGGAAAGTTAATAAATCATAAGGGTTTACATAGATTTAGATAATCCTTATCTCGGAGCCGGGTGAAAAAAGCATTTTTAAATGTTAAAATTCATAAATGCCTAATAAAACTTTACTTTTAAACAAAAACTCTTCACTTAGGATGTTTGATTATATAGAGCAATAAAAAAATCATTTAAGAAGTTCAGCAATAATCGTAAAAATATATTTGATAAATACTCCCACAACAAATCAACATATTTTGAACACAAACATTTTTTAAATTCACTAGTAATCCACCCAAAACACAAATTTATGACAATAATCTATCATTTACAAGCATAGTAAAACCAGATAGGCAGTCCATAAAAATGGTTCAAAAATAAGTTTACTAACCAGCTCATCCCAGATTGTTCAGACATGTCTACATCATCATCTTCAAAGTCACTGTCTTCTGAGGAGCATTTTTTATAATGCTGTTTCATTCTGACAACCAGGCCTTGCATCTTTTTGTTGCCCTGTTTATATTTGGTGCGTGATCCTCTTCTACCCAAAGGAACAGAATTTCTTGAAAATATTCCCAAATAGGGGTCTCTTACAATCTGCAGCCATGGTAGTATTTTTCCCCCAGTTCCCAGCTGTTAAAAATCAACATTAGAGACTGTAGTCTGAAGAATTTAGTCCTTCTGCCCACAATCTCCTGCATTCACACCAGTGTTGATCCTTTTTGGTTGCACACTCTGCTCCTTTTCCCTAGTTACATAACCCCCCACCTCAGCCCTACCCCCAAAAAAACAAGAGAACTAACAACAATCGAAGACTTCTGCTTGAGTAACCCACATGCCTTTTGCACTGCAGTATTTTATTTGTTTAGCGACAGAGGGAGGCAATTGCAAAATGAATGGATTTCTGTTTTTATCTGTGTACACGTGCAAGGAGACAGAGCAAAGCTGTTTACATGAAATGCCCATAACCGTCTAGAAGGGCTGGTAGTCACTGAGCAGATCAGTGTGGTTTTTTTCATTAGATGGAGAGGTGTCATGGTGGGTGAAGTCTCAAATATTCATAATTTGAGAACTGAGACAGTCATACCTCAGGGAAGGAATATGAGACCACCTAGGAAGGCTCAGTAGATGATCTTCATGAGATACACAATTAGGGTTGCCAGGCGTCCGATTTTTGACCCTGGCGGCTCTGGTCAGCACCGCTGATTGTTCCGTCCGGTCGACAGCGTAGCAGGGCTAAGGTAGGCTCTGCTGTGGCCCCAAGGTGCAGGGGCAATCAGAGAAGCAGCATATGCTGCCCCCGCTTCTAGCACTGGCTCCACAGCTCCCATTGGCTGGGAACTGTGACCAATGGGAGCTGTGGGGGCGGCACCTGCAGGGATGGGGCAAGGGTGTTCGGTTTTGTGCAATTAGAAAGTTGGCAACCCTATATATTGTGTATAGTATATCTCTTGGAGCCAGAGGCTGGGTCCCAACAATTGTGACTTTGCCCGTTTCTTTCACCCAGTAGCAGAGCCTTTGGGTCTCCCACAGGATCAAGCTCTTACTGTGTGACCTATTGTGCCATATTTATAAAGCTTGACCTCAAAAGTTAGATTCCCCCCCCCAATTCTTTCTTTGCACAGAAAAGCAGCTTTTAATTCAAAGTTTTTGATTGAGGCTCATGGAGTCAAATACAGTAAAAATCTTAAATGACTCAAACTATACCATAGAATCTCTATGGATAGAAATTCCATGCTTGAATAATAAGAGTATAGCAGTAGGAATATACTACCTGCCAACTGACCAAGATGATGATAGTGACTATGAAATGCTCAGGGAGGTTAGAGAGGCTACAAAAACAAAAAACCCAATCATAATAGGAAATTTCAAGTATCCCCGTATTGACTGGGTACACATCACCTCAGGACATGATGCAGAGATAAAAATTGTAGACACCATTAATGACTGCTTCTAGGAGCAGCTAGTCTTGGAACCCACAAGGGGAGAAGCAGTTCTTGGTTCAATCCTAAGTGGAGCACAGGATCTGGTCCAAGAGGTGAGTATAGCTGAACCGCTCAGTATTAACAACCATAATGTAATTAAATTTAACATCCTTGTAGGGGGGCGGGGAAATACCAAAGAAACCCATCACAGTGGCATTTAACTTCAAGAAAGGGGAACTACACAAAACTGAGAAAACTAGTTAAATTGAAATTAAAAGGAACAGTCACAAAAGTGAAATGCCTGCAAGCTGCGTGGAAACTATTTAAAAACGCCATAATAGAGGCTCAAACTAAATCTATATCCCAAATAATAATTTAATAAAAAAAAAGGACCAAAAAAAAAAATGCCACCACAGCTAAAGAGAGTAAAATCAGTGTTTAGAGACAAAAAAGAAATCCCTTAAAGAGGGGTAGTCAGATCTTTTCGAGAAAAATAGAAAGGAGCATAAACTCTGGCAAGTCAAATGTAAAATTATAATCAGGCTGGCCCAAAAAGAATATGAAGCAACTAGCAAAAGACAAAAATTAACTGCAAAATCATTTTTAGTACATCAGAAGCAGGAAGTCTGCCAAACAATCAGTGAGGCCACTGGACGATCAAGCTGCTAAAGGAGCACTACAGGAAGACAAGGCTTTTGCAGAGAAGCTAAATGAATTATTGGCATCAGTCTTCACTGAAGAAGAGGATGTGAAGGAGATTGCCACGTCTGAGTCACTATTTTTAGGTAACAGATCTGAGGAACTGTCCCAGATTGAGGTGTCAGTAGAGGAGATATTGGAACAAATTGGTAACTGTAAAAAGTCATCAGGACCAGATGGTATCACTCAAGCATTCTGAAGGAACTTAGATATGAAATTGCTGAACTACTAAGTCTGGTATGTAAACTACCACTTAAATCAGATGAATGGCAAATAGATAAAGTAATTCTTTAAACAAATTTTTAAATTTTTAAACAAGGCTCCTGGTAAGCCTAACTTGTGTACCAGGCACATTGGTTGAAACTATAGTCAAGAACAGGATTGTCAGACACATAGATAAACACAATATATTGGGGAAGAGTCAAACACAGCTTTTGTAAAGGGAAATCATTCCTCACCAATCTACTAGAATTATTTGGGGGAGTCAACAAACATGTGGGCAAGGATGATCCAGTGGATATAGTGTACTGGACCTTTGATAAGGTCCCACACCAAAGACTCTTAAGCCAAGTAAATAATCCTGGGATAAGAGGGAAGATCCTCTCCTGGATCAGTAAATGGTTAAAAGACAGGAAACAAAGGGTAGGAATAAATGGTCAGTTTTCACAGTGGAGAGAGGTAAATAGCGGGATCCCTGAAGGATCTGTACTAGGACCTATGCTGTTCAACATACAGTAGACACTCGTTAGTAGCAACATATTGGTGCCCTTTTGCTATGTTGCTCCTAAGCAGCTGTTGCTGTTATGGAGAGCGTCATTTGACCAAAGGCGTATGAAGAATTAAGTGTGTTTTGGAAGGGATGGGACAGCCATGTTGTTGGTGGGGGGGAGGTCAGTTGGAGGGGGACCCCAAGTTTGGAGGAATGGGACAGGGGAGCCCTGGATTTGGCAGGGGAGCCCCTAGTCAGCAAAATGGCTGAGCGAGCCGGCTACCAGGGACAGGCTGAGATGCTCCCCCTGGCAGTTTCATACTCCACTCTGTCAAGGGATGGATGGGGAGGGCACTGTGTGCAGCCTGCAATGGAGGGGGTGGGTGGCTCCTAGCACGGACAGCAAAGACAGGAGGGGGAAGGGGACAGGTCAATGCCCTGGGGAGGGGGAGTCTCCCAATTCCCCACTGCAAAATAGCACATCCATACCCTGTCACCAGCAACCAAGATGGAGGGGACAGCTCAGTGCACAGGAGGGAGGAAGACTCGCTGACACGCCCCACTGCAAAATTGCCCTGTTCTGTTCATTCTCTCTATCAGAAGACAGGATACTGGGCTAGATGAGCCATTGGTCTGACCCAGTATTGCCATTCTAATGTTATAATTCAGCATGTTTAATTTTTATTTAAATGTTTTAAGACTATAATTAAAGTTTAGGCCTTAAAATATTTTGTATTAAATTCAGATTTCACTTTAAACAGGTAAATTTTGTAAAAGAAAAACATTATAATTTAAATAACAAAATAAAAAACCCAATTTTAAATAACAATCCAATTTAAATTAAAAAAAGATTTTTTTTTAATTTTTTTTTTTAAATCATTAGTTTTTATACACCCTGAATTACAGGGAAAGTCTTACTCGGGCCTTGAATCTCTGGGATGGACCTTCAGTACAGATGCAATCATTGGATAATTTAGCTTCTTAGCTCTCAAAAGTTTCTACTGAGAATGTGCAGACTGAGATTTTTTGAAAGCTTACAACTTGTCCAAGTTTGGGCAAATTTGCATGAGAATGGCAAACAGCACAATGCTGACACCAGGCCGACCCCCTCCCCCTTGCAAAATGTCAGTTCCCTGCATCAAGCATGACATTGCTAAGGTTTCTCAATAAAACAATTGTATGATTCTTTTTTTTTTTTTAACATTGGCAAAGCATTTCTCCCCAGTCTTATTCTTGGAAACAGCTGGACTATTTTAACTGTAAATTTCCAAAAAAAATTCAGCCTGGGGCAGATGCTCACTTTGGAAAATTTCAGACCAAATTGTTAAAGATTGGCAAAGCTATAAGCAACTGAAAATAGGGTCTTGTAATATTAAGTGTTGGGCAATGTTAACTATAGGTGGTGCTAATAGTACTGTCTATAATACAGGATAAGATGGGCAGCATGTCAGAGTTCATGCTACTGTGAAAACTCTATGACTTTCGTTTCCTGACTTGAATGTTCAAAGTAACCTTGACATCATTTTAATACAGATGCTCCCTGACTTTTTAGTTTAGGGAACTTTTTCCCTAAGTGCGGATTTGTGTAAGTTGGGTTTGCATAACCCGAGGGGGGGGGCGTGACTGTATAAGTGTTGTGTTTTACTGCAACTTAAATTCAGATATTTGTTCTTGTTCCTTAGATCCTGGAGTTGTGGGGGGGATTGTTTTGTTTTCTACATGGCAATTCTTGCTTAATATAAAGAAATTGAGTGATATTTTTCTTATAGTTTCTGCTCTTGGTTTTTCAACTAGTGATTCTTATTTTTCAACTAATGTTTCTTCCTCTCCAGTCCCTCTTGCAGCTTCAGGATCAAACAGCATCTGTCTTGTGTTCTCCTTCTGATGTACCAGATGGGGGATTTCATAACAGAATCCCTATGGTGACGCGGGGGAACTGCACCTTCTATGAGAAAGTCAGGCTAGCTCAGATCAATGGAGCCCGTGGGTTGCTGATAGTCAGTAGAGAGAAACTGGTGAGTCTATTCCTAATTATTGTCTGCAGTACTGATGTATCTCTGATTGTTAGTTTTGGTTATAAAACTTTATTTTTCATCTAGACTTCATTCTTGATAAGCTACATTGTCTCAGTGCTTCCCAGAGTTGCTATTTTTAGCTTGAAGCAGCAGCAAAGAGTCCTGTGGCACCTTATAGACTAACAGACGTTTTGCAGCATGAGCTTTCGTGGGTGAATACCCACTTCTTTGGATGCAAGAAGAAGTGGGTATTCACCCACGAAAGCTCATGCTGCAAAACGTCTGTTAGTCTATAAGGTGCCACAGGATTCTTTGCTGCTTCTACAGAACCAGACTAACACGGCTACCCCTCTGATACTATTTTTAGCTTATTTACTTTTGGGTTTTCTGACCTGGCAAGTTTCTTCCTAGAATTAATATCTCTCTGTGGGCATGTGATGACTCAGCCTGCAGTATTTTGGGCCTGTACAAGGGGCTGTGAAGCTACATATAAAGTTACTCATGTTCTTAGCCAACAGAAAAATATACGTTCATTCCTGAAATACTGCCTGAATAATTGCTATTTTGTGAGTAATTTTGTTAAATTTTTCTGTTTGTGGCATTTAATATTTATTAATTAAGCCAGAGGTTTTACTCACACAAGTAGTGATGGTTCCCAATGGGACCTGTGTATATATAATGCCCCTGCGTGAAGTCTTGTCTATCCTTAAACACTTGGCTAAAACAATGAAACCAGCTCCTTGGACCTCAACAAAATATTAGTTCTGTGTTGTGACTTAGCACTCAAAAGATAAATTCAATCAAATGTACAGCAGTATGGCTTCTGTTTAATTAAATCTGAGTGTCAGCACTGGAAATACGTGTCTCTCTTAGAATTGTATGCTAGACGTGGAGCAGATGTTGCATGAAGATTGGTTCTTCTTCGAGTGCTTACTCATGTCGATTCCAATTTGCATGTGGTGCACACACCCCTGTCACCAGAAGGTTTTTCCCTTAGCAGTACCCATCGGGTTAGCTATGGAGCCCCCTGGCATTGCGCATTCATAGCGCCACATATAGGGTGCTTCCGACCCACCACCTCTCCAATTCCTTCTTACTGCCAGTGACAGTCGTTGGAGCGTTTCTTCTGTCGTCCAAACATGCAATCCTCTAGCTTGCTTGTTGTACATATATTTCTGTAAATAGTTAAAAATTGTTTTTCAATATTAGTTTAGACTAGCTGAACCCTTGTTACCAGGGTTTTTCCCCCCGTTTCCCTTCCCTCTCTCTGGGCCGGGGTATGCCTCGGTCCCAGGGATTTAAATCATGTGGAGCCTGCCAGAAGCCGATGCCAAAGGGCGACCTACACACGGCTTGTCTGAAGTGCCTGGTAGAGTCCCATCAAATGGACAGGTGCAAAATTTGTAGGAATTTCTACCCTGGGACCAAGAAGGAAAGTGATCACAGGCTGAAGCTGCTGCTGATGGAAGCACTTCTGCGGCCACAGCCAGAATCAAGCCCCATGGACATGGCACTGGGCTTGTTGGCATCAGTGTGCAGTGCACCAACTCCAATCCAGGACGTGGCACCGAGGAAGGACGCTGGGGTCAGACACCTTCGGCACTGGCACTCCGCGACACTGAAGACTGCTTCCCGGGTGGAATCGTGGCACTGCTCTCAGTCACCTGTGCCACAAAAGAAGATGGACGGGGCATTCCCCCTCTCGAGCATCAGAGCATGAGCTACCTAAAGGAGTGCGACCTGTGGCAGGCCACTCCTCCCCACATGCACAGCAGCTGGCACAGTCGATTCCGGGCCCACAGTGGGGCCCGTCAAGTCTGGTGCCACTTGAGGAGGGCCCAGTGGAGGACGTAGACCTTCCCTCCATGCTGGAGACTTTCAAGGCGGACAGGGATCTCATAGCCCTGACGGGTCCGCACTCTCCTGACCAATGTGAGAGGGCACCAGTCCCGAAGTCTCCAGCCCTGGTGCAGTCCAGGGGGAAACCAGCAATGATGCGGCACTGCTCTCCATCTCCCCAGCACGGTGCCATCTTGGTCACCACGTTTGAACTCCTCGGAGTCCAATTCTGAGGCAGACTCCTATGTGTCCTGAAGGAGCCGACACAGAGTTGACGAAACTCTGACTGCGAATATGGCACAGATCTTCCCTCTGGTGCCGTGCCCAGTGCAATGGCAGGTGCCAGCGCAAATGCCGGTGCCGTGGCCTTTTTGGACCCCATGGGCGTACCATCAGTCGCAGGAGTCTATCTCCAGGCACTTCTTGGTTGCAGCTGAGGGAAGGGCTGCATCCAGGACTAGGGACCCCTCACGGGTATCGGCTACCACTGTCAGTGCAGTGCTGGCACCGCCACTGCCACAACGGTCAGTGCCACAGAGGGCACAATGGCCAGCACTGCGATGGGGGCAGCGGCAGACAACAGAGGCTGCTTTGTGGAGCCAGATGGGCAGGAGGGACCCTCCCTGACATGGGCCTCCTCGTCATCTTCACCCGATGAGATGGTGGCGGAAACCTCCTCGGGCCCTCCCCCACCTTACAGCAGAGCCCTCCTGCAACTCTTGAGGCAGATGGCTCAGAATCTGGGCATCCAGATAGAGGAGGTTACCAAAGCGTCGGACCCAATGGTGCACATTTTATCCCCGTTGAGTCCCACCAGGGTGGCACTTCCCCAGAACTTTGTGGCAATCTCCTACCTCTCTGACTCTCACAGTGAAGGGGGTCAAAAGAAAATATTTCATACCCTCCAAGGGTTACAAATACCTATTTTCTCATCCCCCGCCAGACTCAGTGATGGTGGCGGTGGTTAATGCGAGGGAGAGGCAAGGGCAGCAGGGGCCTACTCCTCGAGCTAAGGACGGGAAGACTCTGGATCTCTTCGGGAGGAAGATATTCTCCAGCAGAGGGCTCCAGCTTTGCATTACAAATCAGCACGCGGTCCTTAGCGGCTACAATTTTAAATCATGGGATGCAGTGTCCAGATTTTCAGACCTTTTCACAGTGGGTTCCAAGTCCAAATTTTTGGCCCTAGTGGATGAGGGTAAGGCTGTGGCCAGGACATCACTGCAGGCCGCACTGAACTCAGCAGACTTGGCCACTCACACCATGTCCTCAGGCATTGCAATGCGATGTTGCTCCTGGTTGCGTGCCTCAGGCCTCCCCACAGAGGCCCAACAAACTATACAAGATCTCCCATTCGAAGGCGCCATGCTGTTCTGAGAGAAAACAGACTCGAAGCTGCATAGCTTGAAAGACTCCCGTGTCACTCTGAGATCTGTGGGGCTGCACACACCAACCACCCAGTGTAGACAGTTTAGGCCTCAGGCTATGCCCTGGCCGTGTCAGGACCACAATTGCAGGCAGGGCAGAAATCACAACCAGCATCACCAGCCCCAACCCCCGAACAACCAGGTGTCTCGGTCATCCAGGCAACCACTGGGCCCCAGGCAGGCCTTTTGAAGATGTGCCTGGGGGTGACATACCAACCCGAGCACTACATCCTTCTTTCCCCTTTTCGACACGTCTGTCACATTTCTACCGGGCATGGTCCCAAATCACCTCAGACCATTGGGTCCTTTGCACAGTAGAAATGGGATATTATCTCCAATTCTCCTCGCCCCCTCCACCCTCTTCAGGAACCCTTCTCACGAGCAACTCCTTGTACAGGAGATACGAACCTTCCTACTGTCATGAGCTATAAAGGAGGTTCCACTGGAGCTCAGGGGCAAGGGGTTCCACTCCCATTATTTCCTAATACCGAAAGCAAGGGGCGGGGGCCTCAGACCCATCTTTGGCCTGCGCAACCTCAACAGGTTCATTAAGAAACTAAAGTTTTGTATGATCTCTTTGGCCACCATTATCCTGTTCCTGGATCCAGGAGATTGGTATGCTGTCCTTGAAGGACGCATACTTCCACATTTCCATAATCCCACCTCATAGGCGCTTCCTAAGGTTTGTAGTGGTGGACATGCACTACCAATTCACAGTACTCCCATTTAGCCTGTCATCACATCTTTGGTGTTTACCAAATGCATGTCAGTCGTGGCTGCCTTCCTGTGGCAAAGTCAAGTTCACATATTTCCATACCTCGATTACTGGTTAGTGAAGGGCCATTCCAGGACACAAGTGGATCAACCGGTCACCCTGATAAGATCCACTTTCGACACACTGGGCCTCCTCCTAAACACTCAAAAGTCAACACTCACCCCTACTCAGAGAATAGAGTTTACATGGCAGTGCTAGACTAAAGACAGGCCAGAGTGTCCCTACCTCAGTCCCGCTTCCAGACCATTCATGATATCATACAGGATATCAGAGGATTCCCTATAACCACAGCAATGAGTTGCTTGAAACTCGTGAGACACATGGCATCTTGTACATATGTGGTGCAACACATGAGGCTCAGACTCAGACCTCTCCAGGTTTGACTAGCATCCGTGTATCGACCGAGTAGACGCAGCCTAGATGGTAGTCACACTTCCACTGTGGGTTCTCAAGTCTCTTCAGTGGTGGCTCGACCTCCAAATGGTATGTGCAGGGGTCGACTTCTCCAAACCACACCCCTCGTTGTGTCTGGTCACCGACGGGTCGGCAATGAGGTGAGGAGCACACCTCAGAAAGCACAGAATTTAGGGCCTCTGGTCTCCAGAGGAACTGTTGCTTCACATCAATGTCACGGAGCTGAGAGCAGTTTATGTACTGTGTCAGACTTTCCGGCCTCATCTGGAGGGAACTAGAGCTCTCCATGCTTTATCATGGACTGCCTGCTAAAGTTGAAACAGCAGAGCTTGTCACACTCGTCAGTAAAGGTTCACCTGGCTGCCATCTCAGCTTTCCACCCAGGAGAGGGGGGCCGCTCCATCTTCGCTAGCCCGATGGTGCAATGTTTTCTTAAAGGACTAGACAGGCTATATCCTCAAATCCATTGGCCAACCCCGGCTTGGGACCTTAACCTGGTGCTCTCGAGGCTGATGGGGCCTCTGTTTGAGCTCTTAGTGACATGCTCACTGCTCTTTCTTATAAAGTGGCTTTCTTAATCGCAATAACTTCAGCCAGGAGGGTATCTGAGCTGAAGGCCCTCACATCTGACCCTCCCTATACCATCTTTTACAAGGACATGGTGCAGCTTCCACCTCACCCATCGTTCCTCCCAAACGCAGTCTCAAATTTCCATGCCAGCCAAGACATATTTCTTCCAGTCTTTTTCCCGAAGCCAGTAGTCCCAAACAGAGGCTTCACTACCTAGACGTTTGGTGGGCATTGGCTTTTTATATTAAACAAACAAAGCCGTTCCACAAGTTGATGCAGCTGTTTGTCATGGAGGCGGACTGGGTGAAGGGTCTCCTGGTATCCTCCCAAAGGATATCATCATGGATCATGTCCTGTATCCTGGCATGCTACGACCTGGCAAAGGTCCCTGCCCCTGCATTTCACCAGAGCTCAGGCTTCCTCGGCGGCCTTTCTGGCCCAAGTCCTGATCCAGGAGATCTGTAGAGCAGCACCGTGGTCCTCGGTTCACACCTTCACTTCCCATTATGCTATCACCCATCATGCCAGGAATGATGCAACATTCGGCAGAGCAGCGCTTCAATCAGCGATTCCATGAACTCCAACCCCATCTCCTAGGTAAGGCTTGGGAGTCACCTAATTGGAATCGCGTTACATGAGCAAGCACCCGAAGGAAAAATGGTTACCTACCTTTCGTAACTGTTGTTTTTCAAGATATGTTGCTCACGTCCATTCCAAACTCACCTGCCTTCCCCTCTGTCAGAGTAATCCAGCAAGAAGGAACTGGAGAGGTGGCGGGTCGGCAGAGCCGTATATGCAGCGCCATGAAGGCACAACTCGAGGGGGCTCCACAGCCAACCCAACGGGTACTGCTAGGGGAAAAAACCTTCTGGTGACTGTGCATGTGGCATGCACACACCTAATTGGAATGGACCTGAGCAACACATTGCAAAGAACAACAGTTATGAAAGTTAGATAACTCTTTTTTGATGTCTTTTTTTGTTATGCCCTTTAGGGGCTGATATCTGTCTGGTTGCAGACTTTTTGGAGTGTGACATTTTGTTAGGGATGCCTTGACATCTTTTTTCAGTTTTATGAGTTAAACTATAAAAACACATCCTTTTAATATTGGATATGACTAGAGAATGGCATCGTAATGTGGACATGAATCCAGGGTAGTTGTCCCTTGTGTCATCAGAAAGCTAAATTGAATCTGACGTCACGCTCTAGATACAATGTGGAATGTAAAACATACCAAAAGGAAATGCAAAATAAAATAGTAGCTTCTATATAGAATGGTCAACAAAAGGCTGGGTCAAGAAACAGGAGGGGGGGGGGAAATGATAGTGGCAACTGATGAGAGATGCAGCTGCAAGCAGCGAGAGATTCTGAAGCCCTGCGGTGTGTGTGGGGGGGGGGGTTGGGAAGTTCAGCTGGTGATGCAGACACAGGGGAAAAAAGCAGCAAGGGGTTTGGGAAGTTCAGAGGTGATGCAGACACAGGGGAAAAAAGCAGCAAGGGGTTTGGGAAGTTCAGAGGGGAAGATTGGAACAGCAAGAACCTTATCTATCCTCTAACTTAATCAAACTTATATAAAATGACAAGCAGCTTCTACAAAGTAACAAAACAGGTACAGAATACAATCAGGCAATGACTTTTTAAATCTTTCTTAACCAATGACTAGGCAAAACAACAAATATCACAATTCTAAGCAAACTGCAACAAGCAGCTATATGGAGCAACAAAACAACTAACTATAGCAAGGCAGGTGAGCTGTAACAGACAGTCACCATGCAAAATTTCTTGGAGCTTAATGCTATCCTTTTGGGGAAATGCTGATACACATCTTTATTGTTTAAAGCAATATGTTAACCTGAGTTCTGGGTCTTAAAATCTTACTATAAAATATCATTTTGGAAATATATTTTGCATTTCTATTCAAATAAACATTTATTGTTTTCAGAGGCCTTTGTGAGACATGGCTGTTATAAACTTGCCCAAGCGAATTTAATAATGAAGGATTAATCAGATCTATAGTTGATTTGGGGAGCAAGGGGGCTGTAGGTGCTATTGTAAGATAAATACTGTTATTCTTTGATGGACAAATAATGATTTGCAAGTCTTTGTAATGGATCTTTTCTGTTCTGGTAAATATATTGTGATACTAGAGTCAGGATGTAGCTATCTTTTGCATACATAAAACAGCACATGATCCTAAATTGTATTATTTTTATCTACTATGAGGAAAAGGTTTATTAATCTGCTTCTCCTGCCTATGCAGAATGGATTTTGGTTTGAGATGCTGATGTCTCATACACAGACCTGAAGAACACTAGAACAGATTCACATGATTATGGACAGTAAAGTGGCCTCTTGTAACTTCTACTGTTGTTTTGTGTTAGGCGTTCTATTTATTTTCTGCATAATCCTCATTTTGTTATAATCCCAAATGTTAACATGTCTTGTTCCTTTCAAAAACTTTTCAAATGATTAGAAATAGACCTTTATCTCTACTAAAGAAATACAGCCAGCTCTACAAAGACTTCTGTTCTGACTTTCAGGCTCCCCCAAAAGGTAACTTGAGCCAATATGAAGAGATTGATATTCCTGTGGCTTTGCTCAGCTACACTGACATGTTAGATATTGGAAAGGTAAGCACAATTTATATAGAACAATTTCACTTATACCATCTGAAGCATGTCATGCCACAGCAGTTTTTGCAGTGCATTTTAGAAGCTTTTTAAGATGGGCACTTTTCTCAATGAGTGAATGGTTACTGTAACCCAATAAGCTTATTTTTTCTGTCTTAAGTGTACACAAAAATGAAATTCTCTACAGAGACGCTTATGGTGTAATGAGATGATGTGATTTAGAATGCTTTGGTGCTTGACCCAAATACCGTGAATAAGTAAAACCATCACCTTGTTCTCAAATATTTTTAATAAGGTTTTGAATCTACGGGCTTATCTACACGGAAGATTCAGTCCATGCTAAATCGAGGTACTCTGGTATGAAAATATCTGCATATACACAATGTAATTCATTAGCGTGCCCCAACTTTGCATTTATTGCAAACTCTGAACTCCTCTTTCAAGGTGTGCTAAGTTTGATACAAGTTGAGTTAGTGTGGTCAGTTCATGTGCACACAATGCTGCTGCACACTACTTTGGCAGTCCTCCAACTGCTGTCTCATCCTGTTTTGCGGGCATCCATTACTGACCTGTGGGTTTACCTGTGTGCCCTCCACTGCTCTGGGGTCAAGTTGACTGGATGTCCCCTCCCCCTAACTAAAATTTGGCATGTGCCAGAATTGGTCCATTTGCTCCTTGATGCCTATATATTGGCACTGCAGCAATATCATTCCAGCAGCCTTTACAACATGCCTCAAGCAGCCGTATCTCCTCACCATCTGGGGAGAAGTATTGGTGGAGCAGCTTCTTGGGGCAGCCAATGGAATAAAGATGTGATTGTGGACATTGCTGGTCAGAGGTCTGCAAGTGGTCACAATTGGATTGCTGACCAGTGCAGATAAAGAGCCAGCAGCTCAAGAGAACTTATGCTAAAACCAGGGATGCTAGGAAACAGACTGGCCATGGAAATATAACCTGTCCATTTTTTGAGGAGCTGCGCAGGATTTCGAGTAGTTGCACCACTACTGAACCCAAGGAAGCTGTGGACCCTGCATTTCCCTCTCCCATGGATAAGCAGCACGAGTCATCAGAGGAAGAGAATGAGGAGGGCAGTGAAGAGCTCTCCCTGGAAAGCCAGAATCTCTTTAGAACTCAGAATCCTGAGGGTGAGCATGTAGAAGACATCCTGATTCTCAGCAGGAAACCCAGCCCTGGACTCAGGAGGCAGAGTGTTATGCTTATAAGAAGCACACGGGATCTTTTTCTGGGGAAAAGGTAATAAGCCACATTTATTGAAGATACAACAATTAGCATATGCATTCACACACACACTCTCTCTCTCTCTCCTGCCATTCAATGTTATAGTTACCAGTCCAGAGTCTGGATCAACCTACTAGCCAGCTAGGTTGATCAGCGATAGGAAGGAACTGGGTTCCGTCAGTCGCG
This sequence comes from Mauremys mutica, assembly GCF_020497125.1. NCBI lineage: Eukaryota > Metazoa > Chordata > Testudines > Geoemydidae > Mauremys > Mauremys mutica. The sequence continues at coordinate 17,213,402 of NC_059095.1, read as the reverse complement.
ACACGATGCTCCGGGGAAGTCAGTGGCAGCAACAATGGCAGCCGCCATCGCAGTGGCCGTTTTGGACTCCCTGGGCCTACCACCAGTCGGTAGGCCAGGCGTTCAGCCCGCGATCAAGATCGGCGTCGGTGTCCTCGACTTCGGTGGCCCCGGCGCAGCTGCCTCCTCCACCGGCACCGTCGCCGAGCAGGGGTGTGCCATTCTCAAGCACAGCACACCCTAGCAGGGCAGCGGCACTGGCGACGGCTTCAGATCCGGCTCCACAGGCACCGCATGATACGCCATGCCGCTCGCTGGCGACCCCGGTACCGGTCGCAGTGCCGCGTTTAGACGCAGAACCGGCACCGCAACCACGGTACCGTGTGCTGCAGGACCCCGAGGGACTGCATGCACAGCAGGAAGGACCGCTCCAGATACTCTCCTCGTTGTCCTCCCCGGATGAAGCGGTCCCGGGCACAGCTGCGGCACCGGCCCTGGAGGACACTCATATCCTCCAGCAATTGCTCCACAGAGCGGCGCAGAGCTTCGCGATCCAGGCGGAGGAAATCGAGGTGGACGCGGACCCTGTTGTGGACATCCTGGCTCCCACGGGGCCGTCCAGGGTGGCCCTCCCGCTGATAAAGTCTATAGCGGATACGTCCCGCATCCTATGGCAAACGCCAGCCTCGTTGGCCCCTACCGCCAAGAGGTCCGAGCGGCGCTATTTTGTTCCCTCGAAGGGGCACGAGCATCTGTACACCCACCCCTCCCCCCGGACTCCCTGGTAGTGGATGCGGCCAACCAGCGGGAGCGTCAGGGGTCAATGCCAAAGAGCAGGGACGCGAAAAGACTCGAGCTCTTTGGCAGAAAGGTGTACTCCACAGGTGGCCTCCGCATTGCCAACCAACAGGCGGTTATAAGCCGATATGGTCACAACACGTGTTCGGCCATGTCGAAGTTTGCGGAGCTCCTTCCTCAGGACTCGAGGCCAGAGTTTTCGGCCCTCGTGGAGGAGGGCAAACTGATTTCTTGAGCCTCCCTCCAGGCCACCTTAGACGTGGCGGACTCAGGCTCGCGCACCCTGGCCACGGGCCTGGTCATGCGGTGGGGAGCCTGGCTCCAGGTCTCGGGCCTGCCCTATGAGGTCCACCAGACAATTCAGGACCTCCCTTTCGAGGGGCAAATTTTATTTTCTGAAAAGACAGATAAACGTCTGCATAGCCTAAAGGACTCGAGGGCCACACTTCGCTCGCTAGGCCTGCATACCCCTGCAACCCAGCACAGGCAGTTTAGGCCGCAGGCGGCCCCCCGCCCGTACCAGCTACAGACTCGCCAGGAGCCGGGTCGCAGGCGGGGCAGAAATGGCAGGAGGTGCCCCCAACGCCACCCCTCCGGCCAGGCGTCGAGGCCATCATCGGGGTCTAGACCCCCTATTTGATGGTACGGTCGAGGGAGACCTACCAACCGAGACTCTGGATCCTTCCACCCCTACCTTTTGGGTCACGTCTGTCCCCCTTCTACCGTGCCTGGTCCCGCATCACGTCGGACAAATGGGTGCTCCGCATGGTAGAGAGGGGATATTCTATCCAGTTCTCCTCCCTCCCGCCCCACCAACCCCCCTCCCCGTCCCTCTTCAGGGACCCATCTCATGAGCAACTTCTAACTCAAGAAGTGAAGTCCCTCGCGGAGGCAGGGGCGGTGGAGGAAGTCCCACGGGAGCTCAGGGGAAGAGGCTTCTACTCCCGGTATTTCCTCATACCGAAGGCGAAAGGGGGCCTAAGGCCCATGTTAAACCTGCGACGGCTGAACAAGTTTGTTCGGAAACTCAAGTTCCGCATGGTCTCCCTGTCCTCGATCATTCCCTCCCTGGATCCAGGAGATTGGTATGCCGCCCTCGACTTAAAGGGCGCCTATTTCCACATTGCCATAATTCCTCGACATCATCGGTACCTCAGGTTTGTCGTGGCCGGTGCCCATCTGCAGTTCACCGTGCTCCCATTCGGCCTGTCGGCCGCTCCCAGAGTCTTCACGAAGTGCATGGCAGTCATGGCCACTTTTCTCCGCAGGCGGGGCATCCAGGTGTTTCCCTACCTGGATGACTGGCTCATAAAAGGTCGTTTCAGGGGGCAGGTAGAGACACAGGTGTCGTTCATCAGGCGGACCTTTCTCGATCTCGGCCTCCTCTTAAACGAAGCCAAGTCGACCCTGTCTCCGACACAACGGATAGAGTTCATAGGCGCCGTTCTGGACTCCAGTCACGTCAGAGCGTATCTGCCGGAATCCAGGTTCCGTGCGATTTTCGAGCTCATCCTGGGTCTGCGCCGCGCCCCGGTAACCACGGCGCGAGTATGCCTTCGGCTGTTGGGCCACGTGGCGGCGTGCACCTATGTGGTGGCCCACACCAGACTCCGGCTCCGCCTGCTACAGTCCTGGTTAGCGACAGTTTACCACCCAGCCAGGGACCCCCTGGACTTGGTGGTGTCCATTCCCAGTTTGGTGCTCAGCTCGCTGCGGTGGTGGCTCGACCCGCGGGAAGTATGCAAGGGTGTCCCCTTCGCTGCCCCGGTGCCCTCCCTCTCCCTGGTGACGGATGCCTCGGATCGAGGTTGGGGTGCGCACCTGGGTCACCTCAGGACGCAGGGCTTGTGGTCGCCGGAGGACCTTGAGTTGCATATCAATGTCAGGGAGCTTAGGGCGGTCAGCCTGGCTTGTCTGACCTTCCGGTCCCACCTGGCCGATAGATGTGTTTCGGTCCTCTCGGACAACACGGCGACAGTCTTCTATATCAACAAACGGGGGTGCACGCTCCTCTCCCCTGTGCAGGGAAGCCCTCACGCTGTGGGATTTCTGCGTTCTCAATGCCACCCACCTGACGGCGTTCTACCTCCCAGGGGAGCAGAATGGTCTGGCAGACACCCTCAGCCGCTCGTTCCGGGGTCACGAGTGGTCCCTTCGGGGGGATGTGGTTCGCTCAATTTTCCAGCTCTGGGGCTTTCCCCGGTTAGACCTGTTTGCTTCGAGGGAAAACAGGAAGTGCCGACGGTTCTGCTCCCTCCTGGGCCGCAGCCAGGGGTCTCTGTCGGACGCCTTCCTGCAGTCCTGGGCGGTTGGTCTGCTCTACGCCTTCCCTCCGTTTCCCTTGATACACAGGGTGCTCCTGATAATTCGCAGGGACCACACGAGGGTAATCCTGATAGCTCCGGTGTGGCCGCGCCAGCATTGGTACACGTCTCTCCTGCACATGTCAGTTCAGGCACCCCTGACGTTGCCCCTGCTACCGGACCTGATAATGCAGGACTGGGGCTCCCTCCGCCATCCGAACCTCGAATCCCTTCACCTCACAGCCTGGATGCTCCAGGGCTGAACCCGACGGAGTTGCAATGCTCCCAGCAGGTTAGGCAGGTGCTGCTGGGTAGCAGGAAACCATCCACTAGGGCTACTTACCTGGCAAAATGGAAGCGCTTCTCCATATGGTCAGGTCAGCGAGGTCACGACCCGCTGGGGGTCCCAATCCCCATTGTCCTAGACTATTTGCTTCACCTAAGACATCTGGGCCTCTCCTTTTCTTCCATTCGCGTTCACTTGGCGGCTATATCCGCCTTCCACCCCGGGGAAGGGGGTGCCTCGGTGTTTGCGAACCCGCTGGTTGGGCGTTTCCTTAAGGGTATGGACAGGCTCTTCCCGCATGTTCGTCCACCGACCCCTGCCTGGGACCTGAATCTGGTCCTCTCCGTCCTCTCAGGGCCTCCCTTTGAGCCTCTGGCTTCGTGCTCCCTCCTATACCTGTCATACAAGACCGCCTTCCTGGTGGCGATCACCTCAGCCAGACGGGTATTGGAGCTTCGGGCGCTAACATCTGAGCCCCCGTACACTGTCTTCTACAAGGACAAAGTCCAACTTAGGCCTCACCCAGCCTTCCTACCTAAGGTCATATCCCAGTTCCACATGGGCCAAGATATATTTCTCCCGGTGTTTTATCCGAAGCCACACTCCTCCAGCGAGGCGCGGAGGCTCCATTTCCTGGATGTCCGCCGGGCCTTGGCTTTTTACATAGAGCATACCAAGCCCTTCAGATGCTCAGCTCAGCTCTTCGTTGCAGTGGCAGAGAGGATGAAGGGTCTCCCGGTCTCCTCTCAGCGTATCTCTTCGTGGATCGCGACCTGCATCCGGGAATGCTACCGTGTAGCTAAGACCCCTGTCCCTCCGATCATGGCCCACTCCACTAGGGCGCAGGCCTCCTCTGCGGCGTTCCTGGCTCAGGTCCCAACTCAAGAGATCTGTAGAGCGGCCACGTGGTCCTCCATCCACACATTCTTGGCTCACTACGCCATCACGCAGCAGGCGAGGGATGACGCATCCTTCGGTCGTGCAGTTCTCCAGTCAGCAGTGATCTCCGACCCCTCCTCCTAAGGTTAGGCTTGTGAGTCACCTACTTTGAATGGACATGAACAACCACTCGAAGAAGAAAAAACGGTTACCCACCTTTTAGTAACTGTTGTTCTTCGAGATGTGTTGTTCATGTCCATTCCAACACCCACCCTCCTACCCCTCTGTCGGAGAGCCGGCAAGAAGGAACTGAGGGGGTGGAGGGTTGGCGGGCCCCTTTATAGGGCGCCGCGGTGGCGCCACTCCAGGGGGCACCCGGGCCGAACCTACAGACGCTGCTAGGGAAAATCTTCTGGCTGGCGTGCACGCGGCACGCACACACCTACTTTGAATGGACATGAACAACACATCTCGAAGAACAACAGTTACTAAAAGGTGGGTAACCGTGTTTTCCTCAGTGTCTCCTTCATCCTCCTTTTTCCACTGCTGCTGCTGCAGCCACATCATTTGTTTGGTAGTGTGGCAGGTTAAGTCCAGAACCAAGGCCACTCAGCTCTGAGAGCACAAATAAAGTCAAACAGGCTCTGTGTATTCACGGTTGCCAACATAGCACCATGGTGCATTGTCGGGTCCATGCTGGCTGACAGCAATTTGAAACTGGCACAAGTCTGCCCAGAAAGAGAAGAAGCAAGGGATGGAGAGAGCAGAATTATAGGATTTTTAAAATTTGATGCCAAGTCCCAGAATTCCACTGGCTTCTGCCTGGCTTCCACTATGCATCTGCAATGCACAATGAGAAAAATCCCAGAATACACACTGCTTAGTAGTGAAGCTGAGGATCACGAGTATCTTCCCAGAATGCCACAAGGTTAGTATACAACAGGGATCAGCAACCTTTCAGAAGTGGTGTGCCGAGTCTTCATTTATTCACTCTAATTTAAGGTTTTGCGTGCCAGTAATACATTTTAACATTTTTAGAAGGTCTCTTTCTATAAGTCTATATATAACTAAACTATTGTTCGTATGTAAAGTAAATAAGGTTTTAAAAATGTTTAAGAAGCTTCATTTAAAATTAAATTAAACTGCAGAGCCCCCCGGACCGGTGGCCAGGATCCGGGCAGTGTGAGTGCCATTGAAAATCCGCTTGTGTGCCGCCTTTGGCACGTGTGCCATAGGTTGCCTACCCCTGGTATACAACAAGACCCCACCACATGTATGCAATGATGTGAATTGAAAGAGGGCATAGCCATCCCATATGCACACTATTGGTATGGCTTACATAGTGCACGCCAACTAGTGCATGTCAACTTGGTATGAAATAAACCCCCTATGCAGAGAATGCCTCAGGGCTTGGCTACACTTGAGAGTTGCAGCGCTGGTGGAGGCTTTCCAGCGCTGCAACTTAGTAACTGTCCACACCTGCAAGGCACATCCAGCGCTGCAACTCGCTGGCTGTACACCTGGTCTGCTTGGGGTGTAACGAGTGCAGCGCTGGTGATGCAGCGCTGCTCGTCAGGTGTGGCCACACACCAGCACTGTTATTGGCCTCCAGGGTATTAGGAGATATCCCAGAATGCTTTTAACTAAATTACTCTCTTTGTTTTGTTATGCAGCCTCTCTTTGTTTTGTTGTGAACTCGGGGCTCCGGGAGCTGCTTATCTAAAAAACAAACACAGCTCCTGTTTGCTGTGATCAATCTGTAACTGACTGTGAACAATCAAATGAGATAACCCCTGTGAATGAGGCAGGCAGGGGGATGAGTGTTTGCGTGACAAGAGAAACAGATGCTTATCTGGTCTGCAGGCTGTTTGCAGTTAAGAGTAAGGGGTCGGGAAAATTTTCTGATTTTGCAAGGCAGGGAGCTGATACACAGTGTCAGCTCCAAAAATCCACTCTCTCTCTCTCCTCCGCTCCCTGTCACACTACACCCCACCCCCCTCTTTTGAAAAGCACGTTGCTGCCACTTGAACGCTGGGATAGCTGCCCATAATGCATCACTCCTAACAGCGCTGCAAATGCTGCAAACGTGGCCACACTGCAGCGCTGGTAGCTGTGAGTGTGGCCACACACCAGCGCTTTCCCTACACAGCTGTACAACCAGCGCTGCAACTCCCAGCACTGCAACTCTCAAGTGTAGCCTAGCCCTCAGAGTGTTTTTGTAAAAAAAAAACAAAAAAAAAACATAACATAACCTCTCTCAGCATAACTTTGGGCCTTGTGTCTTATTGACTGCATCAAAAAACCAAAACTCCTCTTCTAGTTCTTATCAAAGGGGCTTTTGATCCTCTCTTCCTTGGGAATGTGCATAGAAGCTTTTATCTGGGTACAAGATTGTCATCATCAAGTTAATGGCATCTAAGGAGATTCTGCCAATAGTTTGTTCTCTTTAAGGTCCGCAGGTTAACTTCTTTCAGAAATGTAGCCATCCTTAGCTACTCCACTCCTCTCTGGAGAATCTTACTTTTGGGGAGGAGGAGGCTAAGTAAGAAGACATGAAGGGTGGGAATTTTCAAAAGCACTCAGTGTTCCTCTAACTTTGAGGCAACTGAGTCAATGCAGAGCAGTTTTGAAAATCCCATCATGGTTCTTTTGGAGGACGTGGGTCATGTTGCTACAGTCAACTACAAACACTGGAGCTGTCAACATCAGTTTGAAGACTGAGTGCAGAATTGACAAAGCACTTTCACATAGATAGCACTAGAAATTATCTTACTGGATTTAAAGAAATGGTTGATTCTGATGAGGCTGAAACACTATAAACAGTTTGTAATTTTCATGTTTCCATTACAGAGTTTTGGCAGATCAGTGAAGGTGGCAATGTATGCGCCAAATGAGCCTGTTCTTGACTATAACATGGTGATTATCTTTGTAATGGCTGTGGGCACTGTTGCAATTGGAGGCTCTTGGGCAGGAAGCAGGGATGTGAAAAAGTAAGTAGAGCAAATTGAGTGCAATGTTGTGCAGATATTCTTGAGTTCTGTTATGGTTCAAAGAATGCTTAGCAAACATGATTCAGAGAAGCCCAAAGCAGCACTCCTCCAGCTGTTGGGGTGGCTGTGCCTGTGTATCTGAAATGGGAAAACACTGAAGTGATAAATATATGTATGAGCAAGCCTAACAATGACCTTTGGAGTTCCTTCAATATAATTTGAATTTACGGTATTTTGGTGTCTCAGTGTACAAGGAAATAATTTGGAGCATGTTTTTAAAATATTAAAAAGAAGAATCCAGCTGAAATGTTAGTCTTCCTATCTAGGCCTCTGTGAGGGCTCCTTTAGGCTTTTCTTGGTGTTTTTCAGTTCATAGAAGATATTTTAATGACTTTTTTTTCTTACTAGTATAATTTCATTTAGGGAGGGATTTATTTATCAACCCAATGATCATTTTAGTGCAAGAAATACAAAAAATATTTTTAATCAAATGTTGACTAAAATGTGAATGTTTTGCAGCATGTGTTGAACATCTCTTCATATTTTTAAATATTAAATATTTAATATTTTAAACACTATGTTCATTGAGACCCTTTGCTGAAATTTTACATATTCCCTTTCCTAAGAAGAAAAAGTTGTTCTCCATTGACTTCAGTGGGGCTGCATGCAGGTCCAGGTGTCGTCCCATTCTCATCATCTTCCTCCTCTTCCTGTGCCGTGCACCATGAAGAATTAGAGCCTTTGTCTGTTCACTGCAGGATCTGATTATAGACATGCTGCTCTCTTTCAGGCGATACATGAAGCACAAACGAGATGATGGGGCAGAAAAACATGATGATGAAACAGTTGATGTCACTCCCATCATGATCTGTGTATTTGTGGTGATGTGCTGCTCTATGCTGGTCCTTCTTTATTTCTTCTATGACCACTTAGGTGCTTTTTAAATTATATTTCTATAAAATTGTCTTATTTTACATTGTCAGACTATTATCCTTTAAAGTGCGTGCCTAGTTTGAAAAGTGATAGTAAAAACGGCTACCAATTCATAAACAGGTTAGATTCTTTTGTTTGTTTAGAGTCTCATCTACTTATTCCAGTGACAGACGTGCTTTTTACTACTTCTGGTAGCTCTGAAGGACTTCCACATTTCTTTGGGGGTGAACTGGATGTGGTGGATTCCCCATTGCTTAAAGTTTTAATCAAGGTTCCAAAATATCTGCTCTAGCTTAACCATGAGTTCTAGGCTTGATGCATGTATTGCTGGTGTTATGGAAGCATTCAGACTAGAGGATCATAATGGTCCTTTTTGGCCTTAAAATCTATGAATCCCCACTTAGATGTGGAATTCAATGCCCCATGCTCTTGGTCTTGTCTGGAGAAGTCTGTGTAATAGAATTGTATAATCTGATTTCTGTTAGTTATTTTAATGTTATTAAAACATGGAAAGTAGCATCAGATTTTATACATAATACACTTACCATGTAATTCAGAAAGTTACTGTTAAATTATATGATCCCTTCAGAAAGGGACCTGGAAATGTAGCTTGAAGGTTTAATGCACTGAAAGGAGCTCCAGCTAATAACCATTAAAGGCTTTGTAGAGCAATATGTTTTTATGCCCCATCTTTATGTAAGGAATGGAATAAGAAAATCTTGTTATATCAACATATTAATAAAACTGATTAACAAAACCCACACAGTGACCAGATGAATATGTGACCAGTAAAGTGGTAAATAGCTATCCATTTTTTGGTGTAATTTAATGACAGACAGCTAAATATTTGCAAGATACAGCTTGTTATCTATTAATAACTTCATGCAACAAAGTCTATTGCATAAGAGCAATGGGCAACTAATAGAGGATGAGCTAGATAGACTTCAACAATATTTGAGTAGTAAGAGACCTTGGATGCAAACAGTAATACTTCAGAATCCCCTGGGGAGTTTAACCTTTTATCTATAGAACTGTAAACAACCTCTTCCCTGCCTCACTGTTGTGTTGCATGAACAAGTAACTTTTCATTTACCTGAGTAATCCCACTAGATAGCAATGATGGCTTTTAATATGATTTTCTTTTCTCCAGTTTGGGGATATGGAGAGCCACATGGTTGAGATGTGAGGGACAGTGTCTGGTATCCTACCATCACTTATTAATTTTACTCTTTCAGTCTATGTTATTATAGGGATTTTCTGCCTGGCTGCCTCCATTGGTCTCTACAGTTGTCTGTCTCCCTTTGTAAGAAGATTCCCACTGGGGAAGTGCAGGTATTTGACCATTTGCATACTTTTTAAAGTAAAAAATGTGTTTCATGAAGTCTTAGAGTATGTGATGCTTCCCTTGGGTGTTAGGTCAGATTGTTGGATTGTTGCTGCATAATTAAAAACGTTAAACTGAAAAAGGGTAATTGTGCCAAAAGTCAGGAGCAGGTATGAGTGATTGTTTTCCAGTATGCCTATATGTTGTTCAAAGCTTTACCTAAAGTGCCCTTGATATTCCCCTTGTCTGTTAATGTTTACATGGTATCTTTTCCACTTTCAGAATCCCTGACAACAACTTGCCATATTTTCACAAGCGTCCACAGGTCCGGATGTTGCTTCTGGCTGTATTTTGTATCTCTATTAGTGTGGTTTGGGGAGTCTTCAGAAATGAAGATCAGTAAGTCCAGGCTTTACTTTCCACACTGAGTCACTGTAATACTGAATACTTTGTGTTGTCCAAGAGAACAAGTTAACAGACCCCCTCAAAAGCCTGTGTTGATACTGCTCCAGAATTCAGGAAGGGAGGAGGGGCTGCAGAATTTAGGCAGGTAGAAATTGTCAACCACATCGTCCAGGAACTGAGTACTTCATCTCTGCACTGTACTCTGAGCCCACTGACCCATGATTCATAAAGCTGTACCTGCTACCAAAGCTAGGTTTTCATAGGCACAGCACATTGTGCTGCCACTGGGGTCCTGGGTGGTCTTACACTTTGCAGGGCCTCAGCCTTCCAGAATGGGAATGGAAATTAGGCCATGAGTTCCACTGCTGAGTGGATCCTCCCACTCCAGTCTCAGTGCTGGACGGGGATATAGGACTGGCCCATGATTTGGATATGTGGCTCCAGGTGTTTGTTCAGAATGGTTAATCTGGGCTGTTGTTAAAACCATTACTCATTTGGTATAGATCACTTAATTACTAATTCTCCTTCGAGTTCTTGTCCGTATGCATGTTCCACTAACTGTGCACGTGTGCCTCATGCTCTCAAGTTCAGAGTCTTTTGGCCAGCCGTATCTGTATGTTAGAACTCTGCAGTGGGACTGGGATCCCACGGGTCCCACAGGACCCACTGCCATAATAGTGGGAGCGAGTAAAATGTACTTTTTTGTGGGCGGGTTTGGGTGGGCAAAAAAACCCAAACTACTGTAATTTGTGGGAAAACACCAAATCTCTCGTCGGTTTACTGTAAAAATTGTGTCTGAATTCCATTTATATATATATTAACCGACTGTTGGGTTTTTTGGTTTTTCTTGAAGTAACATGGGGGGAATATCTCTCTCTCTTGCTGGATTTGCGGGATCTAAGGTTTTTGCAGGTGGGAACAGCATAAAAATGCAAGAAACAATGCAGGAATGGCTGGGAGTGGGTATTGCAGGGCGGGATGGGAATGAGATTAGGGGCTTGTACTAGCCAAGATGGGCAGGGATGGTGTCCCTAGTCTCTGTTTGCCAGAAGCTGGGAATGGGCGCCACGGGATGGATCACTTGATGTTACCTGTTCTGTTCATTCCCTCTGAAGCACCTGGCATTGGCCACTGTCGGAGGACAGGATACTGGGCTAGATGGACCTTTTGGTCTGACCAAGTATGGCCGTTCTTATGTTATGTTCTAATAGCGTGCTGTAACATTTTTGTATTTTTATGTCTGATTTTGTAGTTTTTAAGTGAGGTGAAACTTGGGGTACACAAGACAAATCAGACTCCTGAAAGGGTACAGTAGTATGGAAAGATTGAGAGCCACTGAGTTAAAGCACTGCAGACCTTTATGGGTATCTCTACACAGCAACTAGACACCTGCAGAAGGCCTGTGCCAGCCATCGGGCTCGCCAGGCTCGGGCTGCCGGTCTGTTTCATTGCTATGGAGATTTCTGGGCTTGGGACACATGGTTGATTTTTTTTCCCAAAGTAAAATTATTCTTGGCTACCTAGAAATTTGGAACAGTAACTGAACTGATATGATCAGATAAAATGAAAATATTTGGCCCTCTGTAAGAATATAAGCTTTTATAGCATGCAAAGGAGCCGAGATAAGACCCAGTGTAACTTACCTAAATACAGATTGCTGTAGATAACAGTTCCTGTTCTTTTTAATAGTGGCAAACTTTTGAGCAGTTCGTTTTAAATTATCCCAGTTAGTACATACAGCTGAACCAAACACCCTGTGGTCTCTCCCTACTTCTCAGCAAATAGCAGATTGTTGTGATGAGGTCTCATGTTACTAAGAATTCAGTACTGAAGCACATTTATTGGTATTACTGCAAATAAATAAAGCTAAATTGTATCTGCCAAAATAAATGAACAAAGTACATTTTATAATACAATGTCCTTTTTATTCTCATGTTTGTTACTTCCTTGCTAATCCACAATAGGTCTGCAGGTAAATTTGCAAAATTGAATTTGGATTAAATACATGCAGAAATATGAAAGTTTTTTCCTAGATTGTATCAATATACAAACATGAAATACCCCAACTTGACATCAGAAATGCATTTTAAATACATAGTATGATGTAATAGCTCACTATATAAATTATAATTTCTCTTCAGTAGCACTGCAAACAGTAATATCTTTCACAAACACACTAACTTATTGAAAAGGTCACAGTGATTAAAAACTGTGTACTGGCAATGAATGTTTAATAGTCTTTCTCGGTCTGTTTTGATATCCAGGTTCTAGGCTGTTGACAGAAAGTGGAGGAGGGGTATGTGGGTAGAAGACAACTAGGGCTGCTCTAGGCACCAGCATTCCAAGTATGTGCTTGGGGGCGGCCCTTTTCAAGGGGCAGCATTCCAGCCCTTTCGGGGTGGCACTTTTCAAGGGGCAGCACTCCGGCCCCAACCTTTTTTCTCTTTTGCTTGGGGCGGCAAAAAACCTGGAGCCAGCCCTGAAGACAACTACAGAAGTTAATTGGTTTTCATAGACTTAATTGGCATGCACAAAATGCACAGTGTCTACTACAGTTTTCCTTATTGTCATAACAGATAAGGCACTAGGTACTAAATTTACATCTGTCTCAGTTTTTTAGCCTATTATTTTTTAGCCTAGGTTAATTCAAAAGAGAGGAAAAGACAACACTTATAATGTGTCTATGTAACATGCGTTCTTTACCCAAGCTGGTGGTAAGCAACTATTCCTAATGTGGTTGAGAGAGCCTGATTTGGATTGGCTCTTTTTGTGCCTCCTGCAGGAAAGTAACGTTCTTGTCTCTCTAGGTGGGCATGGGTTTTGCAAGATGCTCTAGGAATCGCCTTCTGCCTGTACATGTTGAAAACAATCCGCCTACCTACATTCAAGGTACGGAAACCGTGCAAGTGCCAAAATAAAGAACCTGCTCAGACATGGTGTATAAAAGGGCAGTTTTTGATTACACACATTGATTTGGAAACACATTTCTGGTTTTAACTTGTGCTGTGTGTGAATTGGGGCAAACATGGACAAAGAAATTTGAGAAATCAAATGGCTTGACATTCAGTAGAGAGCTGGCCGCTAACAGAAAATAGCCCCTATCTGAAAGTACCAACTACTATCATATAAGTGTGAGGTAAGACTTTGGGAAAGGAGTGTCCATGCAGGAACAAGACAAAGGGATAAGAACGAAATGTGCTTGTGCCCTCTCCACCATTGATGCAGTACTCCGCTTTAGACTCTTCCATAGCTTTCAGATTCATGGAGACAAAAAGACACTTGAAAGGCCAGAGTATTCATATTGGATCTTGGACTGTCCAAGTGCATAAGTGGAGTCAGATTTGTACCTGTTGCGATTGCTAGATTATCTTTCTAGACAGACATCTACAAATGTCTTGAATCTTGATGTCTGATCAGGATGACCCTTTCCAGAGCCCCCAGCATAGTTCTTTTGGCCTCAGACTGTTACACTTAGAAGAGCTTCTGAAGGAGAAAAGAAAAGCAAACCCATCATTTCACAGTGCAGTCCCACATGAATGTTCTTTTAATTTTTGTAAAATTCATCATTAGAGCTTTCATTTGTCTATGAAGAGTTTGTTCCCATGATGCAGATTCCCTTGATGATATATCCCTGTTGTATTACACCTTTTTGTATCCTGGCAACAGTCCCATTGTTTGGACTATGTAAACAAACATACAATGGGGTGTGGAATATGCTTTGGTTTTTATGGGTCCCACGTCTCTGAATTGGGTACTATCCCAGATCTTGACTTTCCTCTTCCTTTCAGTGGAATGTTTGTGTCCTCCAGCTGATCATTCTAGGTCAGACTGACCCCTCCATCTCTTACTGTAAGCGGCTGCCACAGCAGATTTTCTCACTGGGCTAGGAAGATGGGCAACTTGACTTGGTGCAAAACTACTGTCAGAGGCCCAGCACAGACTGGCCAGAACAGTGTTATAGCTACTGTTGTCTAGCAGAATCTGTCCTCCAGAGCTTTCCCATAATGCCTAACAAATCAAAATTGCAGCATATTTAGACTTCATAGAGTAAGCATATTTCATGGCAGGAATTCTATTGGGAGGAAGTGTACAGTGTCATGTCTGAAGGATAACAGTTATACATTGTATGCAGGGACATATGATATATTTCTGCAGAGTTGAATTCAGGGAAATACATGAGTATATTGAATAAATCTTGTAAACTGAATACTCTTGAACTGCTAACTGTAAATTTATTTCCATTAGCTAGCACAGAATACATAAAATATTCACTGTAGCTCTCATCTTTCCCCCAGGGTTGCACCTTGCTCCTGATGGTTCTTTTTGTGTATGATGTGTTCTTCGTATTCATCACACCTTTTCTAACAAAGGTATGTACAGTGTGTCTCCAGTACTTGCTGTTCAGAATAGACTGTAACCCAACAGCATGTTTCTATGTGTGTTCTTAAATTATCCAGACATGCCGGTTTACAGTTTCCCCTCTTTTCTTTAGACAGGGCAGAGTATAATGGTGGAGGTGGCTGCGGGCCCGACTGACTCTGCCACTCATGAAAAGGTACTGTATGCATTTTGAAAATATGAGACTATCTACCAGCTATTAACCTCTGAGGCTTTCAACTTCTGAAAGGGTCAGACCACAAAGAGCTGCTGAAATGGCCTGGCACTTCTAGGGCTCCTAGTTTCAAAAGCATTTGGCGTGGAAATATAAAGCACTGCAGAGCTTCATGGGAATCCACAGCATTCTCAGAAGTAGAATTTTAAGTAACTTTCTTCAGTAGGTCCAATGTCGTCACATCTTGAATTATAAGTTTTCAGTGCAGGGAAATTTATATGCTACTGTATTTGCAAAGAACCGTGTAAACATAATAATATTTAATATTGTTAATATCTGCCGAGGTAGGTGTATTTCTTCCATTTCCATGGTCAGAACAATATGCGCACTACCGTGACATGAAAAAGCACAGTGTAGTAAGGAAGATATGGTTTTTGGTGTGCAGAGCAATTTGTGGCACAAGCTATTCATCACTTACATAGTCCATTTAAATAAAAATCATTTAAGTTTAAAAAAAAAAATCTTCAAGCAGTACATGTTTTTTTCCCAAAGATTTTAAGAAAGTCACTGAACTGGTGGAAGTCACTGTCTAAGCACCTAGAATCAAAGTTTGTTGAAGTGCTCAGTTAACTTTTGGGAGGAATAGTCTTCTCTGAGGGTGCAGAAGAGTGTTTCCTCATTTTGGTTTATTCAACTAGTTCAGTTTGATGACAAGTTAATTCAAAGCTGAGAAACCGAATGAAAAAGTAGGAAAGCTTGTTTTCTTTTTCCCATCTATGAATTAAAATAAGATGTAAGACAATGAGATCTACTAGTTCTAAAATCTTGAAGAAACATGGTGACCAGAAACAATCAGTTCAGTTCAGTTCACTAACTACAGATAATACTTCCTTTGTTTAATAAAAGAGTTAGTTTTAAATGCAAAACATGTTTTGTTAAGGAAAAAATAGTAAGTTTATATATCCAACACATTTGAGGTAGTTTTATTTAACTAGGTAAAATATATTTTTAAAATGCTTGGTTTTTGGATTTTTAATTGAATTCCAGTTTCCACACACATGCAGCTTGACACAAATTCCAAGTTTAAAAAAAAATCATCTAGTAAATAAGTGTATTATTCACCATTTTCTAGTATAATAATAAATTTAAAACTTAAGAATCTGAATAGATGAATGGGAAGCAATATACTACTTAAATAAATGTATATAGCTACAATGTATCCTCCTGGTTAGCAAAAAATACCAAATTATACAAACCACGAGAACCAACTTTTCTTTAGGAAAATAATTACAAAATACAAATGTTCAGCAGGATTAAAATCAATGATTTAAAGCGAGATTTTCTGCTTGGTGATTTTAATCAATCCGCCCTGTTCAAGGGAGTGCAGTAAAATGAAAAATAACACTCAGATAATACTCATATATGTAGGTTTCATATGTTTAAAGTCTGCATACCTAGTATGACAAGACAGACATGTATTTGATACTGTCAGTACATGGGTGAAACCTTTCTACTTTATAAAACATGTCTTCTCTCATTTCCAAGCTCCCCATGGTCCTGAAGGTTCCAAGACTGAACTTTTCACCGTTGGCTCTTTGTGATAGGCCTTTTTCCCTCCTAGGATTTGGAGACATCTTAGTTCCAGGTATTTCTGATTGTTTCTCTAAGCAATATGATGCAAAGGGAAAAGTTCCTATTGACACGTCTCCCTTCTCCCTCAATTCCCACTCCCAAGTGGTAAATTTGACCTGACCTCTCCCAAGCTCATAAACATACCCATTTTTCCTTTGGCTCTGCTCTGTTTGCTTCTCTTAACAGACAAGTTAAATGAGAAGAATCTACATGAATTTGGTGTTATGATGAGACTTGTGCATGCAGGGAAGTCAAGAAATTTAAAGGGGTGCAGGCGGTGGTTGGCTTATGTCCTGAAACATGAGCATTTATACTCTTAAATTTTGCATCCTAGCTAATGTAACTGGATGTTTTTATTAACCATATAAATAGCTGATATTTTAATTGTGCTAACTTTTAGCCTTAATGATCTCTTGTTTCATTGGGTACACAGGATAAGTGTGTGTGTGTTTTGTTTTGGTTTTGGTTTTTTTAATCCTCTTAGAGTTTTAAATTTGTGGCCTTTCAGTTTCATTGGTCTGAAATTTCTGCTGCTCTTAATTCAAAATTGTTAGGGTTTTTTTTTTCCATTTCACCAAAATTGATACACTCATTTTTTAATAATGTATACTTTTTTTTTAAGTTTATTATGGTCCTATAAGAAATTTTGCACACACATAACAGTGAGAGAAGATAGTAATGTCACAACTGGCTTGTCTAATTGATATTGCTGGGATCTAAGTAGTAAGCTGAGTTTCAAGAAAATTAGTACAATAGGTATGTGGGTGAGGTAATATCTTTTTTTGGACCAACTTCTGTTGGTGAGGGAGACAAGTTTTGAGCTTACACAGAGCTCTGCTTGATAACCCAGGGACCCCCCTGAAGAGGAGCTCTGTGTAAGCTCAAAAGCTTGTTTCTCTCACCAATAGAAGCTGGTCCAATACAAGATATTACCTCACCCACCTTCTCTCGCTAATATCCTGGGACCTACAATGGAGATGAGCATTAATGAGGAAAATTTCATATGCACATTCTGAACTCTGCTATTCATATTTTGATTATTAATTGGAGATGTTGTCAAGTCCGCTTACTTTGGACTGAAGAAAATTTGAGTTGTTAATAATTTGGGCTGCTCTGTACGGTAATATGGCCCAGATCTTGAACTGAGCCTTAAGGACACAGATATAAGCCATAAATTACCACTATATGCGCTAATATAGAAATCTACAGTGCAAAGGGCACGAGTTATGGTTGCTGTCACTGTTAATGCTGCTTTTATGCAGTTCTTTACGTTGCATATGGACTGTCTGTTGTTTACTGGAGTAGTGTTTACTCACAGATGTCAAGTTTCTTGTTCAATAGCTTATATAGAAGTGCATATCTTCTGTTCCATGAGTTGTGCATTCTCATCAGTCATATCAGGATGGTAGAGCACAACTTATTAGGCAGGAAATCTAACACAGTGGTGGGCCATCTTATAAACACCTAGATAGGGGACTACGTTCTGTGCATCTTACAATTAGTGTGTATGTGTTTAAAAGCTGTTTAACTTTTCTTTACTTCCCTAGGCTTACTGGTAGCCTACTGCCATAGATTTGATATTCAGGTGCAATCCTCCAGAGTCTATTTTGTAGCCTGCACTATAGGTATGTATGACCCTGGTATTTCCACACAGCAGGTAGTGCAGTCCCTGGAAAAGCAAAGCCAGAGCTCTCATATTACATAGCTTGCTTTTCAGCTCTTATCTTGCTTTCAACAATCAAGCAGTGAAGCAGTTTAAAATAAATAAATAAAAACTGTACTACTTCTGAGGTTGGACCTTTGAACCCTAGCTCATCTAGCATAACACATGTCTGTCCAAACTAGAAAGTAAGCCCTTTGTTATGATTTACACCCTCACCAGAACCCTTTGGTTGAATTACAGTGGTTTTATGTATGCTTGGGATACACTTATTCTTTCTTATCACTTGCATCTGAAGAAGTGGGTATTCACCCACGAAAGCTCATGTTGCAAAACGTCTGTTAGTCTATAAGGTGCCACAGGACTCTTTGCTGCTTTCTTATCATTGTAATTTTCTTTCAAATTGCATTTATTACATGAGAGAATTCAGGTTTAGTGCTTGTCTTCTTGACTTCAGTCTTAAACTGTGTGCCTGCAAAAAATCTGTAATTGACCTCTGTTAAATTAAATTAAATTAAATTGTAGAGATGGTAGTGTCTTCATAGATAATGCTAGCTTTTTTTTTAAAGGTCTGATTTTATTTTTATTTTTTTTTGACAACACTGATTGCTGGTCCACACTAGAAGTGCTACATCAGTGCTGTAGTGCATCTTGTAAAGATGCTCTATGCTGACGGGAAAGCACTTTCCCATCAGCATAATTACACCACCTCCACGAGAGACAGAAGCTATGTTGGTATGGACAGCGCTTAAGTCTCTGTACCTTGCATTGCTCAGGGGGGTGTCTTTTTCACACTCCGAGTGATGTAAGTTAGATCGTCAATCGGTAGTCTAAACCTGCCCTCAGTTGATTGACTAACCCAGTGAACTGCAACTTATCCTTTGTGGTTCTCTGCTAATGGAGGGGGAAGAAAGTTTCTTCAAATTTGAGACAGAGATAAGGCATTTTAAAAAGATGATCTGAAAAATTAGGAGGTTCACTTTCAGGAAAGGTTGTGAATGAATTTGCCACCTCCTAATTTGATAAAACTTTGCCTCAAAGCTCAATTTTTTATTTTGCCCTGCATAAGGAGTGATGTCTGACACTTTTGGGAGGCTGTTGGGTTGGTTGACTTTTGGCTTTATTCAGTATATTTAATCTAACCGTAATAACTAATAACTGAGGACATTGGGAAAGCTGAGGTGCTTAATGCTTATTTTGCTTCAGTTTTCACTAAAAAGTTACATGATGACCAGATACTCAACAAAATTAATATTAACAATCAGGGGAAGGAATGCAAGCCAAAACAGGGAAAGAACAAGTTAAACAATATTTAGATAAGTTAGATATATTCATGTCTTTGGAGGATAGGATTATAATTCAAAATGATCTGGACAAACGGTCTGAAGTCAATAGGATGAAATTCAATAAGGACAAATGCAAAGTACTCCACTTAGGAAGGAACAATCAGTTGCACACATACAAAATGGGAAATGACTGCCTAGGAAGGAGTACTGCGGAAAGGGATCTGGGGGCAATAGTGGACCACAAGCTAAATATGATTCAACAGTGTAACACTGTTGCAAAAAAAGCAAACATCATCCTGGGATGTATTAGCAGGTGTGTTGTAAGCAAGACACGAGAAGTAATTCTTCCGCTCTACTACGTGCCGATTAGGCCTCAACTGGAGTATTGTGTCCAGTTCTGGGTGCCACATTTCAGGAAAGATGTGGACAAATTAGAGAAAGTCCAGAGAAGAGCAACAAAAATGATTAAAGTCTAGAAAACATGACCTATGAGGGAAGATTGAAAAAATTGGGTTTGTTTGGTCTGGAAAAGAAAGACTGAGAGGGGACATGATAAGTTTTCAAGTACCTAAAAGGTTGTTACAAGGAGGAGGGAGAAAAATTATTGTTCTTAACTTCTGAGGATAGGACAAGAAGCAATGGGCTTAAATTGCAGCAAGAGAGATTTAGGTTGGACATTAGGAAAAACTTCGTAACTGTCAGGGTGGTTAAGCACTGGAATAAATTGCCTAGGGAGGTTGTGGAATCTCCATCATTGGGGATTTTTAAGAGCAGGTTATACAGACACCTGTCAGGGATGGTCTAGATAATACTCAATCCTGCCATGAGTGCCGGGGACTGGACTAGATGACATCTCAAGGTCCCTTCCAGTCCTATGATTCTACGTCAGCAGATCCTGATGAAATTCATCCTGTGGTACTTAAGGAACTAGCTGAAGTAGTCTTGGAGCTGTTAGCAATTACCTTGAGTACTCCTGGAGGATGGGAAAAGTTCTGAAAGACTGGAGATGGGCAAACATAGTATCTATCTTTAAAAGGGGGAACAAGGAAGAACCATGGAATTATAGACCAGGCAGCCTGACTTCAACACCTGGAAAGATACTGGAGCAAATTATTAAACAATCCATTTGTAAGCATGTGGAGGGTAATAGGGTTATAAGGAATAGTCAGCATAGATTTGTCAAGAACAAATAATGCCAAACCAACTTAATTTCCTTCTTTGATAGGATTACTGACCTAGTGGATGGGGGGGAAGTAGTAGTGATGTACCTTGATTTTATAAGTTTGACATTGTTCCACATGACATTCTCATAAGCATACTCTTTACATGAAATTACTATAAGTTATCAATAGTTTGCTGGCAAATTGGGAGTGTACACCTAGTAGGGTCCTGCAGGGATTGGTCCTGGGTGCAGTGCTGTTTAATAGTTTCATTAATGACTTGGATAATGGTGTAAAGAATATGCTTATAAAATCTGCAGATTACACTGAGCTGGGAGGGGTTGCAAGCACTTTGGAGGACAGGTTCAAAATTCAAAATGACCTTGGAGAATTGGTCTAAATCCAACATGATGAAATTCAGTAAAGACAAGTGCAAAGTACTTCACTTAGGAAGGAAAAATCAAATGCACAACTACAAAATGGGAATAACTGTCTAGGTGGTAGTACTGCTGAAAAGGATCAGGAGCTTATAGACTCATAGACTTTAAGGTCAGAAGGGACCATTATGATCATCTAGTCTGACCTCCTGCACAAAGCAGGCCACAGAATCTTACCCATCCACTTCTATAACAAACCCCTAACCTATGTCTGAGTTATTGAAGTCTTCAAATTGAGCTTTGAAGACCTCAAGCTGCAGAGAATCCTCCAGCAAGTGACCCATGCCCCATGCTGCAGAGGAAGGCGAAAAACCTCCAGGGCCTCTGCCAATCTGCCCTGGAGGAAAATTCCTTCCCGACCCCAAATATGGCGATCAGTTAAACCCTGAGCATGTGGGCAAGACTCACCCGCCAGCACCCAGGAAAGAATTCTCTGCAGTAACTCAGATCCCACCCCATCTAACATCCCATCACAGACCACTGGGCATATTTACCTGCTGATAATCAAAGATCAATTGCCAAAATTAATTTTCAAAATTAGGCTATCCCATCATACCATCCTTTCCATAAACTTATCAAGCTTAGTCTTAAAGCCAGATATGTCTTTTGCCCCCACTACTCCCCTTGGAAGGCTGTTCCAGAACTTCACTCCTCTAATGGTTAGAAACCTTTGTCTAATTTCAAGTCTAAACTTCCTAGTGTCCAGTTTATATACCCATTTGTTCTTGTGTCCACATTGGTACTAATCTTAAACAATTCCTTTCCCTCCCTAATATTAATCCCTCTGATATATTTATAAAGAGCAAGCATATCCCCCCTCAACCTTCTTTTGGTTAGGCTAAACAAGCCAAGCTCTTTGAGTCTCCTTTCATAAGACAGGTTTTCCATTCCTCGGATCATCCTAGTAGCCCGTCTCTGAACCTGTTCCAGTTTGAATTCATCCTTCTTAAACATGGGAGACCAGAACTGCACACAGTATTCTAGATGAGGTCTCACCAGTGCCTTATGCCTAATGGCATTTTGGGTTGTATAAGTAGGGGCATTTCCAGCAGGTCGAGGGATGTGATCATTCCCCTCTATTCAGCACTGGTGAGGCCTCATTTGGAGTACTGTGTCCAGTTTTGGGCCCCACACTACAAGAAGGATGTGGATAAATTGGAGAGAGTCCAGCAGAGGGCAACAAAAATGATTAGGGGGCTGGAACACATGACTTATGAGGAGAGGCTGAGGGAACTGGGATTGTTCAGCCTGCAGAAGAGAAGAATGAGGGGGGATTTGATAGTTGCTTTCAACTACCTGAAAGGGGGTTCCAAAGAGGATGGATCTAGACTGTTCTCAGTGGTAGAAGATGACAGAACAAGGAGTAATGGTCTCAAGTTGCAGAGGGGGAGGTTTAGGTTGGATATTAGGAAAAACTTTTTCACTAGTAGGGTGGTGAAGAACTGGGTTACCTAGGGAAGTAGTGGAATCTCCTTCCTTAGACGTTTTTTAAGGTCAGGCTTGATAAAGCCCTGGCTGGGATGATTTAGTTGGGTTTGGTCCTGCTTTGAGCAGGGGGTTGGACTAGATGACCTCCTGAGGTCCCTTCCAACCCTGAGAGATTCTATCATACGCAATATATTCAGCATTTGGGGCTATCCAACCCTGGACCTCTTCGTGACTGCAAAGAACAAGAAATGTCCCGAATTTTGCTCCAGAGTGGGATTGGGCAAACATTTCCTAGGAGATGCATTCCTGATCTCATTCCCCTAATACCAGTTCTTCACAGAGTTCTGACAAAGATATGAACAGATCGTGCCAGGGTAATTCTGATTGCCCCATCATGGCCCAGACAACCGGGGTTTCTGTTACTCACCAGAATGTCAATTCGCCCACTGATTTCATTGCCCCTCACTCCGAACCTCCTATCGCAGCAACATGACCAATTTCTTTACCCCAACCTGACCATGCTTCACCTCAAAGCTTGGTTCTTATGTGGTTCTTCCAAAATGAACTCGCATGCTCTGAACAGGTTCAAAGAGTGCTCCTACATAGCAGAACACAATCTACTCGCATTACCTATCTCCTTAAGTGGAAATGATTCACACAGTGGTGCTCAACTAAACAACTCCCTCCTACTTCTGTCCCTCTTCCGCCCATACTTGACTACCTATTAGACCTTAAACAATCTGGCCTTCTTTCAGCTCCATCAAGGTCCACTTAGCTGCTATTACAACTTTTCATGACAAGATCGACAATACCTCTGTTGTTGCTTATCCAGTCACCAAAGGGCTCCAATCCCTATACCTGGATATTAAACCTCCTACCCCTCCGTGGACCTTCACTTAGTATTATCCTGCTTAACTCAACAACCATTCGAGCCCGTAGCCACTTGCTACCTCTTACACCTCTCTATGAAAACAGCATTCTTAGTGGCAATCACCTCCACAAGACCTACAGGAGAAATAGCAGCTCTCATGGCGGACACACTGTTCACATTATTTTTTAAGGACAAGGTTACCCTCCGACTACACTCCAAATTTCCTCCAAGGGTGCATTCGTCATTCCACATCAATGAGCCAATACACCTACCAACCTTCTTTCCTAAACCACAAGCAAACTCTTTTGACTCCACAGTGCATATGTTAGATGTACGCAGGGCTTTGTCCTTCTATTTGGATAGAACCAAGCCCTTTAGAAACTCTACTAGACTCTTTGACTCCATTGCGGAGCGCTCCAAAGGGACACCTGTTTCTACCCAGAGACTTTCAAACTGGATTTCTGACTGTATCCGACTGCTATCAATTAAAGAAAGTTACATCTCCAGCCGGCATCAGAACTCACTCCACTAGGTCTGTGACTACCTCCATGGCTTTTCTATGCAAAGTTCCTCTGGCTGACATCTGTAAAGCAGCCACTTGGACTTCTGAACGCACGTTTGTTAAGCATTATGCCCTTAGAATCATAGAATCATACAATATCAGGGTTGGAAGGGACCTCAGGAGGTATCTAGTCTAACCCCCTGCTCAAAGCAGGACCAATTCCCAACTAAATCATCCCAGCCAGAGCTATGTCAAGCCTGACCTTAAAAACCTCTAAGGAGGGAGATTCCACCACCTCCCCAGGTAACCCATTCCACTGCTTCAACACTCTCTGAGTGAAAAAGTTTTTCCTAATATCCAACCTAAACCTCCCCCTCTGCAACTTGAGACCATTACTCCTTGTTCTGTCATCAGGTACCACTGAGAACAGTCTAGATCCATCCTCTTTGGAACTCCCTTTCAGGTAGTTGAAAGCAGCTATTAAATCCCCCCTCATTCTTCTCTTCTGCAGACTAAACAATCCCAGTTCCCTCAGCCTCTCCTCAGAAGTCATGTGCTCCAGCCCCCTAATCATTTTTGTTGCCCTCTGCTGGACTCTCTCCAATTTTTCCACATCCTTCTTGTAGTGTGGGGCCCAAAACTGGACACAGTACTTCAGATGAGGCCTCACCAATGTCGAATGGAGGGGAATGATCACGTCCCTTGATCTGCTGGCAATGCCTCTACTTATACAGCCCAAAATGCCGTTAGGCTTCTTGGCAACAAGGGCACACTGTTAACTCATATCCAGCTTCTCATCCACTGTAACCCCTAGGTCCTTTTCTGCAGAACTGCTTCCTAGCCATTTGGTCCCTAGTCTGTAACAGTGAATGGGATTCTTCCGTCCTAAGTGCAGGACTCTGCACTTGTCCTTGTTGAACCTCATCAGGTTTCTTTTGGCCCAGTCTTCTAATTTGTCTAGGTCCCTCTGTATCCTATCCCTACCCTCCAGCGTATCTACCACTCCTCCCAGTTTAGTGTCATCTGCAAACTTGCTGAGAGTGCAGTCCACGCCATCCTCCAGATCATTAATGAAGATATTGAACAAAACCGGCCCCAGCACCGACCCTTGGGGCACTCCGCTTGAAACCGGCTGCCAACTAGACATGGAGGAGTTGATCACTACCCGTTCAGCCCGACGATCTAGCCAGCTTTCTATCCACCTTATAGTCCATTCATCCAGCCCATACTTCTTTAACTTGCTGGTAAGAATACTGTGGGAGACCATATCAAAAGCTTTGCTAAAGTCAAGGAATAACACATTCACTGCTTTCCCCTCATCCACAGACCCAGTTATCTCCTCATAGAAGGCAATTAGGTTAGTCAGGCATGACTTGCCCTTGGTGAATCCGTGCTGACTGTTCCTGATCACTTTCCTCTCCTCTAAGTGCTTCAGAATTGATTCCTTGAGGACCTGCTACATGATTTTTCCAAGGACTGAGGTGAGGCTGACTGGCCTGTAATTCCCCGGATCCTCCTCCTTACCTTTTTTAAAGATGGGCACTACATTAGCCTTTTTCCAGTCATCTGGGACCTCCCCCGTTCGCCATGAGTTTTCAAAGATAATGGCCAATGGCTCTGCAATCACATACGCCAACTCCTTTATCACCCTTGGATGCAGTGCATCCGGCCCCATGGACTTGTGCTCATCCAGTTTTTCTAAATAGTCCTGAACCACTTCTTTCTTCACAGAGGGCTGGTCACCTTCTCCTCATACTGTGCTGCCCAGTGTAGCAGTCTGGGAGCTGACCTTGTTTGTGAAGACAGAGGCAAAAAAATCATTGAGTACATTAGCTTTTTCCACATCCTTTGTCACTAGGTTGCCTCCCTCATTCAGTAAGGGGCCCACACTTTCCTTGACTTTCTTCTTGTTGCTAATATACCTGAAGAAACCCTTCTTGTTACTTTTAACATCTCTTGCTAGCTGCAACTCCAAGTGTGATTTGGCCTTCCTGATTTCACTCCTGCATGCCTGAGCAATATTTTTATACTCCCTGGTCATTTGTCCAATCTTCCATTTCTTGTAAGCTTCTTTTTTCCGTTTAAGGTCAGCAAGGATTTCACTGTTAAGCCAAGCTGGTCGCCTGCCATATTTACTATTCTTCCTACACATCAGGATGTTTTTTTCCTGCAACCTCAATAAGGATTCTTTAAAATACAGCCAGCTCTCCTGGACTCCTTTCCCCCTCATGTTATTTTCCCAGGGGATCCTGCCCATCAGCTCCCTGAGGGAGTCAAAGTCTGCTTTTCTGAAGCCCTGGGTCCATATTCTGCTGCTTTCCTTTCTTCCTTCTGTCAGGATCCTGAACTCGACCATCTCATGGTCACTGCCTCCCAGGCTCCCATCCACTTTTGCTTCCCCTACTAACTCTTCTCTGTTTGTGAGCAGCAGGTCAAGAACAGCTCTGCCCCTAGTTGGTTCCTCCAGCACTTGGACCAGGAAATTGTCCCCTACACTTTCCAAAACCTTCCTGGATTGTCTGTGCACCGCTGTATTGGTCTCCCAGCAGATATCAGGGTGATTAATGTCTCCCATGAGAACCAGGGCCTGCGATCTAGTAACTTCTGCTAGTTGCCGGAAGAAAGCCTCGTCCACCTCATCCCCCTGGTCTGATGGTCTATAGCAGACTCCCACCATGACATCACCCTTGTTGCTCACACTTCTAAACTTAATCCAGAGACTCTCAGGTTTTTCTGCAGTTTCATACCGGAGCTCTGAGCAGTCATACTGCTCTCTTACATACAATGCAACTCCCCCACCTTTTCTGCTCTGCCTGTCCTTCCTGAACAGTTTATATCCATCCATGACAGTACTCCAGTCATGTGAGTTATCCCACCAAGTCTCTATTATTTCAATCACATCATAGTTCCTTGACTATGCCAGGACTTCCAGTTCTCTCTGCTTGTTTCCCAGGCTTCTTGCATTTGTGTATAGGCACTTAAGATAACTCGCTGATTGTCCCGCTTTTTCAGTCTGAGACAGGAGTCCTCCCCTCTTGCACTCTCCTGCTTGTGCTGCCTCCCGGTATCCCATTTCCCCACTTACCTCAGGGCTTTGGTCTCCTTCCCCCAGTAATAAAAAAGGTAAATGGTATATCTCCAATTATTACCTATTTCCTAGAACTGGAAGGGACCTCGAAAGGTCATCGAGTCCAGCCCCCTGCCTTCACTAGCAGGACCAGTTTTTGCCCCAGATCCCTAAGTGGCCTCCTCAAGGATTGAACTCAAAGCCCTGGGTTTAGCAGGCCAATGCTCAAACCACCGAGCTATCCCTCCCCAGTGAACCTAGTTTAAAGCCCTCCTCACTAGGTTAGCCAGCCTGCTTGCAAGATGCTCTTCCTTCTCTTCATTAGGTGGAGCCTGTCTCTGCCTATCACTCCTCCTTCTTGGAACACCATCCCATGGTCGAAGAATCCAAAGCCTTCTCTCCGACACCACCTGCGTAGCCATTCGTTGACTTCCACAATTCAACGATCCCTACCCAGGCCTTTTCCCTGCACAGGGAGGATGGACGAGAACACCACTTGCGCTTCAAACTCCTTTATCCTTCTTCCCAGAGCCACGTAATCTGCAGTGATCCGCTCAAGGTCATTCTTGGCAGTATCATTGGTGCCCACATAGAGAAGCAGGAAGGGGTAGCGATCCGAGGGCTTGATGAATCTTGGCAGTCTCACCGTCACATCGTGAATCCTAGCCCCTGGCAAGCAGCACACCTCTCGGTTTTCTCGGTCGAGGCGGCAGATGGGGACTCCCTCCTCAGGGGGACTGAGTCATCTAACTACCACCACCCTCCTCCTTCTCTTGGGAGAGGTGGTCGTAGAACCCCCATCCCTAGGACAGTGCATCTCATACCTTCCAATTGGTGGAGTCTCCTTCTGCTCCCTTCTCTCAGATGTACCATCTAGTCCTCTCTCCGCATTAGTACCTGTGGAAAGAACATGAAAATGGTTGCTTATCTGTATCTCCAGGCCCTCTTACTCAAGGTCCTCACTCTGATATGCAATTAGGCAGAGCTGTATTATCTACTGCATTCCTACCAAATCCGAAGTCCCTACCTCCTTGAGACACACTGCTTTTAAGTCACTTGGAGTGGAGCACCTACAGGGATATCTCTCTCAAAGAAGAAGAGGTGGTTCTTCTTCGAGTGGTTGTTCATGTCCATTCAAAGTAGGTGTGCGCGCGCCACGTGCACGCCAGCTGGAAGATTTTCCCTAGCAGCGTCCATAGGGTCGGCCCGGGCGCCTCCTGGAGTGGCGCCATCACGGCCCCCTATAAAGGGGCCTGCCGACCCTCCACCCCCTCAGTTCCTTCTTACCGCCAGTGACGGCTAGCTGGAACTTCTCTTGCGATAGCAAGTCGGCAGTGTCCTATCCTACTGTTTAGTGTTTAAAGTTGTATTATAGTTAGCTGGGTAGTTCTCTATATATAGTTGGGGGGTCCCCCCCTCCGAGTTTCGTTGCCCTCTGGGGCATGCCCGGGTCCCCCGGGTTCAAGCTTTGCAAAGATTGCGGGAAATTCATGCCCAAGAGTGACCCGCACTCCGCGTGTTTAAGGTGCCTTGGAGAGAGCCACCAAAAGGACCGGTGCTCTATCTGTAGAGGCTTCCACCCACGAACTCTTAAGGACAGGGCTCAAAGACTTAGAGTTCTCCTGATGGAGGCGGCACTACAGCCACCCTCGGACCCGGAGCTGGCCGAGGCGGTGCTCAGCACATCTTCTTCGGTGCGGAGCGCCCCGGCACCGGCATCAGGATTTAGGGCTCAGCCCAAGTCGTCAAAGATGCGGCACCGGACGGAGTCGGGTCTAAAGAAGTCAGCCTCAGTGCGGCACCGCTCGCCTTCGCCAGTGCCCGCCAAGAGGAGGAAGCCGGTGAGGGATAGGTCACCCCACCAGGATCCGAGGCCGACGCCGTCCGCGAGCGGACAGGCTGGGCTACAGCCCTCGGCGGTTCCGTCGACTCCCGCACCGCAGAGAGGGCGGTCGACTCCGGACCAGCCTAATTCTCCGGACCTCAGCAGAGACCTACGCCCCCCTTCGACCCCGGAGGCGTTCGAGGCGGCCTCAGGTCTGATGGGACTCTTGGCGCCGGCCTTTCCGCACCGCAGGGAGTTGCCCACGGTGGTTCGTCCCCCGGTGCAGTCTAGGGACAAACCGGCCATGCTGTCGCCTCCCTCCCCGCACCGCGCCATGAGGACGGCACCGGACCAGGCGGGAGGCCCACCGCCGCCTCCGCACCGCTCTCCATCGGCACTGGGTGCCGCTCCCTCCAGGTCATCATACTCCGAGACCTCAGACTCAGAGGCGGACTCCTATCGCTCCAGCCGGTCGCGGAGCAGGAGATTGGAGTCGGGGGCGAGCCGCCACCATTACCCACAGTGGCAGCAACAATGGCAGCCGCCGTCGCAGTGGCCGTTTTGGACTCCCTGGGCCTACCACCACTCGGTAGGCCAGGCGTTCGGCCCGCGATCAAGATCGGCATCGGTGTCCTCGACCTCGGTGGCCCCAGCCCAGCTGCCTCCTCCTCCACCGGCACTGTCGCCGGGCAGGGGTGTGCCGTTTTCAAGTTCAGCACCCCTTAGCAGGGCAGCGGCACCGGCAGCAGCTTCAGGTCCGGCTCCGCAGGCACCGCATCTTACGCCAAGCCGCTTGCTGGCGACCCTGGTACCGGTCACGGTGCCGCATTTAGAGTCAGAACCGGCACCGCAACCATGGTACCGTGTGCCGCAGGACCCTGAGGGACTGCATGCACAGCAGGAAGGACCACTCCAGGTGCTCTCCTCGTTGTCCTCCCCGGATGAAGCGGTCTCGGGCACGGCTGCGGCACCGGCCCTGGAGGACACTCGTATTCTCCAGCAATTGCTCCGCAGAGCGGCGCAGAGCCTCGCGATCCAGGCGGAAGAAATCGAGGTGGACGCGGACCCTGTTGTGGACATCCTGGCTCCCGTGGGGCCATCCAGGGTGGCCCTCCCGCTGATAAAGTCAATCGCGGATACCTCCCGCACTGTGTGGCAAACACCAGCCTCTTTGGCCCCTATTGCCAAGAGGTCCGAGCGGTGCTATTTCGTCCCCTCGAAGGGGCACGAACACCTGTACACACACACACACCCCCGGACTCCCTGGTAGTGGATGTGGCCAACCAGCAGGAGTGTCGGGGGTTTCAGGGGTCAATGCCAAAGAGCAGGGACGCGAAAAGACTCGAGCTCTTTGGCAGAAAGGTGTACTCCACAGGGGGCCTCCAACTCCACATTGCCAACCAACAGGCGGTTGTAAGCCGATATGGTCACAACACGTGTTCGGCCATGTCGAAGTTTGCAGAGCTCCTTCCCCAGGACTCGCGGCCAGAGTTTTCGGCCCTTGTGGAGGAGGGCAAACTGATCTCTCGGGCCTCCCTCCAGGCCGCCTTAGATGCGGCGGACTCAGCCTCACGCACCCGGGCCATGGGCCTGGTCATGCGGCAGGGAGCCTGGCTCCAGGTCTCGGGCCTGCCCTATGAGGTCCAGCAGACAATTCAGGACCTCCCCTTCGAGGGGCAGATGTTATTTTCGGAAAAGACAGATAAACGTCTGCATAGCCTAAAGGACTCAAGGGCCACGCTTCGCTCGCTAGGCCTGCATACCCCTGCAACCCAGCGCAGGCAGTTTAGGCTGCAGGCGGCCCCCCGCCCATACCAGCTACAGACTCGCCAGGAGCCGGGGTGCAGGCAGGGCAGAAATGGCAGGAGGCGTCCCCAACGCCATCCTTCCGGCCAATCGAGGCCATCATCAGGGCCTAGACCCCCTATTTGATGGTACGATCCAGGGAGACCTACCAACCGAGACTCTGGATCCTTCCACCCCTACCTTTGGGTCACGTCTGTCCCCCTTCTACCGTGCCTGGTCCCGCATCACGTCGGACAAATGGGTGCTCCGCACGGTAGAGAGGGGATATTCTATCCAGTTCTCCTCCCTCCCGCCCCACCAACCCCCCTCCCCGTCCCTCTTCAGGGACCCATCTCACGAGCAACTTCTAACTCAAGAAGTGAAGTCCCTCACGGAGGCGGGGGCAGTGGAGAAAGTCCCTCGGGAGCTCAGGGGAAAAGGCTTCTACTCCCGATATTTCCTCATACCGAAGGCGAAAGGGGGCCTAAGGCCCATCCTAGACCTGTGACGGCTGAACAAGTTTGTACGAAAACTCAAGTTCCGCATGGTCTCTCTGTCCTCGATCATTCCCTCCCTGGATCCAGGAGATTGGTATGCCGCCCTCGACTTAAAGGACGCCTATTTCCACATTGCCATAATTCCCCGACACCGTCGGTACCTCAGGTTCGTCGTGGCAGGTGCCCATCTGCAGTTCACCGTGCTCCCGTTCGGCCTGTCGGCCGCTCCCAGGGTCTTCACGAAGTGCATGGCAGTCATGGCCGCCTTCCTGCGCAGGTAGGGCATCCAGGTATTTCCCTATCTGGACAACTGGCTCATAAAGGCTCGCTCCAAGGAGCAGGTAGAGCCAGTATGCCGTGCCGGACTGAACTGGCTTCCCCGGTGGTGATTTTAAAGGGCCCAGGGCTCCAGCTGCTGCGGGGAGCCCCGGGCCCTTTAAATCAGTGTTGGAGCTCCAGCAGCCAGGCTCGGGCAAGGATTTAAAGGGTCCAGTGCTCTGGCCACTGCAGGGAGCCCCGGGCCCTTTAAATCACCGCCAGAGCTCCAGTAGCTGGGCTTGGGAAGGGATTTAAAGGGCCCGGAGCTCCAGCCGCTGCGGAGAGCCCCAGGCCCTTTAAAGCGCCGCCAGCGCTCCAGCAGCAGGGCTCGGGCGACGCTTTAAAGGTCCCGGGGCTCCCCACAACGTCCGGAGCCTCTGGCCCTTTAAATTCCTGCCAGAGCCCAGCTGTCAGAGCCCCGGGGCTCTGGCAGCAGGGCTCGGGCGGGGATTTAAAGAGCCCAGTGCTCCTGCCACTGTGGGGAGCCCCAAGCCCTTTAAATCACCACCGGAGCCCTGCTGCTGCTACCCCAGCAGCAGCAGGGTTCCAGCAGCGCTTTAAGGGGCCCGGGGCACCCCACAGCGGCCAGTGATCGATGGGGGAATCCAGGCATGCCCACTATGCTGTGTTCCAACCCAGGGACCCATAAACAGCAGCCATATGCCCTCACTTCTGTTTGATGCTGCTAATTCCCTGGGCCTCTTCCCATGTAGCCCATTTATCACCATCCCTTAGCTCAAGTTAAAGTTCTCAGCTCCTCTCTCTCACAGCTTAAGCAAATGCAGCCAGAACCAAACGCTGGTGATTCCTCGAGCTTCTTTGGCCAGAGAGGAGCACCCTTCCTTGCCCCTCTGGTCTCAGCCAAGAACTGTCCTTCTAAGGTCCTGCAGCTCCTTATCTGAGCCTGCTGGGCTCTGACTGGCTGCTTCTGTGAGGCCTCTGTAGCCAGGCCTGGAGGACCCATCTTTACAGTTCCTTTCCTAGAGCAGGATGTAGTAGGATCCCAGGGCCTCCAGCATGGGGCCACAGAGGGCCTGGTATACCCCATCACAAACACAGCTAGGTATCTGTTTAATGATGTTGCAGTGATGCCCAAGAACATGAGTGAAAAGCCAAGCACTTCCAAATCACAAGACGTGCTGGTTATAGTGATCAGGCAGTATTTGTTGTAATTAAAATATTGTATGGTTGAAATACAAGGCCTTTTTTGCCTTTTTTTTTAACTCAAATGATTTAATAAAATGTTTCATTGATTTATTTTGCCTCTGTAAAATTGCTCTAGATACTGAGTTAATTGTACCACAAATACTGCACAACTGGATCACTCTTCTTTTTGTCCTGTTTCACTGAAAGACAACGTCTCATAGTCTAGCACAGGGGTGAGAAAACTTTTTGGCCCGAGGGCCACATCTGGGTATGGAAATTGTATGGCAGGCTCATGGAATTAGAGGTTGGGGTGCAGGATGGGGTAAGGGCTCCTGCTGGGGTGGGGCTGGGGATCATAGAACTTAAGATCAGAAGGGACCATTATGATCATCTAGTCTGACCTCCCGCAAGATGCAGGCCACAAAAGCTGACCCACCCACTCCTGAAATAATTCTCTCCCTTGACTCAGCTGTTGAAGTCCCCAAATCCTGATTTAAAGACTTCAAGTAGCAGATAATCCTCCAACAAGCGACCCCTGCCCCATGCTGCAGAGGAAGGTGAAAAACCTCCAGGGCCACTGCCAATCTACCCTGGAGGAAAATTCCTTCCCGACCCCAAATATGGCGATCAGCTGAACCCCGAGCATGCGGGCAAGACTCTCCAGCCAGACACTCAGGAAAAAGACTTTCAATATCCCAACATTGACCCTCGGTACTAATTACCAGTGGTCGCACGTTATTGACCTATTGACTAAATCACGTTATCCTATCAAACCATTCCCTCCATAAATTTATCAAGCTTAATCTGAAAGCCAGAGAGGTCCTTCGCCCCCACTGTTTCCCTCGTTAGGCTGTTCCAGAATTTCACTCCCCTGATGGTTAGAAACCTTCGTCTAATTTCAAGCCTAAACTTCCCGACTGCCAATTTATATCCATTTGTTCTCGTGTCCACATTAGTACTGAGCTGAAATAATTCCTCTCCCTTCCTGGTGTTTATCCCTCTGATATATTTAAAGAGAGCAATCATATCTCCTCTCAACCTTCTTTTGGTTAAGGAAAACAAACCGAGCTCCTCAAGTCTCCTTTCATACGACAGGCTTTCCATTCCTCGGATCATTCTAGTGGCCCTTCTTTGTACCCGTTCCAGTTTGAATTCATCTTTCTTAAACATGGGAGACCAAAACTGCACACAGTACTCCAAATGAGGTCTCACCAACGCCTTGTACAACGGGACTAGCACCTCCTTATTGGGATTGGGAGTGCAGAAGGGTGCTCCAAGCTGGGACAGAGGGGTTCGGAGAGTGGGAGGGGGATCAGAGCTGGGGCAGGGGGTTGAGGCACGGGAGGAGGTCAGGGCTACAGGCTCCGGGCGGCACTTACCTGAAGCAGCTCCCGGAAACAGCAGCATGTTCCCCTTCCGGTTCCTACTCAGAGGTGCGGCTAGGCAGTTCTGTGTGCTGCCCTGTCCGCAGGCGCTACCCCTGCAGCTCCCATTGGCTGTGAGCTGCAGCCAATGGGAGCTGCAGGGGTGGTGCTTGGGGCGGGGGCAGCATGCGGCGCCCTCTGGCTGCCCCTGTACATAGGAGCCGGAGGAGGGACATGCCACTGCTCTTGGGAGCTACACAGCGGAGCGGGGCACGCCGCTGACCCCTCTCGTTAGCGGGAGCTCAAGGGCCAGATGAAAACATCTGAAGGGCTGGATGCAGCCCCTGAGCCGTAGTTTGCCCACCCCTGGTCTAGCAGATAATCTTACCATGTTTAGCAAAGAGTAATCCTGAACGAATGTTGAACACAGAGTGGTGGTATTTAGGGAAGTCTGCAAAGCACTATAAAAGCAGCTTCATACTACTAACTGAAGGAAGCTATCATTAGAATGTTTTTCTAGATAATTGTGCTGCCATTCTTGACCAGAGCTGTATCTGAATTATTTTCTTTTGTTATTTTTATCTCCTTTTAGCATATGGCATTGGCCTTCTGGTGACCTTTGTAGCCTTGGCATTGATGCAGATGGGTCAGCCAGCTCTGCTCTACTTGGTGCCCTGTACTCTTATCACTAGCTTTGCTGTGGCTCTTTGGCGTAAGGAGCTTGCAATGTTCTGGACGGGCAGCGGCTTTGCGGTGAATACCAGTTTGATATGAGTGTCTTCAAGAAATACTAATATTATAAATCCTAAATAGAATTAAAGTTGAGTAAAATATTGTAGTACTATCCAACAAAACAAAGAACTTGATATTTTGCATTCATTTAATGTTCATGTTTTGGTCCTAAAGTCTTTTCAGGCTTTAGCAATTGTATAAAATGAGTCTTAGAATTTTCTGCTTTAATGTTTGTAGCCACTAAAACTAACCAGTATAAAGTAGATCAGTCCCTACCTATCCACCCTGATCCTGCTCTAAGTCTTGGTATTTGTGACAAATAGCTTTCTTGTATGTTTTATTAATTATAACTTCATCAAGTAACTTCCATGAATATGAAGAATTGTAAGGATCTTTTTGCAGGTTAACAAAAGGAGTTAGGGAGGTAGGGAGTTAATTTAGGATCTTAAATTGTCACCTTTAGGCTAATCTGTTAAATTCTTTGTTGCAAGTTAAATGAAGGGAGTAGGTACCTCATAGTAAGGGATAATTCATTGAACAGATATTTAATATAAGGGTAAAGATGCAGCAAATCAATTGAAGATCCTGCAGAAAGAGACTAGATTTTTCATAAGGTGTCCCACAAGTTTCTGAAACATCCTGGTTTTTCACTTAAGTCAAAACACTTGTGGATTTGTTTTTGTATTTGTTTGTTTTAGAACGATTTTTTTTTGTTCAAAATTTATTCCCATACAGAGTATAATTTATTGTGTGTTCACCAGGAAACACTGCCCAGTGGAATGAGAGTTCAGTGTGATAAACAGTATTTGGAGTGAAGAGACAAGTCCAGTATCAAAGCAGTTCTTTTGCTCAGAGTGAATGTTAGTCAATTGATCGGTTTCATGATAAACTCAGGCCTTGTCTATACCACAGAGGGTTTGCCAATATAACTACACCTCTACCTTGATATAATGTGACCCAATATAACACGAATTCGGATATAACGCGGTAAAGCAGCGCTCTGGGGGGGCGGGGCTGCGCACTCTGGTGGATCAAAGCAAGTTCAATATAACAGTTTCACCTATAACGCGGTAAGATTTTTTGGCTCCCGAGGACAGCGTTATATCGAGGTAGAGGTGTATATCAGCATAACTATACTGGCAAACCCACCTAGTGGAGACATAGCTTATACTGACAGGAGTTCTTTTGCTGATGTAGCTTATGCCAGTTCCCTGATTGAACTGAGCTATCTGTATAACTGTGTCTACACTTGGACTTTTGCCAGCATAGCTATGTCAATTAGGATTGTGATTTTTTTTCATATACCCAGCTGACATAGTTATACTGGCAACATTTGGAAGTGTACACCCAGAACACTAAGTTGCTATGAAAAATCCTCCCCTCGGAGAATTATGCAACTATTGGGTCAGAAGCTGGCAGTAATAATACCAGCACACTTTAAAAAACAAACACTTTAGTCCTTGATTATTTTCATGGCCCCAGAATGTTTCTACAAAAGTCTTTCTCTTTTTTTATTTTTAAATATAGTCACCTTATTCTGTAGGCAGTTCAAGGTATGAGAATAGGGAGAAAATGACTAACCATAAAGATACATTGTGGAATGAAGTTTAAATCCTTTGTTTAAATCCTGCTGATACCCACAATTTGTATTTAGTATCTATATCCCTTTGATATGAAAAGTTTGGCTATCTAAAGGCCACATTGGAAACTTGTTGAGTGCAAAAGTGCAGCTGATTTGTGTAAAAGAAAGCCGTCACTAACATCCTTAGAAAGGAGTGCAGCCCATTGCAGATTAGTGCAACGTGGGTGTTCAGATGAAGATGGTTTGTTAGAATCTGTATTCTCTACATTGAGGTTAATGATGGCTATAAAGTGGGCTTTGCCCATCTCTGGTCTACACAAATGCCAGGCACAGAGCTAATAGGCAGGTTGAGTTTGAGTTGGTAATGTATAGGAAGCTTGACCTTTAAGTTTGAAGAAGCTTGTTGGAATCAAATGTACAAGTCAAATGGCAATTTCAGGTAGGAAGAGCATATATAGAAATGATAGACAAGGACTGAAAGGAGGAGAGGGCACTTTCTATTTAAGAGAACATACTACAGGAACCAAACTTGAGCCCTCATGATGCAAATGGAAAAAATGAAACACAGCGGAGAAAACCAATAAACCATCTTACAGGTAGTCTGTTAAAGACACC
This sequence comes from Mauremys mutica, assembly GCF_020497125.1. Lineage (NCBI taxonomy): Eukaryota > Metazoa > Chordata > Testudines > Geoemydidae > Mauremys > Mauremys mutica. Next base: position 17,177,046 of record NC_059095.1, on the reverse strand, counting down.
TAATCATGGGGAACACCAGAGCAAATCACTGGTAAAGGATTTAAAACAAATGGCTACTGCTATCCAGATGTTTGGGACATTATCTGTATTGAATATGTATCCCTTAAATTTGATTACTCTCCAGTAGAAAGGAAAAGTTAGAGATAGGACCTAATGGGTAGAGCTTGGGGCAGGGGGTTAATTTCTCATCTCGGTACTTTGTGAACTTGGGTTGTTACTTAACATATCTTATACCTCAGTTCCTCAACTGTAAAATGAGAATAAAATGTCTTAGGGGAATTGTGAAGCTTAATTAATGTTAAAATACTTTGAGATCCAGTGAGCTGTGCCAGAAAAGTGCCAGCTGTTATTTATTATTAGGGAGGATGGGAAGCAGCTGTCACCATGGCAGGTAAACAGGAAGAGAGCTGAGAGTGCTTCCCATATCAGTCAGAGATAATGAGCCTATGGGCTTTAAGCATTTAATTAGATTCCTCAGAGAGCATTCTCCTACTGTGTTTTGTTACTCAGTGGGACCTGCCCAGAGAATAGATGTGCAAATCTTTCAACAATTAGGGATGATTTGAATTAACTGCAGTTGCGCAGCAAGTAATCCTTCTCCTTTCAGTGTGCTTCAGTTCATATTTTTGAACTCCTTCACCAAAAGACCATTGTGTAATTGCTGTTGGCCATTCAGTATAATAATTGGTCTCCTGTAAAAACTAGCTTGTTTTGAGAAATTATGGTTTAAATTGCTCTTAGTAGCTCTTGTTAGTAGCTCTTAAATAGTAGCTCTTGTTACTCACTGCACATCATCCTAAAAATGACTTTGCTGCTTCATCCTAAAAATGATTTTTATTTTTATTTTTTCTTACAGAAAGACCTACCTCATCCTCCCTTGGTGCTGGCTCCTGTCAGTTGCCCCAGCCCCCCCAAAGATACGAATGCACCAGCATCTCAACAAGAAGCAGAACAACAAATGACCAACCCCACGCTCCATGCAGATGATCGAAATAACCCTTCCCAGTGTGCAGAGGAGCTGCCTAACTTGAATACCAAGGAGCTGACCAATCCCAGCATTCGAGCAGAACAGCCACAAATTTCCATCCCACAAATAGAACAACAAACCAGTCAGAACAAGGATGATCCTGAAAGCAAGAGCCTAACAGTAGAAAAGAACCAGCTGGATTAGATGATGAAATAGGAAATCCTCTCTCCCCCCTCCTCCCCCCATCACCAAACTTCCCCACATAAAATCAGAAAACCAGTATGTAGACTGGTTCAGTAGTGTTCACATTCATTGAGGACCCTCACTGGGAATCTGATCATCAAATGCAAGGATATTCTGCCTTTGACTTCAGATACAGCTATACATTTCAAACAGCTTTCTGAAATATGGTGCTTTACAAAAATTCTGATGTATAAATTTCAGTGATCATTTTATTACTTGGATGCCTTTTACCTTTCCTATTTCATTATACTAGGGTAATATTAAGAATTTTTATTTATACAGTACTCTGGGCTTGTGTGGCTGTTGTGCTGCTTTAGTATAGTGTAGATTAATGTGGAGGATAAGCATTGGACAAGTCTGCTACAATGCTAAGAGGGGAGAAATACTGTAGTTTTATAGATATTCCCTCCTTGATACTTTTAAATTTCTGCTTGTAAAAGCCATTGATGCAAGTGAATGGTTTAGTATAAATTGACACTCAAGAAATGTTGAGAACTGGTTAAATTACCAGCCTTCTGAAAGGATTTGTTTTACCATGGTGCATTAGATGCATCTCTTTCCTCAACTTTTTTTTTTCCACTTCCAGGTGCCTGGGTTGAATGATATTCTAGATTAAAAGGCAGGATGCATTGATCTCCAGTAAGCACTGTAAGCACTCCTATGAATTCTAGGGTCTGTCTTTGAAATAAAACATTCACTGAGTGGACCTTGCAGAATAATACACAGTAGACAAGCTTACTTGAAGTATCTTTGATGTTTTTTGTTTTGTTTTGTTTTTAAAAGCACCCCACATCCTTATTTACCAGATAAATCAGATCACAAATAGTAACATTCTGCACAACTTAGTGGTCTAGCAGAGTGGTCTGCAGGAGACTTTAAGCACTGACTTTGATTTAGGATGTTCAGCTGGTTTCTTTGAATCTCTGCTTACTATTATTTTTATTAATATAACTTTGATTTCTATGGGTTTGTCTACATTACAAATATTTTGCTGGTATTGCTATACCAGTATAGCTATGTTGACAAAAACTTCTAGTGTAAATGCAGCATATGCACACAGAAGGGTTTTTTCAGTTGGCATAGTAACACCATCTCTCCAAATTATGTTAGCTGTGCCAACTGAAGCACTCTTCTGTTGTCATAGCTGCATCTACACTTGGGTCAACTGCAGGGAGGAGGTTCTTACCCTTGGCCAACATAGCTATGCTGAGAAAACTTTGTAGTGCAGACTTGGCCTATTGCTGAAGAAAAGTCTGAAGTTCTCTTCAAAGGAGAGCTTGTGGTGCAGCTGTTCATGGTTTGCAACCTCTTTATAACTGGTCAGCTGCCACAAGTCAGGTTTTGTTTTTGTCCAGGAGTGATCAAAGTGTGACCTGCAAGGTTTTAGAATGAGGCTATAGCCACCTTCACTTGTTCTAGAACTGCGGAATAGATGCCCTACCATGCAATGGGAGAGCAGTATCTCCACAATGAAGTTTAGGGAGACTACAGTCTATTCAGCTTTAACAAGATTAGGTGGTGTTCATAAGTTGCCAGTGCAGCTTTTCAATATTCAAAATGTGGGCATCTCTTGTGCAACCTGACTCGCTTCTTTGCACACCTGTTGCACATGCAGAGGGGCAAAGTTGTCAGATTAACTTTTGTTAATTATAAATATTATGTAGAATCTATTCTGTTTGAGAATTTACTGATCAGAGCCATTTAATTTATTTCTAAGACATGCACATTCTTTATTTTAATTATAAACATTCCAATCCATTCAAAAAAACCTTGCATTTTAAATGCAATTAACAAGGTTTTCAGGAACCTGTTAATATCCTGGAAATAGAATATAATCTTCAACTCGATGGGGAGGGCCATCCCTCTGCCACTTAATAAATACACTTCTTCTGAGAGAAGAATTATTGCAAGACATATAGTGTGACACTTTCAAGAGTATAGTCTCAGTGGACCCAAAAAATGTATTAATATAAAGCTCCAGTTGGCCTTTTGGATCAAGTTTTGAAAGGCTTTCAGTTGGCAGCTGTACGTGATGATTCTGTTTCTGTTTTCCTTCCTTTGAGTAGGCCTTCTGAAAGTTTATGCTGTGTCTTTTAGACTGTAGCCGCTTTCCCTTTACTGTTTCATGTTAAATGGACAATATTCATTTTCCAGAATATTAGAGGCTTTCTGTAAAACTACCCTGTGGGTTCAGAAGTTTACCATCTTCTGTCTAAGCCTTGATGACCTTAACTGGGCTCTGTCTGCAAGTTGACTCAACTCTGGCTGAAATGATGGTGAGTTTCTTGAAAGGTTTTCCGAGTCCTAAAGTCTGTAGTGTGTTCAGATTTGGTTTTCAAATTAACTGAATGCAACATGTTTTGAACAGTACTAAAGAGATTTTACCTATTTTATTTCCTCTTCTCCTTTATGAGCAATGTTGTTTTTGCTGAGGGTAAGCTGAACCAGCTTTTAGTCATGCAGAGTGACAGAGATGCTTGTGTTGGACACTTCAGCCAGCTGGATGATGCCTTAATTTAAGCCATTTTATAAATATGTATATTAAACATTTATAAACAAACAAACAAAAACTGTGTTTAAATAATAAACTTGACAGATGAATGCCAGGAAATTCAAAGTTGACGCTGATGTGTCATGACATTTGAATTTCCTTTTGCCTTGATTCTCTTTCAACCATAACATTAAACATAATTTTTATATGTTTAATATTCAACCTGTTTTATTTGGTGATAAAGTATTAAGTTTTATCAAACTTCCTGAAACATACATTTCTTTTCATTTGCTGTGGTGTTGCTTCCAGAGGTGAAACAGAGGTCTGATGGGAGAACGTAGACCATCATGTTGCCTGTAACTAAATTGAAAAGAGAGAATTCAGAGCATTATAACTAACTTGTAGTAAGCATTTTAAAGTCTCTTTTATTGTGTAGTCTTCTTGGCTAATCTGTTTAGGAGAGATCATTTGCCTTTGCTTTTGTGAATTATCCCCAGAAATATCATGTGCACATTTCACCTCCTATAAAGACATGTAAGGAAATGGATATGGTTAGCACACTAATGCAATACCTCTGGTTAAAATAGGTGATTTGGAGATGCTTTGACCATTACAATACTGTTTAAATCAGGTGACCCTGATCATTCTATGTGGCTGAGGCTGTCTGGGCTCTATCTCTGTGCTGAGCAGTAACACTCTCCCTCATGATAAACCAGTTTGTTTTAAATGGTTCATGATAAGGTTACATTTTTCTATTTTATTTTTTTTTAAAGCTTCCTTGATTGGTTTTAATATTGTAAAACTCAATATTGCATTGAAAAGAGCTAGCAATATTTTCATAAGTTTAATTTTTTATTTGATAGCAAACTTGTCAGTACAATGCCAAATTATTGTTGAAATGCACATTTTAAAAGTAATGCTGAAGCATTTAATATTTGCATCCTTCAGTATCTGGTTAACTGAAAATTAATTTGCTATAATAATCAGAGGATACAGAATTTACTTCCACAAAATTGTGTGTTCGGTCACAAGTACTTGTTTTAGTGACATACATTTTTCCTGTTTCATACTCCTTTAGAATCTCTACAGCAGTGGGAGAGGGAACTAGGTTTATTTTGGCTCTGACATCATAAAATTCTAATTAGCACACCAAATCCTGTCTTCAGTTCCACCTGTCTGTCCTATTGAAGACAGAGGGGTTGCACAGATGGAACAGAGGACAGAATCTGGCCTGCAGAATTTTGAATAGAGGTTGTGCATGAGTCAGAAACACTCAAAACACTATTTTAAATTATACTTCTCTTTCTTTAGTCATATTACACATGAAGAGTATTTTAAGTGCAATCCATTACAGCATGAGAAAACTTACCCTCCTTTTTAAGATAACAGTGAAAGATAAGACAACTCCGCAAGATGTAGAAATTAAACCCCTGAAACCACTTATCATTGACTGAAGGTGAACTTGTAATCTAAGCAATCAATGAAGTTCCTAGAAAAAAGGAGAGGGGAAATCAGTAGCATGCATTCAGTTTTTTTCTGCATCTTTTCCACTGGGATCATTAATACATCTGTAGAAGATTGCCAGTTTACTCCATTGTTTTTATCCTTTTTCTGTATTAACCACCTCTGATCTGGTTGTTCTTGTAGCTGATTTCTTTACCTCTAAGCTGAACTTTCAAGCCTTTCCTTTAGACTTTGCGTTTGTGTTACGATTGCCCTCAAACTTTCCCTCACATTCCTACTGCCTTAAAAGTCTTAAAAGCATTTTTCTCAGCAGTGCACAGTTCATGAGCCAAGTTTGTTTCTGTACCCATGATCTGTGTATCTGAGGGTATGTCTTCACTACCGGCCGGATTGGCAGGCAGTGCTAGATCCAGCAGGGATTGATTTATCGCATCTAATCTAGACATGATAAATCGACCCCTGAGCACTCTCCCTCGACACTCAAGTTCTGCGAGAGGTGCAGGCAGAGTCAATGGGGGAGCGGCAACAGTCGACTCACCGCGGTGAAGACACCACGGTAAGTCGATCTAAGAACGTTATTCATGTAGCTGAAGTTGCATAACTTAGCTCGATTCCCTACCCCCACCCCCCAAGTGTAGACCAGGGCTAAGATTGAGAGCTCCATGAGTGTGATGGCAGTATGTTAAGGAAGGCAGCAATGACCAGTGGTGACAGAGAGGGACCAGGCAGTGTTACTTTGGCTCACTGTACTGAGGCAGGGCTCTGAGGTAGTAGCTGCATTACCTGGGCAACTAATAGAAAGATGGTGAATTGCCATCTGCTTACAGTTTTGACCTCTGTGTTGTGTACTGTCCTGGAAGCTCTCATGGTCCTTTATAAAGACATGGGATTTTAAAGGCTGTTTTCTACTAAAACCCTGTTCTTCTGTAACTCAGTCCATGTTGAAGCATCTTTCCAAATAAAATGATTGAGCAGATGTGCATGTTGAACCTCTCATCTCTGTGGAACTTGCCCTGTAGTTTTTGGAAGCCTCTTCTGTTCCTTTTCCTGCTCGCTTGTAATCATAGAATCATAGAATTCAAGATCAGAAGGGACCATTATGATCATCTAGTCTGACCTCCTGCAAGATGCAGGCCACATAAGCCGATCCACCCACTCCTGAAATAATTCTCTCCCTTGACTTTGCTGTTGAATGCTCCAAATCATGATTTAAAGACTTCTAGTAGCAGATAATCCACCAGCAAGCGACCCCTGCCCCATGCTTCGGAGGAAGGCGAAAAACCTCCAGGGCCACTGCCAATCTACCCTGGAGGAAAATTCCTTCCCGACCCCAAATATGGCGATCAGCTGAACCCCGAGCATGCGGGCAAGACTCTCCAGCCAGACCCTCTGGAAAAAGGCTAACAATATCCTATCATTGTCCCTTTGTACTAATTACCATTGTGGCATGTTATTGACCTATTGATTAAACCCGTTATCCTATCATACCATCCCCTCCATAAACTTATCTAGCTTAATCTTAAAGTCATGGAGGTCCTTCGCCCCCACTGTTTCCCTCGGTAGGCTGTTCCAGAATTGCACTCCTCTGATGGTTAGAAACCTTCGTCTAATTTCAAGCCTAAATTTCCTGACTGACAATTTATATCCGTTTGTCCTCGTGTCCACATTAGCACTGAGCTGAAATAATTCCTCTCCTTCCCTGGTATTTATCCCTCTGATCTATTTAAAGAGTGCAATCATATCTCCTCTTATCCTTCTTTTGGTTAAGGAAAACAAACTGAGCTCCTCAAGTCTCCTTTCATACGACAGGCTTTCCATTCCTCGGGCCATTCTAGTGGCCCTTCTTTGTACCCGTTCCAGTTTGAATTCATCCTTCTTAAACATGGGAGACCAAAACTGCACACAATACTCCAAATGAGGTCTCACCAACGCCTTATATAACGGGACTAGCACCTCCTTATCTCTACTAGAAATACCTCGTCTAATGCATCCCAAGACCGCATTAGCTTTTTTAGCGGCCACATCACATTGCCTACTCATAGTCATCCTACGATCAACCAGGACTCCTAGATCCTTCTCCTCCTCCATTACTTCCAACTGGTGCGTCCCCAGCTTATAACTAAAATTCTTGTTAGTCATCCCTAAATGCATAACCTTACACTTTTCACTATTGTATTTCATCCTGTTACTAATACTCCAGTTTACAAGGTCATCCAAATCTCCCTGGAGGATATCCCGATCCTTTTCCGAATTGGCAGTACCTCCCAACTTTGTGTCATCCGCAAACTTTATCAGCCCACTCCTACTTTTGGTTCCGAGGTCAGCGATAAATAGATTGAATAAAATCGGACCCAAAACCGAACCTTGAGGAACTCCACTGGTAACCCCCCTCCAACCCGACAGATCACCCTTCAATACGACCCTCTGCAGTCTCCCCTTTAACCAGCTCCTTATCCACCTCTGGATTTTCATTTCGATCCCCATCTTTTCCAATTTAACCAGTAATTCCTCATGCGGTACCGTATCAAACGCCTTACTGAAATCAAGGTATATTAGATCCACCGCATTTCCCTTGTCTAAAAAATCTGTTACTTTCTCAAAGAAGCAGATCAGGTTGGTTTGGCATGATCTACCTTTCGTAAAACCATGCTGTAATTTGTCCCAGTTGCCATCGGCCTCAAGGTCCGTAACCACTCTCTCCTTTAAAATTTTTTCCATGACTTTGCATACTACAGATGTTAAACTAACAGACCTGTAGTTACCCGGGTCACTTTTTTTCCCCTTCTTGAATATAGGAACTATATTAGCTAATCTCCAGTCAAACGGTACAACCCCCGAGTTTAGAGATTTATTAAAAATCATCGCTAACGGGCTTGCAATTTCACTCGCCAATTCCCTTAATATTCTAGGATGAAGATTATCCGGGCCCCCCGATTTACTTCCGTTAAGCTGTTCAAGTTTGGCTTCCACCTCAGATACCGTAATGTCTACCCCCATATCTTCATTCCCATCAGTCCCTCTATCACTATTCCTTAGCCCTTCATTAGCCTCATTAAAGACCGAGGCAAAATATTCGTTCAGATATTGTGCCATGCCAAGATTATCCCTAATCTCCACTCCGTTTAAAGTTTTAAGCGGTCCCACTTCTTCCTTCTTGGTTTTCTTCCTATTTATATGGCTAAAAAACCTTTTGCTATTGGTTTTAATCCCCTTCGCTAGGTCCATCTCCACCCGGCTCTTTGCCTTTCTCACTGCTTCCCTACACCCTCTGACCTCAATAAGGTAGGTTTCTTTGCTGATCCCTCCCATTTTCCACTCCTTGTACGCTTTCTGTTTTTTCTTAATCACCCCTCTAAGACGCTTGCTCATCCAGCTCGGTCTAAAACTGCTACCTATGAACTGTTTTCCCTTTCTCGGGATACATGCTTCTGATAGCTCCTGCAACTTCAACCTGAAATAACCCCAGGCGTCTTCCCCCTTTAGATCCCTAAATATGTTAGTCCAATCCACTTCCCTACATAGTTGCCTCAATTTAGTAAAGTTAGCCCTTTTGAAATCGTAAAGCTTAGTCTCAGATGCAATTTTGTTTATCCTTCCATTTATTTTGAAACGAATTAGCTCATGATCACTCGAGCCAAGGTTGTCCCCTACAACCATTTCCTCAACAAGGTCCTTGTTACTTACCAAAATCAGATCTAAAATGGCATCCCCCCTCGTCGGTTCAGCAACTACTTGATGAAGGAATTCATCAGCTATCACGTCTAGGAAAAGCTGAGCCCTATTATTATTTACTAGCATTTGTTTCCCAATCTATATCCGGAAAGTTAAAATCTCCCATGATCATACAGTTCCTATTAGTATTTACCTCCTTAAAAACATTAAAGAGCTCTCTATCCATATCCAGGCTAGATCCCGGCGGTCTATAGCACACCCCAATCACTATTCCAGGGGACGCTCTAGTAGTTTTCTTCCCCAATGTGACCATTGCCCAAACAGACTCTGTATTATCCATTGCATTGCTAGTTATTTCGTTACTTTTCACATCATTATTGACATACAATGCTACTCCCCCACCTTTACCTTTGTATCGGTCTTTCCTAAACAGCACGTACCCTTCCATACCTGTACTCCAGTCATGGCTACCGTTCCACCATGTTTCGGTTATTCCTACGATATCCGGTTTCAATTCTCGGACCAGGAGCTCTAGTTCCTCCATTTTGTTACCTAAGCTTCTCGCATTGGTGAACAAACATCCTAATTTTTGCTGTTTGGCTCCTCTCACCCTTTTCACCCAACTTGGTAGGGACACAGTACTACCAGTATGACCTGTCGATCTAGTATCCGTCCCCCCCTCTTCCTTATACCTAACCGTCCCCCTCTGGCTATATCTGTTGTTATCCTGTTGTTCTCACTCCCAATGTATAAATTTGGCGTGGAGAGTACCTGGACCTCTCCCAACCGTCTCCCCCCAATGTCTAGTTTAAAGCTCTTTTAATCAGATGAGCCAGCCTCCCTCCTAGAATTCTACTTCCTTCCCTACTTAGGTGGAGCCCATCCCGTGAGAACAGTTCTCTGTCCCCAAAAGCCTCCCAGTGCCCATACATCCCAGAGCCCTCCTTGTAACACCACTCCCTCAGCCAACTATTTATCGCCATGATCCTGTCACCCCTTTGGCGCCCTTCCCTAGGGACAGGTAGAATCCCACTGAAGATCACCTGAGCCTCAATTTCCTTGAGCGTCTTACCCAACCTGGCATAGTCTCCCTTGATTCTCTCTAGTGAGAATCTAGCTGTGTCATTCATTCCTACATGAAGGATGATCAAAGGGTTCTTACCTGCTCCTCTTAGGATCCTTTTCAACTGCAGGTCCACATCCCATATTTTAGCGCCCAGTAGACAGCACACCCTTCTGTTCTCCGGATCGGCCCTGGTCACAGGCCTGTCCAACCTTCTCAGTATGGAATCCCCAATCGGATAGACCTGCCTTTGCCTGGGGACAGTGCGGTCCTCTAACCTATCCTCTGTCCCCCCTGGTTGCAAGCTCCTTCCATTCCTATCATCCCTTGTGGTTCCCCTTAAGCCATCCTGTATCCTCCCTGGGCCCAAACTTGGTGCTGCCTCCATGGACTCCTCCCCTCTTTCTATCGGGCTAGCCGCTCTTCTCTTTTTCCTTGCCCTCCCACCGTCAGCTACCACCTGCTGTACCCCTTCCTCATTCTCCAAACCTTCAACCCTGTTCCTTAGCTCTATTTCTCCTTCACTGGCTCTCCTTTTCCCCTGCCTGCTTCTCACGGTCACATGCTTCCACCGCCCATATTCCTCGTCTGGCAGTCCCCCCTCACTGGCCTTAGCCCCTGCTTCCCCCTGTACCTCTGGGCATTCCCCTTCAGTCACTGCTTGCCATTGCTCCATCAGCTGCTCAAACCCCCTTCTATGCTCTACCAGGGTTTCTACCTGCAACTCTAGACCCTGGATCTTTTCCTCCAGCAGCTCTATTAGGCGGCACTTCATGCATACATAGTACTGTTCTGGCTCCCCCGCTAGAACCATGTACATACCGCAGCTGCTGCATGCTATCATCCTCGGTGTATCCTCTGCTGCTTGGCTCATGGCTGCTGCTGTCTTGGCCTCACTCGGCGTTCTTACCTGGGGAACACGGGAAGCACGGTGCCGCCCCCTTCTGCCTCCCCCTGCAAACTCCCACTCAAACTCCCCTGTTAGCAGCCCTGTTGGCCGGCTCCTGGGCCGCTGCGATCAGCTGTGCCGCTGCCTGGCTGGGCGGCCGCTTTTATAGGCCCCCTCCTCCGCCTAGCTCCGCCCCCTAATCAGGGCTCAGCAGTCTGCCCCGACAGAGAGACACAAGTAATGTTCATACCAGGAATATCTCTGGATTGAGTCTCCTTAACTACTTTCTATTGAACTCCACTTGTGTTAGGGATTCCTTGGCTCTTTCATGTAACTTCTCTTATGGCCTCTTTGGCTTGGCCACAGAATCATTTTTTCAGTTCTTGTCACTCCTGCTTTGGGTGTCTGGAAATGAAATAAATAGGGCCCTACAAAATTAACAGTCCAACTTGGTCAATTTCACGGTCAAAAGATTTTAAAAATCATAAATGTAATTATTTCAGCTATTTAAATCAGAAATTTCATGGTATTGTAATTGTATGGGTCCTGACCGAAAAAAGGATTTGTGGGGGGAAGGCGCAAGGTTACTATGAGGGGGTCATGGTACAGCTACTCTTACTTCTGTGCTGCTGCTGGTGGCACTGCCTCCAGAGCTGGGCGACTGGAGAGTGGCAGCTGCTGGCTGGGAGCCCAGCTCTGAAGGCAGCACCACCACCAGCAGCAGTGCAGAAGTAAGGATGGCCTGGTATGGTATTGTCACCCTTACTTCTGCGCTGCTGCCTGCAGAGTCAGGCCCTCAGTCAGCAGCTGCCACTCTCTGGCCACCCAATTCTGAAGGCAGCACAGAAGTGAGGGTGGCAATATTGCGACACCCTCCCCCCCTAAAATAACCTTGTAGGGAATTTGGTAGCGCCCTAAGTATAAATGATCACAAACATAGACTCATGACCTGCTTGTAACTTAGCTTTGTCCCAAGTTATCTTTTACACTTAGTATTTCTGAACCCACTCCTGTAGGCAGCCTCCTTGCTGAAAAAACAATTTCACTCTATTTAAAAACAAAATATTTTGTATCAGAGGGGGAGCCGTGTTAGTCTGGATCTGTAAAAGCAGCAAAGAGTCCCGTGGCACCTTATAGACTAACAGACGTTTTGGAGCATGAGCTTTTGTGGGTGAATACCCACTTCGTCGGATGCATGTAGTGGAAATTTCCAGGGGCAGGTATATATATATGCAAGCAAGAAGCAGGCTAGAGATAACGAGGTTAGTTCAATCAGGGTGGATGAGGCCCTCTTCTAGCAGTTGAGGTGTGAAAACCAAGGGAGGAGAAACTGCTTTTGTAGTTGGCTAGCCATTCACAGTCTTTGTTTAATCCTATAAAATATTTTGTGGAACTCCTTTTTAATGCTTGTTAGAGCAATTTGGAAAATGCTTAAAGAATATGCTCCATGGGGCACTTGTATCATCTGGGTCACAAATAACATCAGTCTTTAGCCAGACAGCATCTTCAGCAGTAGGCTCAGAAGTGCCAAATGTAATTGAGTAGTTGGGGTGCAAGAGATTTCACAAGTTATTCAGGGTGACCAGTTATTCTTACCCTGTGAATATTCATAATGCAAAGCTGTACAAAATGGGGTGTAGTTTCACTTTAAAACACTGCTCAGGACTGGGTTGGTAGTTGTGCATGCTGCTGTACTACAATGCTTTGGGACAAAAGTTTGGTTCTGTAGGCGTTTCAAGTACAGGAAGCTGAGATCAGCCTGGTACAAGAATTTCATGTAGAATAAAAGTTTTCATCCATAGATCTCAAAACATTGAACATGGTTCAAAGGATAGCATGGACAAAGGATGGGGGATATTTGTGATAAAGATCAGTTGTACAGGAGCTCTGTGACAGCAAAAAGATCCACTGCTTAGTTATTATTTCCAATAATCTCACTGAATGGGATTTTCAAGAGCACCTAAGGAATTTAGGAGCCCAGCTCCTAACTGACTTTTAATGGTGGTTAAGTGCTTTTGGAATCCCACCTGCTATGTATTATGACTATCTTCAATATATTGTGATATTTCATGAAAAGTTACTAATACACTGTCACTGCCCCAAAAACAAAACAAAAAAGCCACGGCAGCCCAATCAAGCCATTCCACTCTTCGGCGACTGGTCCTTCACTCCAAGAGGGACTGAGGGACCCGCCGCCGAAGACCTGGATGTGCCACCCCAATAGCAGCCGGAGTGCCACCCATTGGTATTGGCTGCCCCAAGCACCTGCTTCTTTAGCTGGTGCCTGGAGCCGGCCCTGCATATTCTGAGGTGCAGTCCATACCATTGTGAGTAACTGTGTGGGCCTCACCATGCCTTACTGTTGCAGCTTCCAACCTGGGCCACTCCCAACCAGTCTACTAGCATGCAGGTCATACCCTAAGTGTGTGTGCTAGACAGCCCTGGACCAACAGCTCTAACCCCAGCAACCTGTCTGCAGCCCCACCACCCCATTCTGATTTCCACTGGCCTGGGTTGTGACCAGCAGGGTGACCCCAACACTCTCCCAGTCCTGAATTTTTCCTAACCATGTGCTTTGCAATGTCCAGCCTCTCATTGACAGTTCAAAGAAATAGTATGGTTTGCTTGCTCCTTTAAGGAGACAAAATACACACCAGTTTGCCACATTAATTGGAATTGACAACCACTTTAGTACAAACACAGCACTGTTGGTTTAGCTTAATAGTAAAACAAGTTTATTAACAAAAGGAGGTTGGATTTTAAGTGAGTTTATGTATAAGAAAAAGTTAAAATAGTTACAAGCAAATAAAAGTGAAAACTCGCATATAAAACTTAAGCTAGCAAGGTTTGGTTCCAGGCTTTGTTCAAGATGGCCTTTCTCACCCCCCTCTCTTCCAGCAGGCTGGTGACTGACCCTCTCCTTGGTCAGGATCTCTTTCAGAGGCCCAAAGGTGCTGCTGTATTTGTCTTCTTAGGTAAAAAAGAGAACTTTGGGGTTTTCTACCCCTTTCTTTGAAATGGATTCTTCCAAAGGATTACCCCCCAAAAAATTATTCAAGCTGTGAGGAAGGCAACATGGAATCTGGTAGCAAAGGAAGATCCATGATCTTTCTTCCCCAACGTGTGTTTGTTGAAATGCAAAGTGTTCTGTTTCCTGCCATCTTCTCCCCCTGCTATATTGATGGTCCTTACGTAAATATGCGCACTTCAGTCATAATTCCATCATATATCCATAACTCTTAATACCCATTGCGTACATACAGCATGCAAGAATATTAATGATTAATGAGTTGTTAATTTCAAATGATACCTCACAAGGCATATTTTGTACAAAGGTTATTACGGTAGTGTGTAGAGTGTGATAACAGGTGCTTAGTGTCACATACATCACTATATTTGAACAATCACCTTGCTATAATTAATACTGCGAGAAATAGAATTTGTTCGTTAGAGCAAGATTGTCTTTTAGAGCCATTCATTCCCTCGAAAAGGGGCTTTGAGACCATTCCGACTGCTGTAAGGAAGCTAAGAGAGCTGTGTAGGGCCCACCAGAGCTACTTTGTCCCTCTCTGTAGGATGTACAGGGCTCTTGGGAGTGATGCTCAGCTCTGAAATTTCTTTAGTCTCATGATTGAATGCCACTGTCATGAACTCTCACTTGCAGCACTCAGCAGGCCTTTGCTTGAGCGAAGTGTTCGCTATAATGCAATTTGTAGGGCTGTACATGGCAACACATGGGAAGCACAGAATCATGTGTACAGTTGAATAGATACAAAATTTCCCTTTGCCCCTTTTCAGACTTATAGGATTTCATAAACTGCCTGGAAAGAAAGCTCTCTAAAATGTGTAGATATTTGATCTAACATTTCTTCAACAATAACCAGTCCCTGAGAAATTAGTGGCTGATCCTAATAAGCTTGTTTCTCACTTTCAGAACTGAATAGCTGTATGAGGTACAAGAGGGTGTCTCTGGGCATTGAAACAAGAAATTTGGCTCTTTGCTGAGCATTTCTAAGTTTAACATGCACATGGTACTGAGGGAGGGATCGCTCAGTGGTTTGAGCGTTGGCCTGCTAAACTCAGGGTTGTGAGTTCAATCCTTGAGGGGGTCATTTGGGAACTCGGGTAAAAATCTGTCTGGGGATTGGTCCTGCTTTGAGCAGGGGGTTGGACTAGATGACCTCCTGAGGTCCCTTCCAACCCTGCTAATCTATTATTCTATTCTGAGTACAGCCAAATTTAAAATAAAGCAAACATTCATCTGTAAAACTCCTGTCTTCCTCATGCAATTCCACAGGAGGGTATGGGAAGGGCTGCTGCCATCTATAGGCTATTGATTGGGAGGAGACAAAAAAATTGTAAACATACGGGCCTTGCATTTAATGCTGAACCAATGGTCATGTTGATACCTAGAAGAAAGGAATTCAACTGTAGGCCAGCTGCTGAGACATCACCAGATTCCCTAGCACATGCAAGTTTCTTCCCAGATGCCATCACCAGCCCACTATCTCTGCTGAACGCAGCTATCGTGATTGGTTGGGGTCACAGATAGTGTACACAGGACACAGTCTGTTGAAGGCTTTGAAGATCAAGACCTGACTTCAAATTGAATCCTGTATTGGATCAGGAACAAGTACATTGTGCATGGTAGTGTGGTGACTTTGTTTTGTGCCATGTTAATGTAACATGTAACAGCTCTTCTAAATACCTACGCCTTCCTCTTGGTCTGTACTTTCAACTGTAATCAAGCCTAGGAATGACAAATGCATGAACCATTGGTACCCAGACCCACATCTCAGAGTCTTCTTGTCAATCTAATACAGGGGTCGGTAACCTTTCAGAAGTGGTGTGCCGAGTCTTCATTTATTCACTGTAATTTAAGGTTTTGCGTGCCAGTAATAAATTTTAATGTTTTTAGAAGGTCTCTTTCTAGAAGTCTATATAACTAAACTATGGTTGTAGGTAAAGTTAATAAGGTTTCAAAATGTTTACGAAGCTTCATTTAAAATTAAATTAAAATGCAGAGCCCCCCAGACTGGTAGCCAGGACCAAGGCAGTGTAAGTGCCACTGAAAATCAGCTCGCATGCCGCCTTCAGCACCTGTGCCATAGGTTGCCTACCCCGGTCTAATATGTAGATGGCATTTTTGACCACTGATACTGTAGTAGATCTAAGATCAACAGAATGCACAGTACCCGAACCGTTAGTGGACAGATGCCCTCTCCTGAGGACAATGTTTTGATTTTAGCAAGTTCTTCTTCCTTTGCCCACTAGCATCACCGACAAGTGCACAACAGACACTTGACAAAATTACCGTACTTAACCCCCCCACCCGCAAAGTTTATCACTATGTCATTGTCAACAGATGTCCAATACATCTGTTAGTCTATAAGGTGCCACAGGACTCTTTTTTGCTTTTTACAGATCCAGACTAACACAGCTACCCCTCTGATACTATGTCATTCAGTTTTTTTAAAAATTACCATGGACCTCAACATTTTTACCACAGACACATTGCTGACCTGTGATCACCTAAATCTTGCCCAGATTTAGTTGCAGCTGGCAGGTCTTCATCCAGGTACACATCTTCCTCAGGCATTGGGAGAGTTGTGTGATGGTGCTCTCCATTTGTAGGGTAGGAAATGTAGAGTTAATTGTCCTCTAAATTCTGCTGGCACTGATGTCTTCTATGTCTTGTGATCTTTGCTGTGGACTCAATATGTATGTTGACTAGGATGGAGAGAAGGAAATTTAAATTTGCAGAAGAATGTTGTCTAGGTACATGAGCAGCGGCCCATCACAACCTAGAGGAAGGGGTAGAGTCAGTACAGTGTAAGACTGCCCAGTCCTGCCATATCAGTAGCACCTACTAGCCAAAACTGCTGACAAAGAGAGTCTGAATTTGTTAGTGTTCAGTTACTAAAGAGAGATCCATCAATGACTATAGCCTGTCTAGTGTACTCGCAGAAGATTAGCTGTCACTTTGTTCAAGAATGGTAGTAATTGATGAGATTATTCCCAATGCAGTATTTTTTAACTTTATCTTTAACCAAAGGAAAACATCTATTGTCTTAAAAGTTTGACTGTGGTCAGAACAATGACATTAAAATGGCACATCCTCCCTCACCATGGAGCCAAATTTAAGATGCTTAAGTGTGTGCACAGCAAGGAGACAAAAGGAGTTGAGACCCTGAACCTGAAGACTCCACACACACCCCAGTATGCCATGAAAGTGATCCCTTGAGTGGGTTTCCACAGCTAACAGTAGAGGTTTTGAAAAATCGGCATGCTATAGATGTGACCAATGGTCATATGCATGATGCCAACACACTTAGCAACAAGCTTGCATGGAAAGATAGCAGTGGGCCGTCTTTCTGATTTCCCTCTCTACCCCCCTACCCTCTGCTATTACCAACTGAAGCTGGTGGTTGTGTGCATGAACTGCTTTGTTTTCAGTTTGGGGGCAAGGATTTTGATTCTTAGACCTCTTGTAGTTTGTGCAAGTAGAGCTCTTTATTTCAAAGCCGTGGTAATGACGGGATGATATCTGATATCTGTCTGCTTCTTGTGTGTCTTTAGGTCTCACCTACTTGCTCACTGTCACTGTCAGGCTTTTATTCCTCATAGAATCATAAAAGATTAGAATTGGAAGAGACCTCAGGATGTCAATTAGTCCATCCCCCTGCTCAAAGCAGGACCAGCCTCAACTAAATCATCTCATATTCCTGCAGAGCCAACAGCAGCTATGGGAGAGCAAATGAATTTGTTCTCTGCCTAGTACATTAGCAGTAGCATTGTCAGCTAAATTCATCACCATAAACAAAGGGTGGAAGTCAGTCAGCAAAAGCCCAGCTTGATGATTGGCTCACAGGTTAGGTTTACTGTGTTGGCAATTGGATAATATTTTGAGTTTTCAAATGAGCAAATTTGATCCTGGGAGCCACTGACAGAATAAATATGGGACCCAACAATTTCATTCTGCGCACATATTAATGCAACACCTTAGAACAAAATATCGCTGCACTAGGGCAGCTTGCTGTAGGGTGGGTTATGGTAGGTTTTTTAGCCTTTTGAGGTGGATGGTCTGTTCAGTATGTGTAGGTTAGTCATATCCCTACTGATTCTCCTACTACTACCATGATGAAGGAAGTGGAGACAGACATAGTTGTACATGAGTGCTGATTAAACAAAACCAATGCTGCTTTATCAAAAGAGAACTGGTGCTGCTTCATGTGTGGAACAGATGGAACATTTAGCCCAAATCACAACATTCCACCCAATATGGAGAACATTTAAAAGACAAGATATAGGAATGTTTTTATTAAAAATTGGTTTATCTTGGATGCTTGACAGAAGCTGCTTTTGGGAGAGAGGCTTATCTGTGGAGTGCATAATCTACAGACCAGTTCTAATGGGCTGGCTTTATGGAAGGGCCTTGTAATAATGTGTAAACACAGCATATCAGTTAGTATTGTAAAGACTTTAAACACTAAGGGGGTATTAATCTTAGTTCCTGGGGAGTCATATATTTAACTCTGCATATGTAAACCTGAACTGAACCCTTTAAACTAGTATTTCACACTGTATAGTACAGTAGCCAAATACAAGTTTTGGGCCCTGGGGTAGTGTCCATAGAGTGTTTTTGTTTTTATGTGGATTCTGAATTTCAGTATCCTAAATTCAAAACAATTGCCTAATGACATCTTGTCATGCTTGAACATTTTGAAATCTGAGTGCCATACTCTGAGCACCTCCCTCCAGACGCTCAAGCCAGGTGAGAGTGAAATCACTTTAATTACATTTCAGTTATTTTTAATGAAAGCCGCACACTAATATTTTGTTATGGAACATAATTAGCAAAGAGGTACATATGTAATGTCTGTATTGGTGTGTGTATAATCCGTATATTTTGCTAGTGCACCCTCACCTTCCCCCTAAGGCATATTCTTGTACTCACAAACCATGCGGACAACAAATCCTTGCATATTTACTCATGAGAATTAATTTACAAATATTGGACAGTTATAGGCATTAACAGATTATAAACCAAACAGAGATTCAACTCTTTTCCTCATTCACTGTTCCCTTAGACTCCACTTAGCACCCAGAGGCAATAGTAAACATTGTCCGTGGTAGAGTGTCAATGTACGCACTTACAACTGGAATTCACCAAATGCAAGAATTGAACATAGCTGGCCCACAGTATTCTCTGACACAATACCAAGGATAGTAGGCACTCAGTGACAAAAAAACAAACAAACATGTACAGGTGGGTCTAACACTAGCCTTCACTATTCAAGAGTGATAGGCCTACAAGCAAGTTCATGAGAGGTTGACATCAAGAATATTTTGTCATACGAATTGGATCCTGTACAAGTGTCCATGTTCGCTAACTGATTACATGAGGAATTCTACAGCTGAGTCTAACCTAAATAAGCAGCTGTAGACAGAAGTGTCAACTAGACATACTTCACAAGAAATATCCTATACAGGATATCCTATATCAATATCCTATACAGGATATTGATGGTTCAACAATTCCTTGGGTTACTCAAGCGGCATCGTCAAGGACTTTGACCAATTTCAAAGTCTATGGTGAACATAAGCTAGCAGCAGGTGATGTACATCTTGTCTTTGACAGGTACAAAGACTTCAGCACAAAGAGTGTCACAAGATCTAGCAGAGCCACAGAAGCAAGCAGAGTGCATCAGTTGAGTATAAGTACACAGCTACCTCCACTAAAAGTTGTCTTGACAGTTACTGAAAATAAGAAACAGTTGACTTACATCATTTATACGGAACATATTCAAGACAAGAAGTTTGACCAATGACACACACTAAAGCACAAACTAGTCATCACAGGCAGAGACAATACCCCAGTGGAAAATGGGGTATACATGGGCCATAAAAGAACTGGAGGTTCTTCTTCAGGTGCTTATTCATGTTAATTCCAATCAGGTATGCACATGCCATGTGCACAACAGCTGGAAGATTTTTCCCCTAGCAGTATCCGTAGAGTCGGCCTGGGCACCCCCTGGAGTCGCGCCCTCATGGTGCCCAATACAGGGCCCTGCCAACCCGACATCCCCTCAGTTCCTTCTTACCACCTGTGGCGGCTAGCTGGAACTCCCCGCTGCTCTTGTGCTTGAAGTGTCTCGGGGAGGGTCACCATTGTAAAATCTGTAGAGGGTCTTGACCCAGGACCCTCAAGGACCAAGAACAGTGCCTTCAAGTTCTGCTTATGGAGGCAGCACTTCGGCCTAAGTCGGACCTCGGTGCGGTGGACCAAGCCCCAAGCACCCCTTCCTCGGTGCACAGTGATCCATGCGCAAGCCAGTGCTGAGGGAGGACTCCTCCAGAGACCCACGGCTCTGTGCACAGGTCCCAGTCTCACTCCCCAACCAGGTCTAAAGACCAGGTGACCAGCAAGCCTTGAGGACCTACAGCTTTTCTCCACACCGGCAGCATTTGAGGCAGCATCGGACCTCCTGTAGCTGACAGCACCACCCTCCCCTCCAAGGCAAGAGAGGTCGCCAACGCCGGTTCCTGGCCCAATACACTCTATGGGCAAGCTGGCGATGTTGGCGGCAATGAGGGTATCATCCCCTGTGTGCTGAGCCCCGGCACTGGTGGCCCGTATGGGGGAGCTGCTACTGTCCCCCAGTTGGCATCACTCGCTGGCACCAAGTGGCTCTGCTCTTCTGTGTCGGAGACCTCAAAGTCAGAAGCAGAGTCATCGCACTTCAGTAGGATCAGAAGATCCTGCTCCTACTGCAGCTGACAGCCCTACCTGGGACAGTGGCAGGCTCCTCAGTGGCCCTTCTGGACACCCTGGGCCTATCACCAGAGACTGGGCAGAGTCAGGATTTCAAACCAGTGTCGGTGGCCTCAGTGTCCTTCGGGCCACCACACATGCCCTCCACACCAGGGATCCTGCAGGGGACCCATCCAGCAGCTTTACTGACGTCGACAATCTCGGCACTGATTGGGGCATTGCTGATGGGAATGCTGATTGCCGCACCATCCTCAGCACTGACCATGGCACCACCAGCAACACCATCCATGGCACTGACCACGGCACCAGTGTTTCTCACTCCTAGGGACTCCAGAGGGGCCGAGGGCAGGGAGCAGGCTCCTGTGCCGGCCACCATCTCATCCTCTTCCTCTCTGGATGAGATGGTGGCTTGCTCAGCAACTGCTCCAGCCTTCAAGGGTCCTACAGCAGCTGCTGAGATGAGTGGCCCAGAACCTGAACATCAAACCTGAGGAGATGGTGGAGGAAGCCGAGCTGATGGTCAACATTCCTTCCCCTCCAGGGCAATCCCGTATCGTGCTGCCACTGATTAAAACCATCAGCGATGCCACGAAGACCCTGTGGCAGATCGCGTCCTTGTTGCCACCTACCACCAAGAGGTACGAGCGGAGATACTTTGTCCCCTCAAAGGGGTAGGAACACCTATATATGCACCCTCAGCTGGACTCTCTGGTAGTGAACATGGCCAATCAGCGTGAGCACCAGGGCTACCAGGGGCCCTTTCCCAAGAATTGAGAGGCCAAAAAACGGGACCTCTTCAGGAGAAAATCTGTTCCATGGGGGGGCGGGGTTTGCTGCTCCATATCGCTAACCATCAGGGGGTGGTTAGCAGGTACAATTATAATATTTGTGGGGCCAAGCAAAAATTTGCAGAACTCCTCCTTATAGAATCTCATGTGGAGTTTTCTGCACTGGTAGAGGAGGGCAAATTAATTTCCCATGCGTCCCTTCAGGCAGCCGGGGATGCAGTGGATGCAGCATCTCACATCATGGCTACCGGTGACCATGAGGAGGAGTTCCTGTCTGCAGGTCTCTGGCCTCCCATACGAAGTGCAGCAGACAACCTGCCCTTTGAGGGTAAGTCTTTGTTTTCTGAGAAGACTGACTCTCACCTGCGTAGCCTCAAGGACTCTCAAGCCACCTTGAAATCCCTGGGCCTCCACACCCCTGCCAACCAACGGAGCCCCCACCAAGGAATTATCAACCTCAGGGTAGGAAGGACAGGTTGTGCAGGAGGAGTAGGAACTCAAGGAAGAGACCTCACCCGTCCTCTGGCCAGGGCTCTGGCGAGTCTAAACCCTCCTCAGGCCCAAAACAGGCCTTTTGAAAGTGCGCCCAGGGGCGATGCACCAGTGCAAAGACTGGATCCATCCTGCCTTATCTTTTCGTCCCATCTGTCACCTTTCTACCATGTGTGCCCATATTACGTCGGACTGCTGGGTACTCCGCATGGTAGAGAGGGGATATTCGCTCCTATTCTCTGCCCTCCTGCCCTTCCAGCCCCCTTCCCCATCCCTCTTCAGGGACCCTTCTCACAAGCAACTCCTTATACAGGAGGTGCAATCGCTCCTCTTGGTGGGGGCAGTGGAAGAGGTTCATCAGGAGTAGAAGGGCAAGGGCTTCTATTCCCGGTATTTCCTAATACCGAAAGCCAAAGGCGGGCTCAGGCCCATCCTAGACCTACGAGAATTCATTAAGAAACTCAGGTTCTTCGAGTGCTTGCTCATATCGATTCCAATTAGATGCGCGCGTGCTGCGTGCACGATCGTCGGAAGATTTTTACCCTAGCAACACTCGGTGGGTCGGCTGAGGTGCCCCCTGGAGTGGCGCCCTTATGGCACTGGATATATGCCCCTGCCGACCCAGCACCCCCTCAGTTCCTTCTTACCGCCCATGACGGTCGTTGGAACTGGGGAGTGTGGCTTAGCTGATCTCCACTTCCCTAGCTCTTAGCTCGTTTATACTTGTAGATAGTTGTTATAGAGTAGTTAGTAGTAGTTTCTAGTTGTAGTTAATAGTAGTTATTGTCTTTAGTGTACATAGTAATTGGAGGTAAGAGGTTTCTCCCTTTCCCTCCTTCCCAGTACCCGGGCTCATGCCTAGGTTTCCATGCTTGGCCTGCCTTAAGCCAATGCCTACGGGAGACCCCCACGACTCCTATTTGAAGTGCCTGGGGGAATCCCATCAATCAAATAAGTGGCATTCAAGCCTTGAACCAAAAAGGAGCAGGACTTTTGCTTGAAGCAGCTCCTCATGGAAGCGGCACTTAGCCCAATGTCCTCAGCCCTGTGCTGAGATCCGGCACTGTCGGTCTGAAGCGCGCCTCCAGCACCGGAAACAACAGCTTCACAACCCGGCACTGGCAAAGACCCCCAGCACCAGACATCTCTGGCACTGCTACCAGTGCGGCACCGCTTGCTGTCTCCAAGACCCAAGAAGCAGCACAAGCAACCTGCTGCACCTGTACAGTTGCCAGCACCGCCTGTGCCCACCTTGGAGCAGCGTCCCGTGCTGGACCGCCCCGCGAAGGCTCCGACTCTGGCACCGTCTATTCTGGCGCTGCAAGTGCCGTTGAGTCCAGTGCATATAAGCTCCCCATTGTGCACCGCGTTCGAGCTCGGCCTGCCTTCTACCCCGGAGACTTTCTCCATGGCACGCGACCTGATTGCGCTCACCGAGCTGGGACTGTCACAACATTAGGTACCACCGGTGCGGGCTGTTCCCTCGACAGGGAAGCCCTCCATGATGTGCCCTCCGTCACAGAGCAAGATGGGTCGGCACTGATCTCGGTCCCAATCCAGATCACGGTCCCAATCCAGGCGCTGGTCTCATCCACAGCACCGCTCGCTGTCCCGGCAACAATCACCATCTCGGCGCCGGTTGCACTTGTGGCTCCGCTCTGCCTCTTGAAGATCTTCTTCCCGGTACACTCGGTACCGGTCCAGCTCCCGGCACCGATCCCGGCGCCAGTCTACTCAGAGTCGTTCCCGGCACTGCTCCGGCCGTAGATCTTCATAGAGGTCCAGATCTGCCTCCCAGCACTGATACAACTGTCAGTCCTGGTCCAGGTCGCAGTACCACTCGAGACCGCGGCATCAATCTCCATCTCCGTGGCGCGGCCTACAGCACAGGACAGTGTGACCCAGCATGAGCGATCGGCTCCACCTTGGCCGTCCCGCCCCAACTCAAGGTCGTCCCAAGTGGAGAGTGGCTACCATGTCCATGAACAAGACACGGACGAGGCTAGCCAATGACACGATGAGGGGCATGATCCTGCTCAGAAACCCCCACAACGGTCCTTTTGGACCCCTTGAGCATACCATCAGGCCCAAGGTGTCCCATCGGGGGCTTCTCGCTCTGCCCACTCGGAACCCTGGGTTCCAGAGACCACTGTCAGTTGCCTCCCCCGCAGGGGGTTCAGACGCAACGGCCCTACCCTCAGCTCAGGCCCATGCACCTACCATGGTGGACCTAGGGCAGCCGGACACACACACACACCTGCAAGACTTGCCCCAGGACCCGTTAGTCCCTGGCGTATCCTCCTCGTCTTCACCTGACGCGGCGGTGGCGGGCACGTCCTCCTCTGGCCCACCACCTATAGACCTCCGTGCGCACCAAGACTTACTTCGTAGGGTGGCACAAAACATGGACCTCCAGGTGGAGGAGGTGGTGGAGGTCGAGGACCCGGTGGTGGACATTTTATCTGACGAGACCCTGACTCATATAGCCTTGCCATTTATTCAGACCATCCAGGCTAATGCCACCACAATCTGGCAATTTCCGGCATCTATTCCTCCCACTGCCAAGGGGGTGGAGAGGAAGTACTTGGTCCCCTCCAAGACTATGAGTACTTGTACATTCACCCTCAACCGTGCTCCCTCGTTTTGCAATCCGTTAATAAGAGGGAAAGACACGGCCAACAAACTCCTGCTCCTAAATCCAAGAACGCTAGATGCCTGGATTTATTCGACTGAAAGATCTATTCTACAGGCAACCTACAACTCAGAGTGGCTAACCAGTAGGCCCTCTTGAGTCTTATAATACCTGGAACTCGATGGGGCAGTTCAAAGAGCTGGCTCCTCAGGAGCCCAGGGAGGAGTTCAGGGCCTTGCTAGAGGAGGGCAAGAAAGTAGCCAGAACATCTTTGCAGGCTTTGATAGGTGCGGCAGACTCGGCAGCTAGGACTCTAGCCTTGGGCATAGCTATACACCGCATTTCATGGCTGCAGGTGTCCAGTCTCCCACCAGAACTGCAGCAAATGATTCAGGACCTGCCCTTTGATGGCCAGCAGCTATTTTTGGACAAAACTGACTCCAGACTCCAGAGTCTGAAGGATAACTGGGACATCATGCGTTCACTGGGCATGTATACCCTGGTGACGCAATGTAGGCCCTTCCAACCCCAACCGCAGCGCACCTACCCTAACACCCAGCCGAGACAGGATCTCTCTAGAAGACGCGGCCGGAGTTATAGGAGGAGGCAACCTGGTCCTCAGACGGGCCAGAACCAGGGGCCCCCCAGACCATTGGTGAGGCCCAAACAAAACTTGAAGGTGCGCCCGTGGGCAGAGCACCAGTCTCCTTACAGGATCCTTCCCCACCTTTCACCAGCTGTCTCTCCTATTTCCTCCCTGCGTGGTCCCACATAACGTCAGACCGCTGGGTCCTATGCATGGTGGAAAGTGGATACCGACTTCAATTTGTTTTGTCCCCCCCCCCGGTCCCTCTTCAGGGACCCCTCTCATGAGCAACTCCTCCTAAAGGAGGTGCAAACGCTCCTAACTATCGGAGCTATAAAGGAGGTTCCAGAGGAACTATGGGGCAGGGGGGTTTACTCCTGCTACTTCCTAATCCCCAAGGCAAAGGGGGGGCTACGGCCCATTCTGGACCTGTGCGGACTCAACAAATTCATGATAAAGTTGAAGTTCCGCATGGTTTCCCTGGGGACCATTATTCCTTTCCTGGAGACTGAAGGACGCATACTTCCACATAGCGATTTACCTGCCGCACAGGCACTTCCTTCGCTTTGTGGTCAACCAACAACACTTCCAATTTACCATACTCCCCTTCGGCCTATCCACAGCATCAAGGGTCTTTACAAAGTGTATGACTGTCGTTGCTGCCTCACTCCGTCAACATCAGATCCAAGTGTTCCCGTACCTCGATGACTGGCTCGTTCGGGGTCGCTCCGAGCTTCAGATGCAATCTCATGTTCAGTTCACCATGAACTTGTTCAGACAGCTGGGCCTGTTGCTCAATGTCAAAAAGTCCACTTTGCACCCAACCGAAAGAATAGACTTCATCGGAGCAGTCCTGGATTCAAATCTCACCCATGCGTGTCTACCGCACGCCCGCTTCCAGTCCATGGTGAGCATTATCCATGGCCTCCAAAGCTTCCTGACCTCAACGGCACGCACGTGCCTCGGTCTCCTGGGACACGTGGCGTCTTGCACCTTCATGACCAGACATGCCAGACTCCGCCTCCGTCCACTTCAGGCCTGGCTCTCATCAGTGTACTGCCCACGCTGGGACAATTTAGACACAGTGCTTATGGTACCAACCGGAAGTCAACCTCCCTGGTTTGGTGGCTGAACCTCAACTTGGTATGTGGTGGAATGCCATTCCATGCCCCGCAGCCCTCCCAGGACCTAACCACTGTTGGAGAAAAACATAGTTCTCACTTTCTGGTTGGGTGCAGCAAAGTCAGATACTTTATTATCTCAATCAATTGCATAGAGGGAGAGAGTGCACTAGGACACAGGGTTTCCCCCTCCTAGGCAGGCCTCTCAACAGGTAAACAATTACAGCAAGCATTTATACCTTTATTACAGACAATAATAAGCAACACTGTACAGACAGTAGCAAGCAACAGCTGCATTTTGTTTATACATACGTCAACCTGATAACTTATTTTTCTCACTTATTTTGACTCTAGTCCACATTCTGTCTTATCTACACAAGGTCGCAACAACTTCTCACACAGTTCTTTCCCACTCGCCTCACACAATCCTCGCTTCTACAAATCTCACGTTATTAGGGTTACAGTTAGCCTGACTCTTGCTAACAGAGACTGTCATGCATTACAAAACCCCTTCAAATCCCTGTCAGTTCTTTCTCTACTTCCACACCACGGACGCATCATCTCTGGTCTGGGGCGCTCACCTTGCGGACCTTCGCACACAGGACTTTTGGTCCACACAAGAAATAATCCTGCAGATCAACATACGGGAGCTGAGGGCAGTACGCCTGGCATGTCAGGTGTTCCACAAACATCTTCAGGGCCGTTGTGTCGCGGTTTTCACAGACAACACAATGGCCATGTTTTATGTCAACAAACAAGGGGGAGCACAATTGTGCCCACTCAGGAAGCCATTCGCCTTTGGGAATTCTTCATAGCCCACTCGATCGACCTGGTAGCATCGTTTCTCCCAGGAGTCCAGAACACCGTGGCAGATCACCTCAGCAGATCCTTTCTGGCTCACGAGTGGTCAATTCGCCTTGACGTTATCCATTCTGTTTTCTGGAAGTGCGGGTTTCCCCACATAGACCTTTTTGCCTCTCGCAAGAATTGGAAGTGCCAGGTGTTCTGCTCTCTCCAGGGGCACTCCCTATTGGACACCTTCCTGATGCCGTGGAAAGACCATGTCGGACCCATTGTATACAGTGTTTCATAAGGACAATGTACAGCTGCGACCACACCCTGCCTTCCTTCCTAAGGTGGTGTCTGTCTTCCATGTCAACCAAGACATCTTCCTTCCGGTCTTCTACCCGAAGCTGCACACTTCGTGACGAGAGCAACAGCTGCATTCTCTAGATGTTTGTAGGGCCCTCGCCTTTTACATCGAACGAACGAAACCTTTTAGGAGGATGACCCAGCTGTTCGTAGCTGTGGCAGGCCGGATGAAGGGCCTCCCGGTCTTCAGACAGCGCATCTCGTCCTGGATTACATCATGCATCCGTGTGTGCTATGACTTGGCTGGTGTCCCAACTACACACCTTACTGCCCACTCTACTCAGGCTCAAGCTTCGTCCTCTGCCTTCCTGTCTCATGTGCCCATACAGATCTGTAGGGCAGCAACTTGGTCATCAGTACCTACCTTCGCTTCCCACTATGCAATAGCGCAGCAGTCCAGGGGTGGTGATGCATTTGCTTCAGCAGTCCTTCACTCCACGATATCTCACTCCGACCCCACCACCTAGGTAAGGCTTGGGAGTCACCTAATTGGAATCGATATGAGCAAGCACTCGAAGAAGAAAAGACAGTTACTCACCTTTGTAACTGTTGTTCTTCGAGATGTGTTGCTCATATCCATTCCAAACCCGCTCTCCTTCCCCTCTGTCAGAGTAGCCGGCAAGAAGGAACTGAGGGGGCGCTGGGTCGGCAGGAGCATATATCCGGTGCCAGAAGGGCGCCACTCCAGGGGGTGCCTCAGCCGACCCACCGAGTGTTGCTAGGGTAAAAATCTTCCGACAAATGTGCACGCGGTGCACGCACACCTAATTGGAATGGATATGAGCAACACATCTCGAAGAACAACAGTTACAAAGGTGAGTAACCGTCTTTTCCACATGGTCTCCTTGGCCTCCATCATCCCTTCCTTGGATCCAGGGGACTGGTATGCTGCCCTCGACTTGAAGGATGCATACTTTCATATAGGAATTACATTGTCCCACAGAAAATACCTCAGGTTTGTGGTGCACAATAACCACTTCCAGTTCACAGTCTTCCCGTTCAGCCTGTCAGCGGTGCTTCGATATTTACCAAATGCATGGCAGTCATGGCCATGTTTCTGCACAGCTGCTGGGTATAAGTGTTCCTGTACCTCGACAATTAGATGATCAAGAGCCACTCCAGGACTCAAGTGGAGGCGCAAGTCAGATTCATCATTGCAACATTTGACAAACTGGGCCTTCTCCTGAACACGGGGAAGTCAACTCTGTCCTCTGTTCAGAGGATAGAGTTCATAGGGGAGTGCTGGACTCAACCCAGACCAGGGCGCACCTACCGGAATCAAGGTTCTGGGACCTGGGCAACATTATTCGGAGTCTTAGGCAGTTCCCCACCACTACAGCAAGGAATTGCCTGAAACTCCTGGGACACATGGCCGGTCATACCTATGTGGTGCAACACACCAGGCTCAGACTCCGGCCACTCCAATCATGGCTAGCCTCAGTGTATTGGCCGGTTCAGGACAGTTTGGACAGGGTCGTGACTTTGCCTCACCCAGTCCTCAACTGTGGTAGCTAGATCCACAGCTAGTGGGTGCATCGGACTTGGGCTGGGAAGCGCATTTGGGAGACCTCTGGTCTCAGGCGGAGCTCATGCTCCACATCAATGTCAGAGAGCTGAGAGTGATACACATGGCAATGCCAGATTTTCCGAGTCCACTTAAGTGGGAGATGTGTATCGGTGATGACAGACAACACCACAGCAATGTTCTATATCAACAAATGGGGAGGTGCATGCTCCTCTTCCGTGTGCCAGGAAGCCGTCATGCTGTGGGACTTTTGTATAGAGCATTCAATACACCTGCAAGCATCGTACCTCCCTGGGGTACAGAACGAGTTAGTGGACTATCTCAGCAGGTTGTTCCATGGCCACGAGTGGTCCCTACGCTTGGACGTCATGAACTCCATTTTCCAACAGTTGGGCTTTCTCCAGATAGACCTCTTTGCCACATGGCATAACAGGAAGTGTCAGTAGTTCTGCTCCTTCCTGAATCACAGCCTGGGCTTCATAAGATGTGTTCCTCCTTTCCTGGGGAGGCCGTCTCCTATACGCATTCCTACCCTTGTCCACAAGGTGCTCCTCAAAATATGGAGGGATTGAGCATTGGTAATATTGATAGCCCCAGCCTGGCCCCACCAGCATTGGTACACGTTACTCCTGGATATGTCTGTGGAAGCCCCAGTCACCTGGCCGCTCTTCCTGGACTTGATAACTCAGGCTCACAGCCATCTTCAGCACTGGAACCTCGAGTCGTTGCACCTCACGGCATGGACACTCCATGGCTAAACCTGGTGGAGCTTTCCTGCTGGGACCAGGGTAGACAAGTTCTCCTTGGCAATAGGAAACCCTCCACCAGAGCTACCTACCTTGCCAAGTGGAAGACATTTTCAATCTGGTCAGTACAGCATCATTCGTCCCCAACGCTCACTTCTATTCCACTCATACTGGGACTATCTTCTCCATCTCAAGCAGCAGGGACTGTCCATGTCATCAATAAGGGTTCACTTGGCTGCCATCTCTGCATTCCATCCAGGTGCAGAGGGCCGGTCAGTCTTTGCCAACTCATTGGTCAGCCATTTTCTCAAAGGTCTCAACAGGCTATATCAGCAAGTCCAGCAGCCAGTCACGGCCTGGGACCTCAATCTGCTCCTTTCCAGGTTGACAGGGCTGCCCTTTGAACCGATAGTGACGTATTCCCTGCTCTACCTCTCGTACGAAGTGGCATTTTGGTAGCAATAACCTCAGCCAGGGTGCTATCTGAGCTCAAGGCCCTAATATCGGAGCCTCCCTACCATGTTCTATAAGGACGAGGTGCCGTTCAGGCCCCACCCGTCTTTCCTTCCGAAGGTTGTCTCCCATTTCCACATCAACCAGAACATCTTTCTCCCAATGTTCTATCCTAAGCCACACTCAAGCGGCAGGGAGCAGAGGCTTCACTCATTGGATGTCCTCAGAGGGTTAGCCTTTTACATCGAGAGAATGAAGCCATTCCAAAAGTCCATTCAACTACTCGTGGCTGTGGCAGACAAGATGAAGGGTCTTCCTGTCTCCTCTCAACGAATTTCATCGTGGATCACGTCCTGCATTCAAGAGTGTTACAACCTGGCAGAGGTGCCTGCCCCTCCGCTCACTGTGCACTCCACCAGGGTGCAGGCTTCTTCAGCAGCATTCCTGGCGCAGGTTCCCAGCCTGGAAATATGCAGAGCAGCGACGTGGTCCTCCATCCACACTTTCACCACTCTCTATGCAATCACCAAGCAGGTCAGAGATGATGCAGCCTTTGGTGGAGCGGTGCTCCAATCTGTGGACACTCCAACCCTGCCTCCTGAATTTAGGTTTGCGAGTCATCTGATTGGAATTGACATGAACAAGCACTCTTAGAAGAAAAAACGGTTATTCACCTTCTCATGTTCATTCCCATTCATGTCCATTCCAATACCCACCGTTCTTCCCCGCTGTCAGAGTAGCTGGCAAGAAGGAATGGGGAGGGATGGGGGGTCAGGTTGACAGGGCTCTATATTGGGCGCCATGAGGGCGCAACTCCAGGGGGCACCCAGGCCGGCCCGACGAATGCTACTTGGGGAAAAATCTTCTGACTGTCTTGCACACAGCGTGCGCACACCTGATTGGACTGGACATGAACAACACATCTCAAAGAACAACAGCTATGAGAAGGTGTGTAATTGTTGTTTTTTCTCTGGAAAGATGTAGCTGATTATCAATAAAGTGTATTTGCTGATGCTCTGAAGGCATGGTGGTAAAATTAATATCCTTGCCTGATTTGTAATCACACACATCTGAATGACTTCAATAGCCAGTTAGCTAATCACTCTGCACCCAATTCCAGGCAATAAAGAGTATTTAGGCAGCTTTATAGTGAACTTGGGTAATTTTTTTCCTATTCACGTGCACTCAGTAAGAGATTTGGAATTTCTTGGACAAGGAATTGCAAAGTCATTGAATGACTAATAAGATTATCTACAATGGTAGGCTTCATGTGAAATAATACAGACAAGTATTGCCTAATGGTACATGTAACTTTTTTAATTGCAATATATAATAAAGGAAATGGACATAATAGTTTTCCTGTAACTAATCTCCAGTGTTGACAGTAGGACACAGGCACTGCAAAAAGAGAGTAAAACTGGTGTCTTATCCAAGTGGGGGAAACCTCTTGCCTCATTACTAAACAGCTCTGTAGTATATACAGCAGAACCCTGTTTATCTGTTCTAGTTGGGATTAGGCCAGATCAGATGATCAAAAATTCAGGGTATGTCTACACTACCTGCCGGATGGGCGGGCAGCTATCGATCCTGTGGGGGTCGATTTATTGTGTCTAGTCTAGACGCGATAAATTGATCCCCGAACGCTCTCCCATCGGTACTCCTGTACTCCACTGCCACGAGAGGCACAGGTGGAGTCGACGGGGGAGTGGCAGCAGTTGACTCACCGTGGTGAAGACACCACAGTAAGTCGATCAAAGTACGTAAGTTGCGTAACTTAGATCAATCCCTTCTCTTCCCCCCCCACCCCGTAGACCAGGCCTCAGATAATCCAGAGAATGGGAAAGTGCAAAGCTGTAGCACCATCTATCTGTCACAAGAGAGATTGCCCATTTCTGGCCCTGTGTGCGCTGGTTGTTCAGTTAATACAGAGAGCTGGATAATGGAGGATCGGATAAATGGGGTTCTACTGTATTCTAAATAATTACTACTGTAGGTCTTAATTGCGTTGCTTGCATCAAATCTGTAATTCTGTCTGGGTGAGTTCTTTCTGCCATATGAGCATTCTTGGTGCTCAATTTGCCTTCTCTAGCTTCTGATATCAACCATCCCCCCACTGACTGAATTACAGCCTTGTATTCAATTGCACAGTATATCATAATAGATATATAGATATATATGTAAATATGTTGTAATTCATAACATTTCCACTGACCAAATGTAGTTTTGGTTCATCCTTCTGTGATGTTATCATGGAACATGCCCTGTTTCAAAACTAGCAGTGGGGGGTGGGGAGGAAGGGCTCTAGATTAGAAATATCCAGGTTTTCTGCAGACTGACTTTTACTGTTATCCCTAGAAAATAAATGATTAGGTCCATTCAGGTACACAGTGATGGGTGAAATTAAACACAAACTTGACAAACGACTTGATGGGTTATCTGTGCTGGTCCAAATGAAATTGTGGGAATTTTGTTTTTCAAAGAAAATTGGAATTGATTTTCCTTTTGCCTGTTTTAGGTTATAAATTCAAACATTTTAAAAAACTGTTAAATAAAGATACTTAATTTTTAAGTCGATTTTGTTCAGTTCTTTCTGGATCACTGTATGGTTTGAAATCCAGTCGTTTGCCTTTTGTTCTTTGCACTGTGACATTACAGAAAAGTTTCCCTGATTTAAAGGGTCACTGCCATAGAGTTTATGCCTTGACTGAAACCTATCTTAAAAATTATTCAAACTGGTGTCTAATATCCTCATTTCTCAAGTAACTACTAGTTCATAAACAATCCACTATACCATCATAAAGAATTTTTCTATATTTCCATGTGGATCCACACACATTTCCGTGGGGATCTCTCTTTTCCTTTGTCTCCTGAAACTTGGGTAACAATAGTACCAAAATAACCAGCTATGGCAATTTAGGCCCATTTTGTGATGTGCCATATCATGTACTTTTTTGTTTTGTTTTCTGAAAGGCAAATTTCTGAAGGGACTAAATCTCCACTGAAAGTAAAGGCAAATCCTGGATGCAGCTAAAAGAAATGTGCCCTGCTGTCTTAGGCGTTTCCTAGTGGGTGCGAGTTATTAAATAGTGTATGTACCCGCTTCCATGCCCCTTGTTTTTCAGTGCACACTGTCCTTTCCTTTTACAGATACAAAGCAATACAGTAAGTCAAAAATTCAGAAACGTCTTGTTACCTGCTTTTTAAAGAATTGACAAAGCAACAGCTCTGTTCAGACTGAGGGGGACTGAGAGACAACTGCTTCCATTCACATAAAGAGGACTCTAAACCAGAAAGACCAGTTTTGTGGAAATAAAGGATAGTAAATAGTAAGATGCAATCTGTCCCCAAAGCCCAGCTCAGGATCTCTGCAGTTGTATAAATTGCAGGATTAGCACAGTAAGGATTAATGTGGATTGTATAATGTTCAATTGTTTTGAATTGCAAACACAAACCTATATCTCAGTTTGTTCTGTTAGGTGAATCTCTTCAGCATTTATAGCTTGGCAAACGTTAGGTGCCACTTCTAACATACAAATGCCTTAAAGGGAATTGGGTCCAGTGCTGTGATCCTGCTAGCTCTGCACCATTTCTGCTGGAGCTCCCCAATTCAGGGGCAGATTGGGAGCATAGGCGCCAACTTCTTCTGGTGCTGGTGAGTGCTCGACCCAACTCCACCCCTGCCCCACCCACTCCCGCCCCCATTCCAACCCCTTGGACATGGTGCGCTCGGGAGGAGGCAGAGGTGAGGTGGGGCGGGGTGAGGTAGGGAGCTTGGCTGCTAGTGGGTGCAGAGCACCCACCAGTTTTTCCCTGTGGATGCGCCACCCCCAGAGCACCCATGGCGTTAGCGCCTATGATTGGGAGTGGGAGGAGATATGATTTGGGGTGTCCTGTGCATGTCTGCTGGCCACTGAAGCCATTACAAAGGAGCATAAGTGAAGGCAACCCGCAGGGCTGGTCTAGCTTATGTTGGGCATCAGACCCAACTCCAGTCCTCTCATAATTAGGGAGGTGCAAGGCATCCCCTTGAACCAACCCATGGCAGAATCTTCCCTGTCATGTTTGCAACGTGCATAAACGCAGAATCTATTGTCAGTTTCTTGATGGAGTACTGTCAGTGATGGAGCAAAGCAGTAATCTGCTCCTGCAGTACATTGCACTGTCACTCTGTCAGATCATTGACAGACAGAGGCAGTTCTTGGATGGGAGACCTCCAGGCAAAACCAAGGTACCGTAAGAAATTCTGGTGGTTAGTAGGTGGCCCTTTTTCCTCTGTCGGCACTGAGCTAAGGGCCTAGTATGGTGCCATCGATCTAGTTGCTTCTATGGCCTCCATCACCATAATATCTGAGTACATCAGAGGCACGTCTTTTGACTAAGGTGTAAAACCAAGCTGTGGACTTTTGCTTAGTTGGCAAGCCCTGTAAGGGCCATAGAAGCTAAAGATTTATTTCTGTCCTTCCTGCTAAAAGACAGTAATTCTCTCCAAGGAGGATTTTTGACCTGAAAAGTCCCCACAAACGTGCAGGTAGCCACCCTTAGAAAGGAATACAAAGCTTCTTTAGAGCCTCACTGGCAAACATGTGTTACAAGTTCCTGGGGCAGTGTCTTGGAGCTTTGTAACCCAGAACCAAAATAAATTCAAATTGATACTCTGTGGCTATTGCACTCATGTTTGCTGTGTCCATTGAATCCATATCCCTGGCAGCTATTGCAATGGCTAGGCCCTAACTTTGTCTGAAGTCCTAGGCAGCAGATAATTACACCTCTACCTCAATATAATGCTGACCTCGGCAGCCAAAAAATCTTACCGCGTTATAGGTGAAACCGTGTTATATTGAACTTGCTTTGATCCACTGGAGTGCACAGCCCCCCCCCCCCCCCCGGAGCACTGCTTTACCGCGTTATATCTGAATTCGTGTTGTATTGGGTCACGTTATATCGAGGTAGAGGTGTATTTGAAGCAAATCCGCTCTGCCCCAGTTCTCAGGTGGAATTTTTGAGAGAAAAGATTGTGTCATTGGCTAACTCCTTGCCAATCAGAGGAGCTGACATGTTTACTTCCCATTCCAGCAAAGCCCAGAAAGGACTGCAAGACCTGGCTGTGGCCTGGAGTTTCTTTCATACCTTAGCTGCGGGAAGAAATTGGCAAAGGGATTCCTCATTATTCCAGGGATAAGACCTACACCCAGACCAGCTCAGGGAGGCCAGTTCAGGGAACCAACTCTGCCCCTCCTGCCTGGCCATTTGGATACTATAATGCCGCTGGGCCTGATGCTGTCTAGAACTAGGCCAAGGGATCAGGATACCCAGCTCCTCAGATATTTGGTGCTAATCAGCTTAGAGACTGCTACTGGGGACAGTGCATATAGTCTGTAGTCCACTACACGCACAGTTGCACCTTCCTCTGAAGCATCTGGTAGTGGCCACTATCAGGAACAGGCTGTTGGACTAGATGGCCCCTATGTAGGTACAGTCTGGCAATTCTCATGTTCCTTTGTTCCTAATTGTTGTTGAAAATGGTTTAGTCGCTAATGTAAATGAGACAAAAATGCCTGTAACGCTGTTAGAGGAGGTTGAGAGAGGCCACCCAAAAGTGGGCCGGGCAGTTCACAGAAACTGCTCCAAAGAACCCACAGTGAAAAATCAAATGCAACATTAGGAGAGAGGGTAGCAAAGGGGAGGGGATGAGTCCAGAACAAACAAGGGTCATAGCTTTGTGATACCGTGTAGGTAAAGCGATTGTCTTGAGGGTTCAATCGAGTTCTCACCTTCTACTTTCTGCAATGGTACTGAACCATTCTCAACAGCGGCCCATTGCTCACAACCATTGTCAGCAATAGGACATGTTTCCAATGGAGACAGGGCCACTGTATACAGTGGTAGGTCTTTAAAAGAGTGACATAATGAGAGTACAATAACATCATCAAAAGTTTGAATTATTCCTATTTCTGAGAAGATTGAGTCACTTAACTCCCTCAAGATTATAAGAGCTCTCTGCAACAAAGTTGTGGCAGTCTGGAGCTTTCCTTACATTTATCAA
Source organism: Mauremys mutica (assembly GCF_020497125.1). NCBI lineage: Eukaryota > Metazoa > Chordata > Testudines > Geoemydidae > Mauremys > Mauremys mutica. The sequence goes on along the minus strand of NC_059095.1, from coordinate 17,140,944 downwards.
AATCTGCATGAAAAATGTAACTTTGTGGCAAGGAAGTAATTGATTTCCTCTCAGTCTTCCCGATATGAGATATGTTCTGCCTGTTGGAGTCCCTTCCTGCTCCCTGTCAGCATTGCTAGAGATGCTTTTTAAAGTGATGATACTGACCATGAAATGGAAGTGGGATGGGTGTAATCACAAACCTGGCACTGAGCCACTGGCTGTGAGCAGACACCAGGTTCCCTTGTTCAGAGGCATCTCAATGACCGGAGTCAGGTAACCTGAATATGGCTCATCTTATGAGAATCAAAGGCCATGTGTAATTACAGCTTTCTGTTTTGTTCTTCAGTAATGAGAAATATGATTCATCCACAGTAATCCTCTGTCTTTGCTTTGGCATGGGTAACTTCTCTGACCTCCAGTGCCCACTCCCAGTTCTGAGTCTCTTTATTATCGTCTGTTCAGTTTGTCTGGTTCCTGCAACCTCTTGTTTTCTGTCTTCTCTAGTACTTAGGTCCTTGGAAACTGACCCCTCTTATTTATTTACTAATAACCACCTCTCCTCTACTGAATGCAAAGGAATTTGGAAAGAACAGCTTGCAGTGGTGTGACCCTAAGAACCACTCACTGCCAACTGGCATAGGTGATACTGATCCTCACAATCATCACGTCATGTACGTATAGGCGATATTTAAGAAGTTGTATGTACGTACTGAAAATATATTTTAGGATCGGTGTCACAGACAGAGTTGACAAACAAGTATTTCCCAGACAAAGGGATGTTGATTTACCTGTCTGCCTAGAATCATGTGAAAATTAAACATTGTAAACAGATACAATTGAGGAGGTGTGTGAATTGAACAGGGGAGAAATCTGGGGGAAAAAAGACAATGAACTCTTTAACAATTGCTGGTGGTCTGTGCAGAGATGGCAAGTCACGTGATGCTGGTTCCTCCTTGTTTCCATCTGCTTCTACAGCCATCCAGGCTCTTCATTGCAAAGAAGAGCACAGAGGCCTGTAAAAGTAGCTGGAAACAAGAGGAGCATCCACAATAACTGCCTTGATGGGGGACTGTTGCTCATATGAGGAGATGGGGAAATGGGAGCCATCAACAGAGACATGAGTTACCAGTGGATCTGGAGCTGCTGCATGTGATTGGGAGTCATCTGCGGGAGCAGAGCCAGGAGCCTGGAGCTTTCCAGTGGCAGAGAAATGTTCAGGAGATGAGGAAATCAAGCTGACATCTGAGCAGCATGTGCAGGGTAGAAGGTGGAAGGAAGGATCATTTCTGGGAGAGTATAGGGAGGGAAGGGGCAGGAGGGGGTGAGGACCAGACAGCCATGAACTACATTCGGGGCGAGAGAAGAGTAGAACAGAGGCCGGGCTGATGAAATATGGAGCAAAGGGAGACAGGTTGATCAATTATCTTCCCCAGAGGTTCAGTTGCTCTGGTTACCACAGGAATGTTGCACAGTTTCAAATGGTGGTGTGGCTGGGCAGCTGAGGTCTCCAAGTGCTCTTCAGCTGCAGTTTGAGAATGTTGGGGACCTGTACTGGCCTCATTGAGTGCAGCTGCCTCTCTGCTAGAGGGACTGACCTGTGAGGCAACAGGAAAAGGGTGAAATTAGTGGAACTTGACTCAAAAGCTCTGAAGAAGAAGAAATTACATTGACAAGTACTTGGAGGGATAAGCACCCGAATGGGAGGGGCTGTTCAGGGCAGTCCAAGGCAGGAATGGAAATAAACTGATTCAAATAAAATGTTGGTACAACGTCAGAGCAAATTCGCTGACTGAAGAATCTTTTTGCCTGTGGCATAGCCAGCAAAAGGGGCAGGAGCCTCATTACATCCCCGACTTTGGAGTTGGCCAAGAAAAGGTGCTCAGCTCATGAGCAAACGCTCCTGGTACCAACCATACCATCAGACACGAACACACAATCAGTACTCAGCACCTCATTAACTCTGATGCTAATGCTGCCACCTAGTGAGACCATTGCGCACTCCAGTCACACACCGGTGCCGACAAGCAGTTCTTCGAGTGATTACTCATGTGTGTTCCACAGTAGGTATGCGTGCTCACCACGTGCGCCGGTGCCGGAAGTTTTTCCCCTAGCAGTACCCGTAGGGGGAAAGTGCCACCCACAACTCCTGGAGTGGCGCCTGCCTGGCGCAGTATAAGGGGAGCTGCGCAGTCCCCACACCCTCCGTTCCTTCTTGCCTCCAGTGAAGGTGCGTCAGAACTGCTCAGCTCCAGCCTTGCTGCAGCTTGTCCTCAGAACTGTTCGTTCAGTAGTACCTGTAGTCAGTTTAGTGTTCAGTAAAGTTTAGTTAGTTAGTGAGCCCTGGCCGGGGCATGCTCTGCGCCCAGGGCTTTAAGTCGTGCGGCTCTTGCAGGTGTTCTAGGCCAAGGAGTGACCTGCACGCAGACTGTCTGCGCTGCTTGGGAGAAACCCATATCAGCGAAAGGTGTAAGATCTGCAAGTCGTTCAAACCCCAGACTAAAAAAGAAAGGGACATTAGACTCCGGGCCATCCTGATGGAGTCAGCACTGGCCCCGACCCCAGCATGCCACTCCGATCCAGTACCTGGCACCACGGCATCAATGCGCGGAGACCCTCCGGTACCCTCGACTAGTCGGCACCGCTCTCCTTCCACGGGGCATGCCAAGAGGACCAGAAAGACTCCCTCTTGACAACGGCACCGAGGGAAGTCTGTATGTCGGGTAGTCCTCAATCCCCATCAGGCCCTAGGCCTCTGACTCACACGGAGCAGAGTAACCCTGCACCCTCAGAGCAGGCCTCTCTGGATGTCCGGATGCCATCTACGCCCTAAGCCCTCCAGGTGGCTAAGGACGTCATGTCCATGCTGGGGCCGGGAGTGCCGCCAATGTCGGCCCCACGCTCCAGAGGCAAGCCGCCTCTGGGATTGCCGCAGTCACCGCCAGCCTTGTACTGGTCTCAGTCAAGGGAACGTTCCCGACACCGCTCACCGCCCAGTGACCGTTCAGGTCTCAGTCCATGTGGATCGCCCTCAACGCCAGCCAGACTGTCTGGATGGTGCCATCCAATCGGGACTCCCAGCACCGCTCGTCTTCACATAGCAAGCTCAGACGAGACTGTGGCAGACGTTGCCAATGGTCCTCGTCTCGAAGGCGGTGCCACAGTTGGTCACAGCATGACCATAGACGCCGTTCCCACTCAGAATCCTGCTCAAAGTCTCCGCCAAGGCACTGTAGCCCCGGGCGTCGATCGCCGGCTCCTCGCCGTTGCAGGTCTGCCCATAGAGATTGCTCACAGAGCAGCTACTACCATCAGTGCCGTTCTCCCGCCTTGAGGTCCCGGTCCCGTGGTCGACGTAGATCCCAGCACTGCCGCCACTCCCGGTCCGGAGGCAGCAGCATGTCATGTGCCAGCCCGACCTCCGCTCAGTCATCCGTCTACAGGCCAGGCTAGCCAGCCTGATCGGCCGGCCCTGCCAGTGCCTCAGCAAGTGCAATGGCACCTTGCGTTGTGGCCAGCCCAGTCGTACCAATGGGCACTGTGCTCAAGCAGGAGGTTGGGAGGCTCATCAACTCAATCGTAAGGTTCCCGGTGACGATGGCCAGGTCCTGCCTAAGCTGCTAGGTCACATGTCGGTGAGCACGTATGTGGTCCGCCACGCCAGGCTCAGGATGAGGCCCCTACAGCTCTGGCTGGCCTCACAGTTCTCCCAAGCCACAGACAGGTTGGACAAGGTCCTCACCATGCCGAACTCGGTGACCGCCTCCCTGTAGTGGTGGTCCACACCGAGCAACATGCTCCAAGGGGTCCTGTTCAGGGACAGAACCCCATCTGTGGTGTCCAGTGCATCAGACCTGGGCTGGGGAGCCCATGTGAGGAGTTTTCAGACCCAACGCCTGTGGTCTCTGCAAGATCTGACCCTTCACATAAACATTAAGAAACTCAGGACGGTGCAGCTGGCGTGTATGGCCTTCCACTCACACCTGAAGGGCAAAGTAGTCAGGGTTCTTACGAACAACATGGCCTCGATGTTCTATATCAGCAGGCAAGGTGGGGCCCGATCCTCCGCCCTCTGCCACGAAGCCCTCAGCCTGTGGACTTCTGTATAACCCATGACATCTACTTAAAAACCTTTCACCCACCGGGCGCCCGGAACATGAGGGCAGATCGCTTGAGCAGGGACTTTTCCTCTCAGCATGAGTGGTCCCTACACCCAGAAGTGGTTCTCCAGCTTTTCTAGAGGTGAGGAACTCCCCAGGTGGACCTATTCGTGACCCGACAGAACTGACAGTGCCCCCAGTTCTGCTTCAGGGATGGCCTGGGGAGGAGCGCTATCTCCGATGCTTTTATCCTGCCCTGGTCAGGCCAACTCCTATACGCCTTCCCCCCATTCCTGATGGTCAGCAGGGTCCTAGAGAAAATAAGGACGAACAAGGCCCGGGTCCTCCTCATTGCCCCGGCGTGGCCCAGGCAGCACTGGTATGGGACCCTCTTGGGCCTGGCGGTGGCTCTGCCATGGCCGTAGCCGCTCTGCCCGGACCTGCTCTCTCAGGACCAAGGCCGTCTCCTCCACCCCATCCTGGCAGCTCTTCACCTCACGGTGTGGCTGCTCAGTGACTAGGTGGCGAGGAGAGGACATGCTCAGCTCCGGTTCAGCACGTCCTTCTTGAGAGTAGATGGCCCTCCACTTGCTGCTCTTAGATGGCAAAGTGGTCTCGTTTTGCTAGGTGGGCGACGGACCAAGGTGTATCCCCAATGGCCATCCCGATCCAGCTTATCCTCAATTACCACCTCCGCCTGAGGGTCCAGGGCCTGGCACCTTTGTCGGTCAGGGTGCATCTGGCAGCCATATCAGCTTTCCATCCCCCGGTGCAAGGACACACAGTGTTCTCCCATACTATGACCAGCAGGTTCCTTAACGGGTTGGACCAGCTTTACCCGTGTTCTAAGCCCCTGGTCCCACAAGTGAGACCTGAATCTGGGGCTGGCTCGGCTTACGGGGCCCCCGTTTGAGCCACTGGCCACGTGTTCCTGGTCTCATCTCTCATGGAAGGCAGCCTTCCTGGTTGCTATCACATTGACCAGGCGCATCTCGGAGCTCAGAGCCCTGACCTCCGAGCCACCGGATACTGTGTTTCATAAGGACAAGGTCCAGCTCCGCCCACACCCCGCGTTCCTCCCGAAGGTGGTCTCCGCCTGCCACATGGGTCAAGACATTTTTCTACCAGCCTTTGCCCCAAACCTCACGCGACTAATGAGGAATGCCGCCTCCACATGCTTGAAGTGAGGCGGGCTCTGGCTTTCTACCTCGAGCAAACCAAGCCATTCAGAAAGTCCTCGCAGCTGTTTGTCACCTCAGCTGAGCATGCTAGAGGCCAGCCGATTTCCACTCAGCGACTGTCCAACCGGATCACTTCGTGTATCCGCTCCTGTTGTGAACTGGCGGTTGTTCCCCTGCCGCCCATTGTGAGGGCACTCTCGACTCCAGCACAGGCCTCGTTAGCTGCCTTTGTGGCCCACGTCCCTATTCAGGACATTGGTAAGGCCGCCACGTGGTCTTTGGTTCACACATTCACCTCGCACTATGCGACAGTCTCCCAAACCAGGGATGACGCTGGGTTCGGCAAGGCGGTACTCCGTCCCGAGAACTCGTGAACTCCTACCTACCTCCAGCAGATACAGCTTGGAATCACCTACTGTGGAATACATGAGCAGTCACTCGAAGAAGAAAAGGCAGTTACCTTTTCTGTAACTGGTGTTCTTCGAGATGTGTTGCTCATGTCATTCCACATCCCGCCCTCCTTCCCCTCTGTCGGAGTTGTCTGGCAAGAAGGAACTGAGGGTGGGGGGAGCACACAGCTCCCCTTATACCGCGCCAGGCAGACACCACTACAGGGGTTGCAGGGGTTGCTTTCCCCCTACGGGTACTGCTAGGGGAAAAACTTTCAGCACTGGTGCATGTGGCGAGCACGCACACCTACTGTGGAATAGACATGAGCAACACATCTCTAAGAACACCAGTTATGGAAAAGATAACTGTCTTTTTCCATCATGCGGTACCATTTCCTACCACACCAATGGTACCAATACCAGGCACATCGCAGCAATTCCTCCACCAAAAAGACCTCTCTGTTCTTCTTCGAGTGCTTGCTCATATCGATTCCAATTAGGTGTGTGCGCGCCACGTGCACGTTCGTCGGAAGATTTTTACCCTAGCAACACTCGGTGGGTCAGCTGGGCGCCCCCTGGAGTGGCGCCACTATGGCACCGGATATATACCCCTGCCGACCCGACCGACCCTCAGTTCCTTCTTACCGCCCGTGTCGGTCGTTGGAACAGTGGAGCGTGGCTTAGCTGATCTCCCTAGCTATTCGCTCGTTTCTCATAGTTATTGTGTATATAGTTCAGTATTTTATTCCCGATATTTCCTAATCCCCAAGGCAAAAGGTGGCCTTCGGCCTATCCTAGACCTGCGACGACTGAACAAGTTCATGAAAAAGTTCAAGTTCCACATGGTATCCCTGGGGACTATCATCCCTTCCTGGATCCCGGAGATTGGTACGCTGCTCTCGATATGAAGGACGCGTATTTCCACATTGCAGTTTACCCTCCACACAGACGATATCTGCAGTTTGTGGTGAATCGCCAACACTTTCAGTTCACAGTCCTTCCCTTTGGCCTCTCCACGGCCCCACGGGTTTTCACGAAGTGCATGCCGGTGGTCGCAGCCTCCCTCCGTCGTCGTCGAATACATGTCTTCGCATACCTCAATGACTGGCTTATTCGAGGGACCTCCGAGGCACAAGTCACCAGGCATGTGCACATCATCAAGGACCTATTCATGCGTCTAGGCCTGATGATCAATCTGGAGAAATCTACTCTAGTGACTACGCAAAAAATAGAGTTCATCGGGGCCACTCTAGACTCCACTCTTGCAAAAGCCAGTTTGCCTTTACCTCGTTTTCAGGCAATCGTATCGCTTATACAAACACTTCAAAACTTCCCGACAACCTCGGCCCGCACTTGCCTCGGCCTCCTTGGCCATTTGGCAGCATGCACATTCGTGACAAAGCACGCCAGACTGCGCATGTGTCCGCTTCAAACTTGGCTCGCCTCAACCTACCGCCCAGGCAGGGACGCCATAAACATGGTACTCACCATCCCACCGAGCATCTTAGGCTCCCTCGACTGGTGGCGGACGCCGTCCCTGGTGTATGCAGGCCTGCCGTTCCATCCACCACAGCCCTCCGCGTCCCTGACAACAGACGCGTCATCTCTTGGCTGGGGTGCTCACCTAGGGCACCTTTGCAGTCAAGGCCTTTGGTCGTCTTGGGAGTTGGCGTTACACATAAATGTCCGAGAACTGAGAGAAGTCCGCCTGGCGTGTCAAGCGTTCCAGAGCCATCTGTAAGGTCGTTGTGTCTCAGTCTTCACAGACAACACAACGGCCACGCATTATATAAACAAGCAGGGCAGGACATGATCCTCCCCGCTTTGTCAGGAGGCGATTCAACTATGGGACTTTTGCATAGCCCACTCAATAGACCTGGTAGCGTCCTTTCTCCCAGGAGTCCAGAACACTCTGGCAGATCAACTGAGCAGATCCTTCCTGTCTCACGAGTGGTCCATCCGTCCGGACGTTCTCCATTCTGTCTTCCAGAAGTGGGGGTTTCCCCACATAGACCTCTTCGCCTCCCGAGAGAACAGGAAATGCCAGGTGTTCTGCTCCCTGCGAGGTCGCTCTCCGGGCTTCCTCTCGGACGCATTCCTAATTCCATGGAACGGGCACCTATTTTATGCCTTCCCTCCGTTTCCACTCGTCCACAGAGTCCTCCTCAAGCTCCGCAGGGACAGAACCCACCTAATCCTGATCGCTCCAGCGTGGCCGAGACAGCATTCGTACACCCTGTTGCTCGACCTCTCCGTGGCAGACCCGATCCCCTTGCCACTCTGCCCAGACCTCATATCTCAGGACTTTGGCAGGCTTCACCACCCGGACCTGCAGTCCCTTCGTCTGACAGCATGGCTGCTCTCTGGTTAAGCCAATCTGAGTTGCGTTGTTCCACTGCAGTACAACAAGTGCTACTGGGAAGCAGAAAACCTTCCAGGCGAACGACATATCTTGCCAAGTGGAAGCACTTCTCCCATTGGTGCGCTCAGTGTGGAATTCTCCCTGGTCATGTATCTATCCCCGCTATCTTGGACTACTTATGGTCCCTCAAGGAGCAGGGCCTGGCGATCTCGTCTGTAAGGGTACATCTTGCAGCTATTTCTGCCTTCCACCCGGGCAAGGCTGGCAGTTCAGTCTTTTCTCACCCCATAGTTTCCAGGTTCCTTAGAGGCTTGGAGCGGCTGTACCCTCACGTCAGACGCCCAACTCCTACCTGGGATTTAAACCTGGTGTTAGCTAAGCTCATGGGTCCCCTCTTTGAGCCTTTAGCCACATGTTCGCTGCTGTACCTTTCCTGGAAGACAGCCTTCCTCGTCGCTATCACCTCAGCTAGACGAGTCTCGGAACTCCACGCTTTGACCGCGGATCCCCCATATACGGTATTCCATAAGGACAAGGTACAGCTCCGACCGCACCCGGCATTCCTCCCTAAGGTGGTCTCTGCCTTCCACGTTAATCAAGACGTCTTCTTCCCAGTTTTTTTCCCGAAGCCGCACTCATCGAGTCGGGAACAACAACTGCATACTTTGGATGTCCGTAGGGCTTTCGCCTTTTATAGTGAGAGAACCAAACCCTTCCAACGTTCGCCTCAGCTCTTTGTAGCGGTCGCAGACCAGATGAAAGGCATGCCGGTCTCCTCCCAACGAATTTCTTCTTGGGTGACATCCTGTATCCAGGCATGCTATGACTTGGCGCATGTTCCGGCCGGACATCTCACCGCCCATTCTACTTGGGCTCAAGCCTCATCTGCCACCTTCCTGGCCCATGTACCCATCCAGGAAATTTGTCGTGCGGCTACCTGGTCTTCCATCCACACCTTTGCGTCACACTACGCATTGGTCCAACAGTCTAGAGACGATGCCGCCTTTGGCTCAGCGGTCCTACATTCCGCAACGTCTCGCTCCGACTGCACCACCTAGGTAAGGCTTGGGAATCACCTAATTGGAATCGATATGAGCAAGCACTCGAAGAAAAGACGGTTACTCACCTTTGTAACTGTTGTTCTTCGAGATGTGTTGCTCATATCCATTCCAAACCCGCCCTCCTTCCCCACTGTCGGACTAGCCGGCAAGAAGGAACTGAGGGTTGGTTGGGTCGGCAGGGATATATATCCAGCGCCATAAGGGTGCCACTCCAGGGGGCGCCCAGCCGACCCACCGAGTGTTGCTAGGGTAAAAATCTTCCGACACACGTGCACACGGCATGCGCACACCTAATTGGAATGGATATGAGCAACACATCTCGAAGAACAACAGTTACAAAGGTGAGTAACCGTCTTTTTCGTCGGTGCCAAGCCTCCCATCCTCGGCACCAATAATACCTCGGTACCCGCAGTGCTTAGTCAACCCAGTTCTCCATCTCTGTCCACTCCACAATTCTCCAGTGAGGATGAAGATGAAGATAAGGATGCAGGGTGCTTTCCATCACGTTCCTCTCCTGTGGTTACTCCTATCACGCAGGTCCCTCCATGCACAGGCTACCCAACAAACCTTCTCAACCAACCATGGTACGGGCAACCCTGGATGCCCACTGTGCCCTTCCAACCACAGTGGCCTTTTTGGAACCCATGGGCTACATACCCACAACAACAACAGGGCATACCTGTCAGCCTTCCCATGTGCTCCCCACACATGTGAGGTCACACACCTTTATTGATGCCACAAGGCCCACCCGCCACCTCTGAACAGGGGGCTTAAGAGGAGGAGGAGGAGAAATTCTCTGATCAAGACAATCCACCTGAAGTCCACTTCTCCTCATCCTCACCGGATGGACACTTATGCCCCCACCTCAGGTGATGATTTTAAACAATTTCAAGACCTCTACAAGAGAGCTGCCACTTCACTGGACGTCTCCCTGGAAGAGGTCCAAGAATCGTGACACAAGCTAGTTGACATACTGCACCCATCAACCTAATCTAAAATCGCCTTTCCCATGAATGATGCGATTATGGACCCTGTGAAGCTGTTCTGACAAACCTCTGCAACGATTCCACCTACCTGTAAGAGGTCTGATTTAAAAAAAAAAATACAACGTGCCTACAAAGGGCTCTGAATTCCTTTTGTTTTGCATCCAACACCAAATTCATTAGTGATCAATGCCATCAATGAACGGGTTAGGCAACAATACTACAGAAACACCCTGTATGACAAAGACTGGAAACACCTTGACTTTTTCAGCCACAAAGCATATTCTGCTGTGACCTTACAATTGAGAATTGCCAACTACAAGGCCTTATTAGCAAAGTATGACCATAATAACTACGCGAGTCTCTCTGAATTTATTGCCTTTTTTCCAGATGACAAACAAGAACAATACAAATCACTCATCACAGAAGGTCAGCTCATAACCAGAACAGCATTACAAGCTACCCTTGATTCAGGAGATTCACCTGCAAGATCCATAGCAACCGCAATTGTTATGAGACGAGCCTCCTGGCAGTCGACCGTGGAGGACTTGCCATTTGAGGGATCCATACTTTTTGTGGACAAAATAGATTAGTTGGTGCGCACTCTTAAGGACTTGAGGGCAACATTGCAATCTCTGGACATACACACAGCTAAGATCAAAAGATGACAGGGCATCAAGCCCCTCAATGATTCCGACCCTCTCCATATGCACAATACAATAGTTACTACAACTATCAGGGTTGGAAGCAAAAAACCTTGAGACAACAATCTGCTCCCTCTAATACTACTTCTCAACCATCAACTTCCAGACTACATATTTGAGGCCTTGGTCAAGAACCCAATTTCTTTTAACGCTGAAACTTTCAAGACCTTTGGAGATCGCCTGACCCCATTTCACCTGGTCTGGCAGAGTATTACAACAGACAGATGAGAATTAGAAATTTATCAAAACTGGTTATTCCATCCCTCTTACCTCCAAACCCCCTACCCACCCCCCTTCCCTGTCCTTCTTCAGGAACCCTTCTCACGAGCATCTACTGTGAGCACAGGTAACCCACCTCATGTCTCTAGGAGCAGTAGAACCCGTACCATCCAAGTACAGAGGGAAGGGGTTATATTCCCATTATTTTCTCACACAGAGAAAATCAAGAGGTTGGAGGCCTATCCTCAACCTACGGCAACTCAACAAATTTGTGAGAAAACAGCGATTCAAAATGATCACACAAAGCACCATAATCCCAGAGTTAAAAAGAGGGGACTGGTTCTCATACCTCAACCTGCAGGATGCATATTTTCATATATCCATCCATCCATCCCTCACATTGAAAATCACTACGATTTGCAATAGGACAGGACCATTTCCAATACAAAGCGCTTTCCTTTGGCCTTTCCACTGTGCACTGGGTATTCTCAAAGGTACTAGCTGCAGTAGCTGCCTGTCTACACAGAGAGGGAATCATGATTTTTCCTTACCTGGACGACTGTCTATTGAAAGCACCAACAAAACAGGCAGCCATAAAGTACACCGAACGCACAATCATTTTGTTTACCAGGTTAGGCCTTCAGATAAACATGCAAAAATCCACTTTAACACCAGTTCAACACCTGGAATTTATTGAAGCGGACCTGAACTCTTGAGGCAACAGCCTTCCTATGAATGAAACTATTTCTGACTCTAACCAATTTGATCTCTACAGCACAAAACAGCCCGCAAGTGTCTGCCAGAACTTGCCTACAAATTCTAGCCCACCTGGCCGCCACAACCTTCATCTTCCGGTATGCAAGATTACCTATGCGGTGTCTAAAAGCCTGGCTCCAAACAAATTATGTCCCACACAAGCACAGTATAATCAGGTGCCTCACCATGCCAGAGACAATCAAAGATTCTCTTTTGTGGTGGACCAACCCTGCAGGGGGGTGCCTTTCCTACAGTAACCACCGTCGATCACCATCTCCATGAATGCTTCCTTCCTAGCATGGGGAGCACATCTGCAACCACACTCTATAAAGGGCTGATGGTCCACGACAGAGTCCCATCTTCGTATAAACCAATTAGAACTGTGAGCGTTTTGGAACACTTGTTCCCACTTCCTACTGCTAATCAGAGACAAGGTGGTACAAATTCTCACGGACAATGTAGCTTGTATGTTCTACATAAACATACAGGTGTGTGGAAGCCATACACCTTTGGCAATGGTGCATCAAGCACAACATCCATACTATGGCTTCATACCTACCTGGTTGCCTGAATACCATGGCAGATACCCTAAGCAGGAAGTTTTATCAGGACCACAAGTGGAAGCTGACCACACCAGTATTCCTAGATATTTTCTGAACATGGGGGTTTCCAACAATAGATCTTTTTGCAACTGCACAAAACACCAAATGACCCCAGTTGTGCTCCAGAGCAGGACTCAGTCCATACTCTCTGGGCAACGCCTTCCTCATCAAATGGAATGCTCTCCTATTATACGCCTTCCCTCCCACCCCCCTCCTAGCCCGCGTGCTTCACAAGATCAAACAAGACAGATCTAGAGTGATCCTAATATCTGTTTTTTCCCAAATGTAGTCAGAAAAAATTAGTGATCATTTCTGCCTTTTCTGCATTATTAATAATTCTATCATTTCCACCTAGTAATGGACCAATACCATTGTGAGGATTCTTTTTGTTCCTACTATACTTCAAAAAATTCTTATTGTCCTTTGCTGGCCATAGATTTCTCCTTGTGTCCCATTGTTTCCCTTATGTTTCCTTATTTATTACAATTCCTAGCTTCTAATTTATATTACTTACTATCAACTTCCCCTTTCATCCATTTGTTATATTTTATTTTTTTTAATAGCTGCCTTCACTTCCTCTCTAAACCAGGTTGTTGTTTTTTAAGTAATATGGCCTTCTTCCTCATTTGTGTGCTTGTGGCTTTTTGGGCATCAACTGAAGTGTTCTTAAACAACTCCTAACTATCATTCACATTTTTCTGATTCAATTCTTCCTCCCAGCTCACTTGGCTCATAATTGTTTTCAGCTTTGTGAAACTGGCCCTTTTAAAGCACCAAGTATTGATATCACTGGTCTGAACTCTATTCTGTTTGCACATTATAAATGTGATAAGTCATGATCACTTGTGCTTAAGCTACCATTCATTTTTAGTTCTGCACTCAGTTCCTCTTTAGCTGTCAAGACAAGGTCTAATATAGAATCGTCCTGTGTGGGATGCAACACATCATGAGTTAGGAAATTCTCATCTATAATATTTAGAAATTCCAGGATGTTGTAGTACTGGCAGTAGGAGACTGTGAAGCTCCCAAGAGTGATGCAGGAGAGTGAGTACCAACCTCAGGGCAGACTTTTAAAAAACGGAGCACAAAATGTAAGTTGGTTGTGAATTCTAAACTTGGGTTTCTCCAACCAGCCTCCAAGTGCCACCACGTGCAAATGCCTCAGGCACTTCAGTAGCCTTAACAAGGAGTCACAGACAGTCTCCTGGGGTTCTCGAGTCTGTCTGGCCACCCACGTGAGTATCTCTTGGTGATAGAGGGCCCCTTACACCAATAATCATAGCAATATTCATCTTGAAGGACTTGTCACTTACCCCAGGTCAATCGCACTTGAGTTCTCGCACCAAGGAGAGGGCTTGTAGCCAGCCCTATAACAAAGTATATAAAGATGTATTTAATAGGCAAAGGAAATTGGAGTGTTATTTGCAAGGTTAAAGCAGGAAACACAGATCCATGAAGGAGTTATAGTCCATAAGTTTCAAAAGCTAATATAGGTGTCTATCATCAGCAAGCTCTGTGAGTCCTTTAGGGCTAACCCAGAAGCTGGGGACCTCTTACTTATGCCTAAAAACACCTTGTCCCCACCAGTGTCTAAGCAGCTTAGAGATACCTAGTTCCTTTTGTCTGGGGTTTTTATCCCCCACTTGCTATGTGCTCTGAGCTGCAAACTCTGCTGATGGATGGAGTCCACTTGAATGACTCATTGTTATGGGGAGGAGAGCCAAACACCAATAAGAGTCTTTAAGTCCCTGTGTTGATTACTTCTCAATGCAGATATTGGGAGTTTCCAGTTGTAAAATCCACCCATAGCCTGTATGGTATTGATGGGTCTCCTCTTCCTGGAGGGCCATAACAATTTCTATAGAAAAGCAGCTCTTCACACTAATTAATGTTGCTCTCTTGAATAATGATTCAGACAGTCACAGAGGCTCACAATACACCTGCTCCAATATCACATTACAATATGGAACATAGCTATTACAAATAAGATTAATTCATGCAGCAACTCACAAGCCTTCAACAGAGTCCAAACACTAAACACTTATAATCCTAATACCTAGTTTATCAATATTAACCCACAAGTGAGCCAGATAGAGTCCAACTCTGTCTATCAATGTCCAGTGGAGACATGGGGACCTTGGCATGAGCTGGCACCTGGCCTGCCAGTGTCACAGAGACCTCACTCACGTTGAAGTCTCCCATGATCACACAGCTTTTCCCCTACACATTATAGATAGCTACATAAGCAGGCGGTCACCCTGGTCCATAGTGTGTCCATAGAAGACACCAGCTAATACCCCAGCTTGTGCTTTATCTGTGAGGAAATTGGTCCATTCAGTATCATTTTCTTCTGAGTTATCAGTGACTCAGAAACAAGTAATTCCATTTTTACATAGAGTGCACCTCCACTCCCCCTTTTTCCTACGCGTCCTTCCTAAATAGGTTATAATTGTTAATTATAACAGTCCAGTCACGGATATCATCTGTCCAGATTTCAGTAATACCACCTGAAACAGAATGTTAAACTGTATTATAAAAACAACAAGGAGTCCGGTTGCACCTTAAAGACTAACAGATTTATTTGGGCATAAGCATTCGTGGGTAAAAAAACCTCACTTCTTCAGATGCATGTATTATGCAATTCAGCCACTAGGTGGTGCTGTGTGTAATGCGCCTTAAGTGTACAACAGCCCTGGACATCAGCAGGGTATTCCTCAGAAAGAACAATCAACAGAGCAAACCCTACAGATGGCAGATGCAGAACGAAAGGAGACTCACAGATTCCAGAGCGACACAGCCAGTCGTTTCAACTAATGGACAGCAAGATGACCAAATTGTTATGCGCTCGGGTCATGTAATTAGCAAAGCAGGATAATTCAGAGACACTTAACACACTGATGCCTACTGAACTTTAAAGACAGTGGTAGGAATGTAGAACTTAACAGGGGAGATGTAATAGAATGTTAAACTGTATTACACTGTTCAGCCAGTAGGTGGTGCTGAGAGTGACATACCTTACTTAAGCTCACATGGCCCATTCCTGTTAGTTATTAAAGGATCTTATAGACAGCTGGGAAGGATGCTCTGAAGCCAATCCATAGCTGGTACAGAAGCTTGATCGGTAAGTAGCAGCCCTCCAGTCTACTGTGTATAAGGTGTACATGACACCAGGTAGATGAAATGTATGTTCATAAAAGTGATTCGAATTCCTCTTGTTTCTTACCCAGGCTCCTAGTATTGGTATATAGGCAGTTAAATAATTTCTTTTTTTCATATCCTTTGGTTCCTTCATCAATTTTGGTCTCACCATCTTGATTTTGTGCTAAATGAGTACTTACATCTTCCATCTTTTTACCCTCTCTTTTTGTTATTAGTTTAAGTCCCTTCAGACCACTCTAGCCAGCCTGTCCCAGAGAAGATTGGTCCTCTTTCTACATTTAGAAATGCATATGTGATTAACTAGAGCATCTAATGTTATGCACGAGAACTTAATTGTACTTATACTGTGAAGGTGTTTCATTTAAGCTACAAACACATAGTGTAAACGGTGTCCTGGACATGTCTGAAATGCCGGAGGATTCCCCCCCAGAATAATCGATTTCAAGGCCAGAAGGGAATATGATCATCCAGTCTGACCTGCTGCATAACACAGACCATAGAATCTCAGCCAGTGATTCCTGCATCGAGCCCATCACTTCTGGTTGAGCAAGAGCAGATATTTTAGAAAGAGACATCCATTCTTGATTTTAAAATGATCAAGAATCCACACATACAATTTCCAGGTAAGTTGTTCCAATGGTGACTCACCCTCACTTTACAACGTGCAACTCATTTCTAGTTTGAATTCTTGTCTCTCTTCAGCTTCCAGCCATTGGCTCTCTTTCTGCTTTGAGTAATGGTCTCAAGTTGCAGAGGGGGAGGTTTAGGCTGGATATTAGGAAAAACTTTTTCACTAGTAGGGTGGTGAAGAACTGGAATGGGTTACCTAGGGAGGTAGTGGAATCTCCTTCCTTAGAGGTTTTTAAGGTCAGGCTTGACAAAGCCCTGGCTGGGATGATTTAGTTGGATTTGGTCCTGCTTTGAGCAGGGGGTTGGACTAGATGACCTCCTGAGGTCCCTTCCAACCCTGAGATTCTATGATTCTATGATTCTATGACTGCTAGAGAGTCCTCTACTATCACAAATCTTCTCCCAATGTAGGAATTTATAGACCGGGGTAGGCAACCTATGGCACGTGTGCCAAAGGCGGCATACAAGCTGATTTTCAGTGGCACTCACGCTGCTCAGGTCCTGGCCACCGGTCCGGGGGACTCTGCATTTTAATTTAATTTTAAATGAGGCTTCTTAAACATTTTAAAAACCTTATTTACTTTACAAACAAACAATAGTTTAGTTTATATATTATAGACTTATAGAAAGAGACCTTCTAAAAACGTTAAAATGTATTACTGGCACGCGAAACCTTAAATTAGAGTGAATAAATGAAGACTCGGCACACCGCTTCTGAAAGGTTGCCGACCTCGTTATAGACCATGGTCAGGTCATCTCTTAGTCTTCTCTTAGATAAACTAAATAGTTTCCTTAGTCTCTCTCAGTAAAGCAGGGTTCTCAGGCCTCAAATGATGTTTGTGGTTCTCTATGTCCCCGGTTGCCCCCCTCCACCCCAAATTCTTTGCTTTCTTATTTTATGCTGGTCCCTGATTGCATGTGCTGGATCACTGTTACCCATTAACATTGCATGAGAACATCAACCTATAACTGGCTCACTGGACAGCATGGCAGCTGTGGTTTACCAGGATGTATCAGCCCCATCCAACAGCATGTTGTCTACAGTCTGCCAGTAAGGTTGGGCAGCAGTCACATGGTAAATGGTGCTCAGTCTAGCTTATGGCCGAATATATTTAGCTTCACAAATCAGATGTTCTCCAGTTATTCTAATGTAAACTTTGCATTGATTTGATGGGAACGTGAACTTTGGACTTAACTAGGCAGGTAAACTTTAATCTCTGCCTTAATCTAGCATTGTCTGTAGTTCCGTGCTCTTCCTAGTAGGGCAGAAATCTCAGCCTTGCAGAGATTTTCAAACAAGGGTGAATGTAATCAATTCCCACATGTCATGGTTGCTGGCTTGGGACCACTGAAATGCTGGACCTGGCAAGAGCTGATAGAGGAAAAGTGGTAGGAGTATAAGTGCCCAAGACATAAATCCACAGCCCTATACACTTTCCTACTGTTGTAACAACCAGGCAAGGAACTAACATGTTTAAGAAGGATGAATTCAAACTGGAACGGGTACAAAGAAGGGCCACTAGAATGATCCGAGGAATGGAAAGCCTGTCGTATGAAAGGAGACTTGAGGAGCTCGGTTTGTTTTCCTTAACCAAAAGAAGGATAAGAGGAGATATGATTGCACTCTTTAAATATATCAGAGGGATAAATACCAGGGAAGGAGAGGAATTATTTCAGCTCAGTGCTAATGTGGACACGAGGACAAACGGATATAAATTGTCAGTCAGGAAATTTAGGCTTGAAATTAGACGAAGGTTTCTAACCATCAGAGGAGTGCAATTCTGGAACAGCCTACCGAGGGAAACAGTGGGGGCGAAGGACCTCCATGACTTTAAGATTAAGCTGAATAAGTTTATGGAGGGGATGGTATGATAGGATAACGGGTTTAGTCAATAGGTCAATAACGTGCCACACTGGTAATTAGTACAAAGGGTCAATGTTGGGATATTGTTAGCCTTTTCCAGAGGGTCTGGCTGGAGAGTCTTGCCCACATGCTCGAGGTTCAGCTGATCGCCATATTTGGGGTCGGGAAGGAATTTTCCTCCAGGGTAGATTGGCAGTGGCCCTGGAGGTTTTTCGCCTTCCTCCGAAGCATGGGGCAGAGGTCGCTTGCTGGTGGATTATCTGCTACTTGAAGTCTTTAAATCATGATTTGGAGCATTCAACAGCAGAGTCAAGGGAGAGAATTAGTTCAGGAGTGGGTGGATCGGCTTATGTGGCCTGCATCTTGCAGGAGGTCAGACTAGATGATCATAATGGTCCCTTCTGATCTTGAATTCTATAATTCTATGATTAACAAACTTCAACAGGACTTTATTTTTAAAGTGGAAACCTCTTTACCAAGCTGCTGCTGTACCTCTGTAACTCTCACTCTACCTCCTCAACTCCTCCCCCCCTCCTTCCTGTTTCCTGTCCTTTCAGACTCCCAACAGCCAGTGCTCCCAGTTCTAATAATTACAAGCAACATCTAAACACCACATTCCCTCCTCTCTTAAGAAACTCTCCCAATTAAAATAAACATTGTTGTTCTAACCACAGGAACAAATGGAAACAAGACACTATACTATTGGCAGAAATATTACACTGAAAACACTGTAGATACTACATAACATAGCCTCTAGTCCAGACAGGTGGTCGTCTGGGTCTGACAGGCTGTCTCTCAAGCCCCGGTTCCAGTGCAATGTCTTGTTGTGTTGACTACGGTGAAGTCATCCTGCAGACTAGGTGTTGGCATAATCTCTTGGTGCATAGGCAGGTGCAGGATAAGAAGCATTCCATACCCGCCCATCAGAAAGTCGATAGGTGTAAGGTCTCTTCTTCTCTATGATTTTAAGAGCAGCTGTGAATTTATGGTCCCCTTTGCGTAAAATTCCAGGTTTTCATATTCTAACGAAAGAACCACACTCAAACTTTGGTTCCTTAGCACCCTGCCACTTGTCTGTGAAAGCCTTATGCTTTGCTTGGTTCTGTTCAACTGTTTTTCTCACATCATCCTCGTTTGGGGCCTCAGGTCATGCCTTTAACAATCCAGCAATGTTCAGTTTAGTATTCATCTGTTTCCCATGCAGTAACTCTGCGGGTGATCTTTGTGTTGTGGCATGTCATGTTGTATGCTTGCAAGAAATCAGTAGTGAAGGTTATCCACAATCGCCCTTCCAGTTGAGCCGTTTGCAAACTCTCTTTCAAACTTCTGTTAAACCGTTCGATTTCCCCATTAGCTATGTAAAATGTTCCTCTCTGCTAGAAAAGTTTCAAACTCCAGGGAAGTAAATTGACGACCATTATCTGAAACCAGTTCTTTGGGGTTACCTTCCCTGCTAAACACTGAAGAGAGGAACTTAATTACTGTAGCAGACGAGATTTGCAATGTAAACGCTACCTCAGGCCATTTACTGAAATAGTCTATTCAAGTGATGGCATAACAGTCAGTTGAAGCAATATCAAAGGGTCCTACAATGTCAATCGCCACTTTTTCCCATGCAGATTCAGGAAGAGGAACAGGCTGTAATGGAGGGGTACATGTCACTGCTGTTTTATCATTCATTTGGCAAGTGACACAGGATTTTATTTGTGCTTCAGTTGAGAGTCCATCCCTGGCCACCAATACAGGTCCAATAGTCATCGTTTGGTTCTGACAATTCCTTGATGAGTATTGGGTGCCAGGTGTATGAGTTTTGACTGTAATTCTTCTGGCACAAGTAGCCAGTGTGTACCTTGTAGCACACAGCCATCGAGCAAAGAAAGTTCATCCTGAACTCTAAAATAAGGCAGCAAAACTGGGTCAAGGTTTTTAGGGTTACTGGGCCATCTCTTTGTCAGAAATTCCCATAGTTTTTGTTGAATTGGACATGCTGAACAAGCAGCTTGAAATTGTTCTCTTCTAACTGCAATAAGAGTGCTTGTAATAAGCGCAACTACTACATCCTCATCCTCCGGTGGACCATCTGGTGAAGGCAAAGGCAGGTGAGAAAGGCAGCTACCACATTTTTGTTTCCAGGATTATATTCCAGTTCATAATTGAAAGATGCAGACCATCTAGCAATACGATATCCTGCTCTTCCCAGTCCTTTTGTGGTGAGCAGCGTCGTCAAGGGCTGTGGTCTGTGTGCAACTTGAATGTGCGGACCCACAGGTAGGTTCTCCATTTTTCAGTAGCCCAGACACAAGCAAGTGCTGCTTTTTCGACTGTAGAATATTTTCTCTCAGCATTACTTAGTGTCCTTGAAGCAAATGCCACAGTCCTCTCTATGTTGTCCTCATAAAGTTGTGTGAGGACAGCCCCACGTCCATAATCAGAAGCCTCAGTAGTTACAATTGTGGACAATGTGGGACTGAATAGTGCAAGTTCTGGACTACGTACAATCAAGTCTTTCACCGTTTCAAAACTAGCTTGTGCATCCATTGTCCACACTAAGGTTGAACTTCTCCATAGTAATTCTCGTAACGGTTCAATAACAGAAGCATAATTAGGAATGAATTTTGCATACCGGGAGATAAGACCCACGAAGGAATGTAAGGTTTGCAAATCTGTTGGAGGAGGAGCATTTGAAATTGCCAGGATATGATCTGGATCAGGTTTTAGTCCAGCCTGTGAAATTGTATGCCCTAGAAAGGAGAGTTCAGTTTGTCTAAATTTGCATTTGGATCGATTGAGCTTGAGGCCTGTTTTGCTGATGCAGTTTAGTACAGACTGCAGGTTATTGTCATGCTCCTCAGTAATATTTCCAAACACGATAATATCCAAATAGCACTGAACTCCATGTTGATTCTTCAGAATCAATTACATCATTTTTTGGAAGACACTTGGGGCTGATGCGAGACTGTATGGAACACGTTCAAAACGAAATAGTCCTTCATGTGTAATAAATGCTGTGAGGGCTCTGCTATCTTCATGCAAAATAATCTGGTGGTATGCACTCTGCAAATCAAAAGTAGAAAACATCTTTGCTCCACGGACTTCTGCAAATGCTTCTTCTATGTGAGGAAGAGGATGGCTGTCAATCACAATAGCTTTATTTGAAGCAGCAAAGAATCCTGTGGCACCTTATAGACTAACAGACGTTTTGCAGCATGAGCTTTCGTGGGTGAATACCCACTTCTTCAGATGCAAGTGGTGGAAATTTCCTGGGGCAGGTATATATAAGCAAGCAAGAAGCAAGCTAGAGATAACGAGGTTAGATCAATCAGGGTGGACGAGGCCCTGTTCTAGCAGTTGAGGTGTGAAAACCAAGGGAGGAGAAACTGGTTCTGTAATTGGCAAGCCATTCACAGTCTTTGTTTAGTCCTGAGCTGATGGTGTCAAATTTGCAGATGAACTGAAGCTCAGCAGTTTCTCTTTGAAGTCTGGTCCTAAAGTTTTTTTGCTGTAGGATGGCCACCTTAAGATCTGCTATTGTGTGGCCAGGGAGGTTGAAGTGTTCTCCTACAGGTTTTTGTATATTGCCATTCCTAATGTCTGATTTGTGTCCATTTATCCTTTTCCTTAGAGACTGTCCAGTTTGGCCGATGTACATAGCAGAGGGGCATTGCTGGCATATGATGGCATATATTACATTGGTGGAAGTGCAGGTGAATGAACCGGTGATGTTGTGGCTGATCTGGTTTGGTCCTGTGATGGTGTTGCTGGTGTAGATATGTGGGCAGAGTTGGCATCGAGGTTTGTTGCATGGATTGGTTCCTGAGCTAGAGTTACTATGGTGCGGTGTGCAGTTGCTGGTGAGAATATGCTTCAGGTTGGCAGGTTGTCTGTGGGCGAGAACTGGTCTGCCACCCAAGGTCTGTGAAAGTGTGGGATCATTGTCCAGGATGGGTTGTAGATCCCTGATGATGCGTTGTAGGGGTTTTAGCTGGGGACTGTATGTGATGGCCAGTGGAGTCCTGTTGGTTTCTTTCTTGGGTTTGTCTTCCAGTAGGAGGCTTCTGGGTACACGTCTGGCTCTGTTGATCTGTTTCCTTATTTCCTCGTGTGGGTACTGTAGTCTTGAGAATGCTTGGTGGAGATTTTCTAGGTGTTGGTCTCTGTCTGCGGGGTTAGAGCAGATACGGTTGTACCTCAGTGCTTGGCTGTAGACAATGGATCTTGTGGTGTGTCCGGGATGGAAGCTGGAGGCATGAAGGTAGGCATAGCGGTCGGTAGGTTTTCGGTATAGGGTGGTGTTGATGTGACCATCACTTATTTGCACCGTGGTGTCTAGGAAGTGGACCTCCCGTGTAGATTGGTCCAGGCTGAGGTTGATGGAGGGGTGGAAGCTGTTGAAATCGTGGTGGAATTTTTCCAGAGTCTCCTTCCCATGGGTCCAGATGATGAAGATGTCATCGATGTAGCGTAGGTAGAGAAGGGGCGTGAGTGGACGGGAGCTGAGGAAGCGTTGTTCCAGGTCGGCCATAAAAATATTGGCATATTGTGGGGCCATACGGGTGCCCATAGCGGTGCCACTGATCTGGAGATATATATTGTCAGCAAATTTGAAATAGTTGTGTGTGAGGATAAAGCCACAGAGCTCAGCAACCAGGTGTGCTGTGGCATCATCAGGGATACTGTTCCTGACAGCTTGTATTCCATCAGTATGTGGGATGTTTGTGTAGAGAGCCTCTACATCCATGGTGGCCAGGATGGTGTTTTCTGGAAGGCCACCAATGCATTGTAGTTTCCTCAGGAAATCAGTGGTGTCACGGAGATAGCTGGGAGTGCTGGTAGCATAGGGTCTGAGTAGAGAGTCTACATATCCAGACAGTCCTTCAGTGAGAGTTCCAATGCCCGAGATGATGGGGCGTCCAGGATTTCCGGGTTTGTGGATCTTGGGTAGTAGATAGAATAACCCTGGTCGGGGCTCTAAGGGTATGTTGATTAGTTCTGGTGTTAGTGTAGGGAGTGTCCTGAGTAGATGGTGCAGTTTCTTAGTGTATTCCTCAGTGGGATCTGAGGGAAGTAGCCTGTAAAATTTAGTATTGGAGAGTTGTCTGGCGGCCTCCTTTTGGTAGTCAGACCTGTTCATGATGACAACAGCACCTCCTTTATCAGCCTCTTTGATTATAATGTCAGGATGGTTTCTGAGGCTGTGGATGGCATTGCGTTCTGCACGACTTAGGTTGTGAGGCAAGCGATATTGGTTTTCCACTATTTCTGCCTGTGCACGTCAGCGGAAGCATTCAATGTATAGGTCCAGACTGTCATTTCGACCCTCAGGAGGAGTCCATGTGGAGTTCTTCTTCTTGTGCTGTTGGTGGGAGGGTAACTGTGTATCCGTGCGCTGTTCAGTGTTGTCCTGAAAGAATTCTTTGAGTCGGAGACGGCGAAAGTAGGCTTCCAGATCACCGCAGAACTGTATCATATTGGTGGGGGTGGCAGGGCAGAAAGAGAGTCCCCGAGATAGGACAGACTGTTCTTCTGGGCTGAGTGTGTGGTTGGATAGATTGACGATATTGCTGGGTGGGTTAGTGGTACCACGGTTGTGGCCCCATGTGGCAGGTAGGAGTTTAGACAGCTTACAGTCCTTTTTCCTTTGTAGAGAGGTGAAGTGAGTAATGTAGATCTCCTGTCTTATTTTAGTGAAGTCCATTTGTATGGAAGTTTGGTTATTGATGAGAGTCTCCAGGTTGGAGAGCTCTTTTTTGATGTTTTCCTGTTTGCTGTATAGGATGCTGATCAGGTGGTTCCTCAGTTTCTTCGATAGAGTATGGCATAATCTCTCACTGTGGTCTGTGTAGTATGTAGATAGGAGTGGATTTTTTACCTTTAGTCCATTAGGTATGATGTCCATCCGTTTGCATTTGGAAAGGAAGATGATATCTGTCTGTATTTGTGCAAGTTTCTTCATGAGGTTGATGGATTTCCACTCCATACGGCTAAATGCAGTGCCTTGCATGGTGTCAAGTATCAGAGGGGTAGCCGTGTTAGTCTGGTTCTGTAGAAGCAGCAAAGAATCCTGTGGCACCTTATAGACTAACAGACGTTTTGCAGCATGAGCTTTCGTGGGTGAATAGCTTTATTTGGCTCCCTTAAGTCCACACAAAGGCGAATGCCTCCACCCTTCTTCTGCGTCACTACTATAGGTGAAACCCATTCCAAGGAGTTAATCTCTTCAATAATGTCCTTTTTGAACAAGTTTTCTAAGTTCCTCTGAAACAGCTTCCCTGACTGAAAATAGTAAGCGCCGTAATTTCTGTCATACAGGCATCACATTATTCTGCATTTTAACTTTATTCAGAAACCCATAAGCACAGCCGAGTTTCTCCTCAACCTGGTGTTGGGTCCCAGCCAAAACTGGTGTGTATACTGCAAGAGTGCTTTGCGGAGGAAGATCAATTCGTCTATTAACTACCCTGAGATTTAAAGCAACCAATAAATCCCTGCCAAGGATAGGAGTGCCTTTGTGGACAATGTAGAACTCTGCAAAATAGTGGTATTTGGAAGTAATTGAGGAGGAGAAGGACCTAGGAGTCCTGGTTGATCGTAGGATGACTATGAGTAGGCAATGTGATGTGGCCGCTAAAAAAGCTAATGCGGTCTTGGGATGCATTAGGCGAGGTATTTCTAGTAGAGATAAGGAGGTGCTAGTCCCGTTATATAAGGCGTTGGTGAGACCTCATTTAGAGTATTGTGTGCAGTTTTGGTCTCCCATGTTTAAGAAGGATGAATTCAAACTGGTACAAAGAAGGGCCACTAGAATGATCCGAGGAATGGAAAGCCTGTCGTATGAAAGGAGACTTGAGGAGCTCGGTTTGTTTTCCTTAACCAAAAGAAGGATAAGAGGAGATATGATTGCACTCTTTAAATATATCAGAGGGATAAATACCAGGGAAGGAGAGGAATTATTTCAGCTCAGTGCTAATATGGACATGAGGACAAACAGATATAAATTGTCAGTCAGGAAATTTAGGCTTGAAATTAGACGAAGGTTTCTAACCATCAGAGGAGTGCAATTCTGGAACAGCCTACCGAGGGAAACAGTGGGGGCGAAGGACCTCCATGACTTTAAGATTAAGCTAGATAAGTTTATGGAGGGGATGGTATGATAGGATAACGGGTTTAGTCAATAGGTCAATAACATGCCACAATGGTAATTAGTACAAAGGGTCAATGATAGGATATTGTTAGCCTTTTTCCAGAGGGTCTGGCTGGAGAGTCTTGCCCGCATGCTCGGGGTTCAGCTGATCGCCATATTTGGGGTCGGGAAGGAATTTTCCTCCAGGGTAGATTGGCAGTGGCCCTGGAGGTTTTTCGCCTTCCTCCGAAGCATGGGGCAGGGGTCGCTTGCTGGTGGATTATCTGCTACTTGAAGTCTTTAAATCATGATTTGGAGCATTCAACAGCAGAGTCAAGGGAGAGAATTAGTTCAGGAGTGGGTGGATCGGCTTATGTGGCCTGCATCTTGCAGGAGGTCAGACTAGATGATCATAATGGTCCCTTCTGATCTTGAATTCTATGATTCTATGATTCTATGCAGTTACGCAGCAATCACCAAAAGTAACTATTGGTGGCAGGCAGCCATGTACTGGAATATGCTTTTTCAAATAGCACACCAACTGAAGTTTGGGTTCAATAAGAGGAACATCTTTAAAGTAATTCAAATAGATGGAATCAGGTAGTATAGATATGGCTGAGCCAGTGTCCAACATTAGCTGAATAGGGTGTGATTTCCCTGAGGGTATGGTGGAAACATTTACAGGGCACTTTATCTGTTCTGGAATATGTGCAGTAGTGATTTTGTCCACACTCAGCCCAGTAACAGCTGGTATTGTAACTGCATGCACCTGTTGATTGAACTGGCTACTGTGACATACTTTAGCAAAATGCCCAATCTTTTGTAGTGATTGCACTGAGCTACTTTTGCCAGACATCCTGTGTAGCTTGCAAGGTGTTGTGGGGATCCACAGCGAAAGCATGCTTTTCCTGTATTTTGAATTTGCGGATTCAGTGGCTTTTCATTAGTTTTCCTCTTGCAATTGTTTGTCTGCAATGATAGTGAACTTTTCTGCATAGGAGTCACAGCCTGGACTGTGTCTCCTGTATCCTTGCTCATTATTTTGGCTTCAGCTGTAGCTGACTCAATCTGAGTAGCAATGGTTATTGCTTTTTCTAGTGTAAGTTGTGGTTCTAGAAGTAAGCGTTCTCTTACACGCAGCATGTTTTTTTTTCTCAGTGAGCTGGTCTCTACTCATCTCATCTTCCATATTCCCAAAGTCACAAGTTACAATCAGACTCCTCAAGGAAGCAATATACTGCAATATACTCCCCTGGTTTCTGCTCACGCTGGCAAAATCTGTAGCAATTAGCTACTACATTCACTCTTGACACAAAAAAGTTCTTTAATGCTGTGAGTTCAGTCTCATATTTATCATCTGCAGGGCCGGCTCTAGGTTTTTTGCCGCCCCAAGCAAAAAAAATTTTGGCTGCCCCCCATCCCAGCCCTGGGCTCCCCTCCGCACCCCCCTTCTGCCCCAGCCCTGGGCTCTCACCCCCCCACCCACACCCCCTTCTGCCTCAGCCCTGGGCTCTCCCCCCCCACACAACCCCTGCCGCCCCAGTGCTGGGCTTTCCCCTTTCCCCCCCCCCAGTGCCCACTCCCCACCCCACTGCCGCCCCAGCCCTGGGCTCCCCTCTTCCCCCCCACCAGTGCCCCCCACACACCTCCTGCCACCCCAGCCCTGGGCTCTCCCACACACACACCTGCACCCTCCTTCCGCTGCAGCCCTGGGTCACTGGTAACTTGCTCCCAGGGCAGGTCATTCAGCAGGAATTTTGGATGTGCACAGAACAGCCAGGATTGGTTCCCATATGGTTACAGAGCTGCAGTAAAGTGGAACAATTTTCAGCTTGTGTGATTGGAAGATATCTGGATGATTATAAGACTGTCCTCCATAAATGAGGAAAAGTTGAGGTGCCTTTATTATTCTTTTGTTCCACTCTTTCTTTCTATGGGGAATTTGCCAGTGCAATATCACTGTCTTCCTTTTAAACAAACAAACAAACAAAAAGCCAATGGCTGTTGAAAATAACAATTCCAGTCCTAATAACCACTGGGAAGCATTTCTTGCTCAATTTTATCCTACTTTTTCTATAGCAAGTCACAGTGGATCAGTATATTTGATTTGGGAGAAATGAAGTAACAGTTGCCCAAACTGAGCTTGAGCACTCCTGAATTTTGAGGTGTTCAAATCTGGAAGGCAGGTGCTGGGTGTGGGGGGGGAGGGGACTGTGGGCTCCGCGGGGGAGCACGGCAGCATGTATGCAGCAGTGTGTCTGGAGCTGCGTGGAGCCAGACACGCTGGTCTGAGTGGCACAGTAAGGGGGCTGGGGGGTTGGAGAAGGGGTAGGAGGTTCCGGGGGGGCAGTCAGGGGCAGGGAGCAGGGGGGGTTGGATGGGGCGGAGGTTCGGGAGGTAGTCAGGGGACAGGTAGCAGTAGGATAGGCATGGGAGTCCCAGGGGTTTGTCAGGGGACAGGTAGGGAGTGGGGTCCTGGGGGGAAGTTGGGGAGGGGTGTCAGGAGGGGGCAGTTGGGGACAAGGAGAAGGGAGGCTTAGATAGGGGGTGGGGTCCCAAAGGGCAGTTAGAGGCAGTGGTCCCGGGAGGGGGTGATCAGGGGACAAGGAGCAGCGGCGCTTAGATAGGGAGTGGGGTCCTGGGGGGCAGTTAGGGGCAGGGGTCCTGGGAGGGGGTGATCAGGGGACAGGGATCGGGGGGGGGCAGTTGGATGGGTTGGGGTTTCTGTGGGGGGGGCAGTTGGAGGGAGTGGATGGTGGCAGGATGGGGCTTCCCTCCCCCTGGAGTGTCCTGTTTTTTGAATGTTAAAATATGGTCTCCCTACCACTCTCCACTCACATCACGCTGCCGCATGAGGTCCCCCTCCTTCCTTTCCAGTTGGTAGTGGCCAAGGGAATGCTGGGAAATGTAGTTCTTTCCCTGCTCCAGGGCTGGCTCTATAGGCAGGGAGCTAACCAAGGAACTACAGCTCCCAGAGCCCCCTGTTGGTTCTCAGCTCCCATGCCGCCCCTGCAAATGGGCTGCCCCAAGCAGGTGCTTGCTTTGCTGGTGCCTAGAGCCGCCCCATATCATCTAAAAGGGGAAAAGTGTAAAATATACGCTGCCCTTCTGCTCCAAGGCAGAGTATGCTTTCTTCAGAAATCTCTGTAGCACTGATTGCAAGCAGATATGGATCCAGGCAGTAAAAGCAATTGGAGGCTCACCTGGGCTTTGCAGAAAGGGTGCAGGTGGGTTCAGAGGCAGAAGATCCATCCTCGTCGCCAAAGTGTTGTATCAACCAGTCAAGGTACAAACAGACTTCAACAGGACTTTATTTTTAAAGTGGAAACCTCTTTACCAAGCTGCTGCTGCACCCTCTGCAACTCTCTCTGCCTCCTCAACTACCCTCCCCCCCCTTCCTGGTTCCTGTCCTTTCAGACTCCCAACAGCCAGTGCTCCCAGTTCTAATAATTACAAGCAACATCTAAACACCACACCTACGTGAAGCAAGTTGGGTTTGTTTTTACATCTCTGAGTGGTTTACAACAATAAAAAGGGGGAAAAATTGCTCTGAAATCCCCTCTGTGCTAGTCCTACACTTAACCCAATCTGAGTCAGAGATCAAGCATTCTTCCTTCCACTCTTTTCTGAAACTTTTGGCTGTCTGATCAGATGGACCGAAGCGCTCTTGTCTCTTTAGCTGTAGGGTGGGTTCTAGAGGGTCGCAGATCAAAACGCTGCTCAGTGGGAGCGATAGTTACTAACAGTGACTTGCTGGCCTGCAAGAATTTAGAGCAAAAGAACCTGCCAGTTTCTCATGGATTTTCAGATGATTTTCATCTTCTTGGTGCAATGGGGTAGGGAGGGAGGCTGGCCTAATGGCTAGGGTGCTAGCTTCTGCTAAGAGACTGTAACGGGGCGAGACTCACCACTGCAGCGCCTCCTGCTGCTCATCCAGGGAATTCATGTTTTCAGCTCCGGAGCGCCCTCTGCAGGCCAGTGTCCCACTTGCTGCTGGACCTGAGTCCCTCCTGGACCCCGGTGCCCCTTTCAGGCCGGGGTGCTGCCCCCTGGCAGTACCCCCCCCCCCAGATCTGGGTCTCCCCTCCCCAGGGAACCCCCACCCTCTATCCCCACCTTGCCTCAATCTATTTCCACAGCCAGTCATCACCTAGCCCCCGTTCCCTGGGGCAGACTGCAGTGTAAGTGCCACTCATCACTGGAAAGGGGGGGTTTGGACCTGCTGCCTCTGCCTGCCCTTGGGCTGCCCTCTGCAACCCCACTACCTTCTTTGGCCTTTAACAAGGCCTCCAGCTTGAGGGGGTTTCTAGGCCAGAGCTCCCCAGCTCCTTGAGCCTTCCCCCAGCCCTGCCCCATAGTACCTTTCTCTGGCCTTTAACAAGGCCTGCAGCCTGTGGGGTTTCTAGGCCAGAGCTCTCCAGTTCCTCTGGCCTTTCCCCAGCCCTGCTTCAGTCTTGGTACCCTCTCAGCTTCCAGGCAGCCAGGCCCTTCCCTCTCTACTACTAGAGAGAGATTCTCCAAGCTGCTGCCTCACAGCCCTTTTATAGGACCAGCTGTGGCCTGATTGGGGAGTGGCCCCAGCTGTGGGGTGTTTCCTCAATCAACCTAGCTTTTCCTTCCCTGCCACAGCCCTTTCCCCAGGCTGTTTTAAGCCTTTTAAGGCAGGAGCAGGTGACCACCCCACTACAGAGACACCTGGATTTCCTGGGTGACTCCAGGTGAGGTTCTCCCCGCCTGGGATGTGGGGCTAATGGTGCTTCCTGCCATACAGAGCTCCTGTGAAGGTAAATTCATTAATGATTGTGAAGAGAGCCATAGAAGTACAACAGACAGACAGACAGTTCTTTGGTTTGAAAAGTGAGGCTGTCAAATGGCCCTGTCATATTGTGTCCTGTGTGTACAGGGTCCTGCATTTGCTGATTTTCCTCACCAGCACTTTTTACCAAAGCCATCCTAGCTCGGAGGAGCAGGGTGGGTTCTGTTCTGCTTGTCCAACAGCAACAGAACTGTGAACTAAGTGCCTCAGGCACTGACTTTGTGCTTTAAACTGAACCCTTATGTCTGGAGTGTGAAGAATCATGACACAGGCACATCTTAGAGTAGAACTGCACTTCAAGGTGAATCTCCTGTGTGTCTCTTAGCCCTGCGCCTTTAAGCTACTTACAGCACACCTCCCTCTCTTCCCAGCAAACATCCCTCAGCTAGTGTAACTGAGCAGGTAGTGAGGGGAGTTTATGGGAAGGCACCGGAGCTGGATGAAAGGGCTTTTCTAAGGGAAAACACCTCAGTGGAAAGAAGCAGAGCAAAGCAGGTGAGTTATTGCAACTTCCTAAAAGTCATTCTTCTTTTCCCTGCAGGTTAGCCTCATTGCATAGCAGGAGCTGAGCTGGTGATTCCTGGATGAGTTCTCACTAACCCCGACGGTTTCTTACTGCACTATTTTCTGAGCTGCACACACTCTGCACATTCAGTAGGGAAAAGTACATGCAGACTATTTTTCAAGTGACCCCCAGCAGAAGTCTGCAGTAGTTATTGGAGGGATTGGATGGTTGGAAGGCTCCTTCACGCCTTGACTCGTTCTCCACAAAACTAGCTAATTTTTTGCTCTCTGAGTTGAGCGATTTCAAGATTAAGAACAGTGCCTCTGCCTGAACAGGGCACCAAGAGCAGCTCCTCTCTAGAGAATAAATCCATATGCATGGAGAAAGCCTAGCTGTTTGTTTGGAATTGGAGAACCAGGCATTAGTTCCTGAAGTTCTTGGATATTAGTAGGTTGTTTCTATTTTGTTTTATATTTTATTTTAAAATGTTTTAATGTGTTACATGTCAATAATTTAGTACTAAGGTGCCAGTATTTCCCAGTCACTTAAGGATAAGTAATTTTCCTTAACAGTGGAACATAGAGTTGTTCACTTACTGCAGTGGGTCTCAAACTTTTGTTCTGGTGATTTCTTTCATATAGCAAGCCTCTGAGTGTGACCCCCTTATAAATTAAACACATTATAAATGCTGGAGGCAAATCAGGGTTTGGGGTGGAGGCTGACAGCTTGCAACCCCCCAGGTAATAACCTCGCAACCCCCTGAGGGGTCCCGACCCCCAGTTTGAGAACCCCTGACTTACTGGATGAGAAGAGTTGGTTTCTGTGTCTTACACTGATCCCTGTTCAGCACTAAAGTGTTACATCTGTAACTGGGAGGACGGTACACTTCTGGTTTTAATGGGATCCTTCACTTGCATCTTAGCAATGCTGGGGAGATTTGCAAAGGCACAAATGGCATTTTAATGCCCGTTGACGATCCAGGGAAATAAGGCATCTCATTGCCAAACTTCCCTGCTATGAATCTTTCCAAGGCATTTCATGTTTGGTGATAAGCTGGCAGGTGGAGTCACTTTCCACCATTTCCCCATCCAGACTGCCAAGAAAGGAGGCTTGGTTTGTTTGGAAAATGCTGTTTCTCAGCCCTCTTTCTCAGCCTTGGGTAAGAAAGGACGGCAGTTGTAGTAGTGCTGGAAGCCACAAATCAAGGTTTACAACACTTCACAGGTACACAGAATTATGAGCATTCAAATTCAGAGAAAATACAATTTTTATTGGAAATAAAAATACAGTGTTAAGAGCAGTCAATATAGATAAGAGGGAAACCAATAAATGTATTAAATATGTTCAACATGCACACGTGGGATAAACTCGGGATTGTAAAGCATGTTGACATTAGTATGGGTACTGGTCTGATGTGGGTACTGGATAGTATGAGCATTGGATGGAGTATAGTCAATAACTAACTGGGGAGTAAAACAGCCAAGTACTGTGCATAGTTTCTGTATTTACAGCTAGTACGTGAGTCAGTACATGAGCTGCTTTGTTGGGGTGAGGGTGCAGAGAGCCTGTCAGCAGAAGAGGATTGGCTGAGAGTTGGAGCATTCTGTATTTTTAAGCATTCCCCATAATCTCTTGACTTTGAGCCAGTCTTGCCCTGTGTGTGAATGGCCCTGCCTCAGAACGGCATCATCCTCAAGGCCAGCGTCACATCATTTCTTTCTGAAGAGCTGAGCTGGGTTAGTACATTCTGAGGTGGGTTTGACTGGACAGTTCAAAGGTTGGTCTCAGCAGTAAGTTCTCAGGCGCTGAGTCCAAACCTTTCTCTGGGCTCTGAGATGGACATTATGCATATCAAAATATCTGGGGCCTGATCCTACAATCATAGACGTCAATGATTAAAACTCCCACTGACTCAACTGATGCTGATTCCAATCACCTGATTTAAGTCCTATTTTGGGTCCAGTTCGTGAAGTGAAGTCACCTGTCATGCATCCGACGAAGTGGGTATTCACCCATGAAAGCTCATGCTCCAATACGTCTGTTAGTCTATAAGGTGCCACAGGACTCTTTGCTGCTTTTACAGATCCAGACTAACACGCCTACCCCTCTGAGACTGTGTTCTAGGTAGCTCTATCCTTGTGAGGGTGCTCATTGCAAAGGACACTTGCCAGCCTATACAGGATTTCTGTGCTAATAAACATCTATGGATAAACTTGAAAACAAGTTGAGCCCATGTGAAGGTGAAGTGTAAACAATGCTGCTAATTTGTATGTCAGTCAATTCTCTTGTTTATCCACAAGATGGAGACCTCCGGTTAAGCCCTTAATTTTCTAGGATGAAATCCTGGCTCCACTGATATCAGTGACAAAACTTCCACTGATGTCAATGGAGTCAGAATTTCCTCCTCATTCTTTATCTTAGGACAGACATCCTGAGCAGAGGGGGAAAGGGGCTGTGACCAAAAGGAGACACATGTGGGCTTGGAAGTTATTAAAGCAAATGAGCTATTTTCAACACTAATGAGTTTAGGTCATGGGCTGGGAAGCAGAGGCTTAAATCGTGGTTCTATTTTGAAAAGTTACTAGGTAAAAATGGCATTGTCTTACTCTCCAGATGTGTTCCCTGTGTGTATTCAGTGTTCTAGCTCTTTATTATGTATGTAGCCCTCTGGAGCCACACAGTAATGGGACAGGGAGCTGGAGTATAGTCTAGCTCTCTCATCCTCAACAGAATTTTTACGTAAATACCAATGGCAGATGCCTATTCAGAGTTGCACTCTAGATAGAGAATTTGAAGATGCTGAATTTGGGCAGGTGTAACTGATCTCAGAACCATTGTTACTGGTGACAATATGAGAGCCAGACACAAACCGAGCTTGATTCTCAGATCCCAGGCTGAGGTTGCGAGGCTGGCAGGTAGGGGAAAAAATCTTTTTACTTGTAAACTGAGCAAAGGTTGGAGATTGAGAGGGACAGTAAACAAGGAGACCTCCAAGGCCATTTTTAGAGTCACACATCAGTCACTTCTTAAGGGAAAAGGATTTGTCAGAATATACCTGCAATATGCATGCTTGGGATTGACCCAGCGTGGCTGTGGATCATGATCAAAGCCAGGAACTGTTAACTCCACACAGCACATGGGGGTTATTAGTAGATTGCTCACTATGGCAGCTCCTGAGCTGTTCATGTATAGGAATTCATTTTTTTTATCAGTAAAAAAGACCGCCTGGCATAGGATTCAAAGACCCTGCAAGCCCTGTTTAATCACCCTTCTTTCAGCCTAGCTGTCTGTACAGTTCAGAGGGGATCCCCGCAGCCTTTGAGAAGTTGTACAATCCCATCAGCTTTAGTGGAGCCTGTGGACCCAGTGAGGGACAAGAAAACCTAAAATTCCAGTGCACAGAATTTGGAGCCAGCAGAATGATTCATGAAATACGGAGTTAGCTGCCACATGTAGCACAGGCTATGTTAGCCCAGGATTGAGTGACTTTTTAATCAATTAATCTGTGTACTGGGCTTTTGCCCTTCCTCACTGAGAGATGGTCTGTCCTGTGCAACCAGATTCCAAAGAAAAGGAATAGGTGCAGACAAGCGTGAGAGTTTGTGAGCCCTGGCTCAATCTGGCCTGTAACGTGTCTTGTATTCATGTAGATGGAATATGTGGGTCAAAGATGTTGACTAACCTAGCCACTGTCCTACATTAAACAGTTTTACGCAAGGTCGGGGTTGGGTACCCAGAGACCTCAGCCTGCTCAGTGCCATGGCAAACACGCCGTTGTTTTTTAACCCTTTATTACAGATACAGAAAAGAACAGAAAACAGTTAGAACATTTGAAATGTAAAGCTTTCATTGTCACAGCACCCCCTTTCCCTTTCCCTCTAGCGGGCAAGAGTCTTTAGAAGGCTCCCCATGTTTGACAGTCTTGTAGATGGTATCGCAGATGGTGCTAACTGTCCTTTGGGGGAAAAGAGAGGAAGTTAATGGAGATGGGCTGGAGCTGGTGGTGAAGTCCGATCCCATTTCCTAGAGGACAAAACCAGGCAGACCCACATAAGAGGGGAGAGACAAGACCAGCACAGATCGAAAACGCAGCTTCAGTCTCTGGTGCCCACTTGCCACCTCCCTTCTGGAAAAACACAGGCCCAGCCCATGTTGTGATCAGCTACTCCAAGACCTTGCAAACTTGTACCAGCATTGGGCTGTTTAGGGTAGTGCTTTGAGCTGCCTCTCTGGTCACAGGCTTACAGCAGTGTTGCAAAATATGCAGCCTGGGCTGGCCAAGCCAGACTCTTGTTAGACAGAGGCCAAAGGAGAGAAGAAATAAGGTGGGAAAGGCTGCATTGGGGTGCAAGGAGACAAAGTCTCACATCCCAGGGGCTGGTTGGGATTCTGCTGGAGCTGGTGATGTCATCAGGCTCCTTGTCTCTGGCCCAGTTTGGTCAGGACAGCATTCAGAATTAGGAGGAAGAAGGTCCAGGGTCCCAGGAGATGGTGGGGGTGGCAGCCATGGGAGTGAAGCTCTCTCCGATAGCTAATTGTTCTCCCCAAAGTCTCCTTTTAAGGACCTCAGCTGGGAATGATGGGTGGGATAGCCATTCCCTCATTGTTTTGTCCACCAATTAGGCTTAATTTCTGACATACCTATTTTTGTTTATTAATTTTCAGTCCTCAGTTCCTTGTGTTTACCAGGCATGATCTTAACACAGTTCTTAAGTTCTACCAGGAGGCCTTTTTGTTTGGACAAATTCAGTTTTTCTGTCTCCCTTTCATGTGTTTTCTCATCAATATTAATTACTCTAGGTTATTGGACATCCTGCGAACTTTCACTTACTTCCTACAGCTGAACTCACAGTTAGGGTAAATGTGTAGGCCCAATTATTACAGCACACTTCATGTATTCCAGACCTGGGCTCCCCACCAGCTCTGCTGATGCACCTCAGTCATGATCTGCAGAACTTCTGTGTGTTCCAGGCCTGGTTTTTGAGCATGCACACGCATACACAGCTCTGCTGATGCATGCTGTGTATTCCAGCCCTACTATTCTGTTGTGCCATAATGCGATGGTTTGTGATGTGACAAATAGTGACAGGGATGTGAGCACTAAACTCGTTGTTAGGATTCAAACCTAGCTCTCCAAAGTGGCAGGCTTGTTCACTATCTCACTATGCCACCTGTTCTCTGAGATCAGTGCTATAGGTTATAAAGTGTCTGCAAAATCTTCAGTCTGTGCTTGGTCCATCAGCAACTTCTATGACAGGTTGCTGATGTATGATGTCTTGACACCAGAAATTCCTGGCCACAGAGAGTGAAAGCACAAGGCTGGGCACTGTCTTTAATTGAGACATTTGGCTTCAACCATCACCACTGGCCGTGTCCACCCATGGCAGCATATACTCCTTCTGAGTTCCTCCAACATCTCTGGATCAACCTCTGCTTTCTGCTGCCCCACCAAAGAATTATACCCCATTACCATGGGTTTCAGGATAGGTATGCTTTATCCTTCTGCCTTCTGAAGTTTCAGAAGGTTAATAAACACAAATTGGATTGTGCTTCCAACTAAGTATTTTTATTTTCCATTTTTAACCCTTCTTCTTCCCTCCCATATGTTGGCGGGCTTTCCCTTCACCCTCTCCCTTGGTTCTTGTCATGCAGACAGAAAGCAGAAGACCAGAAGTCCAAAGTGCAGGCAATTCAATGTTCATTGGGGTGAGTTCCAAGCAAGCATCTCCAGAGCTCTACACTCCAGCAGGTTCTGTTTCTCAGTGCTTCGTTCCCAGCTCTGATGCCACAGAGCCTTGCCTGTGTACCTGTTCCCCTCCCACCTCCTCTTCTTAGCAGGCCCAAATGCACCTGCAATGCACACCTACAGTCCCACCCCTTTTGTGCCCCATGGGAGGGAGAAGGAGTGAGGTGCTACGGTCAGGAATGGGCGTTTCTTTGGTCTTTCAGTGTTTTATACCTTCCCCCCCCTTTGCCCCTCCTGACTGGCTGCTTGACTTTGCCTTGAGATAGGGGTTGAGGCAACCTTAAAGTGTGCACCAGTATTTCACTGCTCGTATCTGTTCCCATTGTACTAACAAATCTAGCTGACTAGGAAGCAACATCACAGTCTTTGTCCTTTATTTACACATATTAGTATAACATAGGAGTATCAAAAGTCAAACCCAAAATTCTATCCCAGGCTAACAAACAGACCCATATACTAACACTACACAGCTTCACCTCGTGCCAAATCCATGTAGCAATTCCCTGGGTTGTCCTGTCACACACCCACCAGAGAGTGAGAGATCCAGGCTGAGGTTAACTTGACTGGATCTGTTGCGCCTAATAGGCCTACAAGGTGTACCCCTCTTGTGAACTCAAATGTAAAATGTATGTGAAAGTTCATATGATGTTACAATAACCAAGAAAAATAGGTCAATTTTGAGTACAACACGAATATTGTAACAAGTGCAAAAAACAAACAACCAAGGAAACTGCATTAGTCTAAAACAAAAAGGTGCCACTGATATAATCCAAGGACTGTTGAAATTATGCTTGGTAAAAACAGAACATGTTGAACCAGAAGTTAAAAGACCAAAACTGGTGTGATGGATATTAGGGCTGACTGGTGGACAAAATAACAAGGGAGATGAACGGTGGTGGGCGCTTTTCCTTTTTTGAGCTCCTTAAAGAGAGATTCTGAAAAATAAAGGTCAGTTCAGTTCAGCTGTCTCTCATCTTCTGTCCACCTGGCATCCCAGTTCAGCCCTGAGCTGCCACACTGCATTCATCTCTGCTCATCTCACCTCAGTCCCTGGAAAAATCATGGGGCAGGTCCTTAAGGAATCCATTTTGAAGTACTCGGAGGAGAGGAAGCTGATCAAGAACAGTCAACATGGATTCACCAAGGGCAAGTCATGCCTGACCAACCTGATTGCCTTCTATGATGAGATAACTGGCTCTGTAGATATGAGGAAAACAGTGGATGTGATATACCTTGACTTTAGCAAAGATTTTGATATGGTCTCTCACAGTCTAAATACACTATATCCACTGGATGACCCTTGCCACATGCTTGATGACCCCCTCAAAGAATTCTAGTAGATTGGTGAGGCATGATTTCTCATTACAAAAACAATATTGACTATTCCCCAACAAATTATGTTCATCTATGTGTCTGATAATTCTGTTCTTTACTATAGTTTCAACCAGTTTGCCCGGTACTGAAGTTAGGCTTATTGGCCTGTAATTGCCAGGATCACCACCTTTTTAAAACTTAGTGTCACATTAGCTATCCTCCAGTCATCTGGCACAGAAGCTGATTTCAATGATAGGTTACATATCACAGCTAATAGTTCTGCAATTTCACATTTGAGTTCCTTCAGAACTGTTGGCTGAATACCATCTGGTCCTGGTGACTTATTACTGTTTAGTTTATTAATTTGTTCCAAAACCACCACTAATGGCACCTCAGTCTGGGTCAATTACCATTTTCCTCTATGTCCTGAACTACTTTCTCTTTCAAAATTTGTTCCAAGACCTTGCATACAGTTGAGGTCGAACTAACAGGCCTTAGTTTCCTAGATCACTTTTTTCCCTTTCTAAAAAATAGGAACTATATTAGCAATTCTCCAGTCATTGGTACGACCCCTGAGTTTAGAGATTCATTAAAAATCCTTGCTATTGGGGTGGCAATTTCATGTGTCTGTTCCTTTAATAGTCTGGGAGGGAGATTATCTTGCTCCCCACCGCCCGCCGATTTACTCCCATTAAGCTGTTTGAGTCTGAGCGGTCCCATTTCTTCTTTCCTTGTTTTCATTTTATTTATTTGGCTATAGAACCTTTTACTATATTGGTTTTAATTCCCTTTGCCAGGTCCATTCTGCTTGGCTCCTGGGGGTTCTCACTCTTCCCTATACTTTGTGACCTCCCAAGTGGTATCTTTCCTTGCAGATCCATCCCACCTTCCATACCCTGTAGGCTTTCTGCTTTCTCTTAATCACCTGTTTGAGATGCTTGTTCATCCAGTTTGGTCTGCAACCCTTCCCTACAATTTTTTCCCTTTGTTTGGGATGCAGGCTAGCTTCTGGATGATGGGATTAATTGCACCCTCAGCAATTTCGCAAATGACAGTAAGCTGTGGGGAGAGGTAGATATGCTGGAGGATAGGGATAGGGTTCAGAGTGACCTAGACAAATTGGAGAATTGGGCCAAAAGAAATCTGAGGTTCAACAAGGACAAGTGCAGAGTCCTGCACATAGGAAGGAAAAATCCCATGCACTGCTACAGGCTGGGGACCGACTGGCTAAACAGAAGTTCTGCAGAAAAGGACCTGGGGATTACAGTGGATGAGAAGCTGGATATGAGTCAACAGTGTGCCCTTGTTGCCAAGAAGACCAACGGCATATTGGGCTGTGTTAGTAGGAGCATTGCCCGCAGATTGAGGGAAATAATTATTACATAAGAACATAAGAATGGCCGTACCGGCTCAGACCAAAGGTCCATCTACCGACAGTGGCCAATGCCAGGTGCCCCAGAGGGAGTGACGCTAACAGGCAATGATCAAGTGATCTCTCTCCTGCCATCCATCTCCATCCTCTGACAAACAGAGGCTAGGGACACCATTCCTTACCCATCCTGGCTAATAGCCATTTATGGACTTCACCACCATGAATTTATCCAGTTCTCTTTCAAACGCTGTTATATTCCTAGCCTTCACAACCTCCTCAGGTAAGGAGTTCCACAAGTTGACTGTGCGCTGTGTGAAGAAGAATTTCCTTTTATTTGTTTTAAACCTGCTGCCTATTAATTTCATTGGTGACCCCTAGTTCTTGTATTATGGGAACAAGTAAAAAACTTTTCCTTATCCACTTTCTCCACATCACTCATGATTTTATATACCTCTATCATATCCCCCCTTAGTCTCCTCTTTTCCAAGCTGAAGAGTCCTAGCCTCTTTAATCTTTCCTCATATGGGACCCTCTCCAAACCCCTAATCATTTTAGTTGCCCTTTTCTGAACCTTTTCTAGTGCCAGTATATCTTTTTTCAGATGAGACCACAGCTGTACACAGTATTCGAGATGTGGGCGTACCATGGATTTATATAAGGGCAATAATATATTCTCAGTCTTATTCTCTATCCCCTTTTTAATGATTCCTAACATCCTGTTTGCTTTTTTGACCGCCTCTGCACACTGCGTGGACATCTTCAGAGAACTGTCCACGATGACTCCAAGATCTTTTTCCTGACTCGTTTTAGCTAAATTAGCCCCCATTGTATTGTATGTATAGTTGGGGTTATTTTTTCCAATGTGCATTACTTTACATTTAT
Source organism: Mauremys mutica (assembly GCF_020497125.1). Classification (NCBI taxonomy): domain Eukaryota; kingdom Metazoa; phylum Chordata; order Testudines; family Geoemydidae; genus Mauremys; species Mauremys mutica. The sequence goes on along the minus strand of NC_059095.1, from coordinate 17,101,200 downwards.
CCACATTAAATTTCATTTGCCATTTTGTTGCCCAATCACTTAGTTTTGTGAGATCTTTTTGAAGTTCTTCACAGTCTGCTTTGGTCTTAACTATCTTGAGCAGTGTAGTATCATCTGCAAACTTTGCCACCTCACTGTTTACCCCTTTCTCCAGATCATTTATGAATAAATTGAATAGGATTGGTCCTAGGACTGACCCTTGGGGAACACCACTAGTTACCCCTCTCCATTCTGAGAATTTACCATTAATTCCTACCCTTTGTTCCCTGTCTTTTAACCAGTTCTCAATCCATGAAAGGACCTTCCCTTTTATCCCATGAAGCTTAATTTACGTAAGAGCCTTTGGTGAAGGACCTTGTCAAAGGCTTTCTGGAAATCTAAGTATACTATGTCCACTGGATTCCCACTTGTCCACATGTTTGTTGACCCCTTCAAAGAACTCTATTAGATTAGTAAGACATGATTTCCCTTTACAGAAACCATGTTGACTATTGCTCAACAGTTTGTTTTTCTGTGTGTCTGACAATTTTATTCTTAACTATTGTTTCAACTAATTTGCCCGATACTGATGTTAGACTTACCGGTCTGTAATTGCCAGGATCACCTATAGAGCCCTTTTTAAATATTGGCGTTACATTAGCTAACTTCCAGTCATTGGGTACCGAAGCTGATTTAAAGGACAGGTTACAAATCTTAGTTAATAGTTCCGCAACTTCACATTTGAGTTCTTTCAGAACTTTTGGGTGAATGCCATCTGGTCCCGGTGACTTGTTAATGTTGAGTTTATCAATTAATTCCAAAACCTCCTCTAGTGACACTTTAATCTGTGACAGTTCCTCAGATTTGTCACCTACAAAAGCCAGCTCAGGTTTGGGAATCTCCCTAACATCCTCAGCCATGAAGACTGAAGCAAAGAATCCATTTAATTTCTCTGCAATGACTTTATCATCTTTAAGCGCTCCTTTTGTATCTCGATCATCCAGGGGCCCCGCTGGTTGTTTAGCAGGCTTCCTGCTTCTGATGTACTTAAAAAACATTTTGTTATTACCTTTGGAGTTTTTGGCTAGCCGTTCTTCAAACTCCTCTTTGGCTTTTCTTATTATACTCTTGCACTTAATTTGGCAGTGTTTATGCTCCTTTCTATTTGCCTCACTAGCATTTGACTTCCACTTTTTAAAGTAAGTCTTTTTATTTCTCACTGCTTCTTTTACATGGTTGTTAAGCCACGATGGTTCTTTTTTAGTTCTTTTACTGTTTCTCTTAATTTGGGGTATACATTGAAGTTGGGCCTCTATTATGGTGTCTTTAAAAAGCGCCCATGCAGCTTGCAGGGATTTCACTTTAGTCACTGTACCTTTTAACTTCTGTTTAACTAACCCCCTCATTTTTGCATAGTTCCCCCTTTTGAAATTAAATGCCACAGTGTTGGGCTGTTGAGATGTTCTTCCCACCACAGGGATGTTGAATGCTATTGTATTATGGTCACTGTTTCCAAGCGGTCCTGCTATAGTTACCTCTTGGACCAGCTCCTGCGCTCCACTCAGGATTAAATCTAGAGATGCCTCTCCCCTTGTGGGTTCCCGTACCAGCTGCTCCATGAAGCAGTCATTTAAAGTATCAAGAAATTTTATCTCCGCATTTCATCCTGAAGTGAAATGTTCCCAGTCAATATGGGGATAATTGAAATCCCCCACTATTATTGTGTTCTTAATTTTGATAGCCTCTCTAATTTCTCTTAGCATTTCATCATCACTATTACTGTCCTGGTCAGGTGGTCAATAATAGATCCCTAATGTTGTCTTTTTATTAGAGCATGAAATTTCTATCCATAGAGACTCTATGGAACATGTGGATTCGCTTAAGATTTTTACTTCATTTGAATCTACATTTTCTTTCACATATAGTGCCACTCCCCCCCCCACACACACACACGACCTGTTCTGTCCTTCCAATATATTTTGAACCCCGGAATGATTGTGTCCCATTGATTGCTCTCAGTCCACCAAGTTTCTGTGATGCCTATTATATCAATATCCTTTATCACAAGGCACTCTAGTTCACCCATCTTATTATTTAGACTTTTAGCATTTCTGTACAAGCACTTTAAAAACTTGTACCTGTTTATTTGTCTGCCATTTTCTGATGTGTCAGATTCTTTTTTATGTGACTGTTTATCATCTGATCTGGTCCTTACATTATCCTCTTCCATCCTCTGCTCCTGACTATAACCTGGAGATTCTCCATCATTAGACTCTCCTCTAAGAGAAGTCTGTGTCCGATCCACATGCTCCTCTGCAGCAGTCGGCTTTCCCCCATCTCTTAGTTTAAAAACTGCTCTACAACCTTTTTAATTATCAGAGGGATAGCCGTGTTAGTCTGGATCTGTAAAAGCAGCAAAGAATCCTGTGGCACCTTATAGACTAACAGACGTTTTGGAGCATGAGCTTTCGTGAGTGAATACCCACTTCGTCGGATGCATGTAGTGGAAATTTCCAGGGGCAGGTATATATATGCAAGCAAGAAGCAAGCTAGAGATAACAAGGTTAGTTCAATCAGGGAGGATGAGGCCCTGTTCTAGCAGTTGAGGTGTGAAAACCAAGGGAGGAGAAACTGGTTTTGTAGCTGGCAAGCCATTCACAGTCTTTGTTTAATCCTGAGCTGATGGTGTCAAATTTGCAGATGAACTGAAACTCAGCAGTTTCTCTTTGAAGTCTGGTCCTGAAGTTTTTTTGCTGCAGGACGGCCACCTTAAGATCTGCTATTGTGTGGCCAGGGAGGTTGAAGTGTTCTCCTACAGGTTTTTGTATATTGCCATTCCTAATATCTGATTTGTGTCCATTTATCCTTTTCCGTAGAGACTGTCCAGTTTGGCCGATGTACATAGCCAAATAGGAAGTTTTTTCCTGAGATGTAATCTAACTCTGCTATGCTGTAGTTTGAATCCCATTGCCTCTTGTCCTGCCCTCTGTGGCAAGAGGGAACAGTTTTTCTCCATCTTTTTCTGGTAGCCTTTTAAATAACTGAAGATCGCTTTCATATCCCCCCTCACTCTCTTTCCAAACTAAACACATCTAGTTCCTTCAGCCTTTGCTCATATGGCTGCATTCCATCCCTTTGATCATCTTTGTCGCTTGCCTCTGGATCCTTTCCAGTTTCTCTACATCCTTTCTATACATTGATGACCAAAATTGGACACAGTACTCCAGCTGAGACCTAACCAGCGCCGAATAAAGTAGTACTATCACCTTGCATGCTATGCCTGTTAATACAACCTAAAATTGCATTTGATTTTCTTACAGCAGCATCACATTGTTGACTCATGTTGAGGCTGTGATCTACCACAACTCTCAGATCCTTTTCAGCAGAACTGCTGCCAAACCAGTTATCCCCCACTCTGTATTTGTGCATTTGGTTTTTCTTCTCTAAGGGTAGCACCTTACATTTGTCTTTGTTGAATTTCGTTTTCATAGAATCATAGAATCTCAGGGTTGGAAGGGACCTCAGGAGGTCATCTAGTCATACCCCCTGCTCAAAGCAGGATCAACCCCAACTAAATCATCCCAGCCAGGGCTTTGTCAAGCCTGACCTTAAAAACCTCTAAGGAAGGAGATTCCACTACCTCCCTAGGTAACCCATTCCAGTTCTTCACCACCCTACTAGTGAAAAAGTTTTTCCTAATATCCAGCCTAAACCTCCCCCTCCGCAACTTGAGACCATTACTCCTTGTTCTGTCATCTTCTACCACTGAGAACAGTCTAGATCCATCCTCTTTGGAACCCCCTTTCAGGTAGTTGAAAGCAGCTATCAAATCCCCCCTCATTCTTCTCTTCTGCAGACTAAACAATCCCAGTTCCCTCAGCCTCTCCTCATAAGTCATGTGCTCCAGCCCCCTAATCATTTTTGTTGCCCTCCGCTGGACTCTCTCCAATTTATCCACATCCTTCTTGTAGTGTGGGGCCCAAAACTGGACACAGTACTCCAAATGAGGCCTCACCAGTGCTGAGTAGAGGGGAATGATCACATCCCTCGATCTGCTGGAAATGCCCCTACTTATACAACCCAAAATGCCATTAGCCTTCTTGGCAACAAGGGCACACTGTTGACTCATATTCAGCTTTTCGTCCACCGTAACCCCTAGGTCCTTTTCTGCAGAACTGCTGCCCAGCCATTCGGTCCCTAGTCTGTAGCAGTGCATGGGATTCTTCCATCCCAAGTGCAGGACTCTGCACTTGTCCTTGTTGAACCTCATCATATTTCTTTTGGCCCAATCCTCTAATTTGTCTAGGTCCCTCTGTATCCTAGCCCTACCCTCCAGCGTATCAACCACTCCTCCCAGTTTAGTGTCATCTGCAAACTTGCTGAGAGTGCAGTCCATGCCATCCTCCAGATCATTAATGAAGATATTGAACAAAACCGGCCCCAGCACCGACCCTTGGGGCACTCCACTTGATACCAGCTGCCAACTAGACATGGAACCATTGATCACTACCCGTTGGGTTGGATCACTACCCGTTGCCCGACCATCTAGCCAGTTTTCTATCCACCTTACCGTCCATTCATCCAGCCCGTACTTCTTTAACTTGCTGGCAAGAATACTGTGGGAGACTGTATCAAAAGCTTTGCTAAAGTCCAGAAATAGTACATCCACTGCTTTCCCCTCATCCACAGAGCCGGTTATCTCGTCATAGAAGGCAATTAGGTTAGTCAGGCATGACTTGCCCTTGGTGAATCCATGCTGACTGTTCCTGATCACTTTCCCCTCCTTTAAGTGGTTCAGGATTGATTCCTTGAGGACCTGTTCCATGATTTTTCCAGGGACTGAGGTGAGACTGACTGGCCTGTAGTTCCCTGGATCTTCCTTCTTCCCTTTTTTAAAGATGGGCACTACATTAGCTTTTTTCCAGTCATCCGGGACCTCCCCCGATCGCCATGATTTTTCAAAGATAATGGCCAATGGCTCTGCAATCTCATCGGCCAACTCCTTTAGCACCCTCGGATGCAGCGCATCCGGCCCCATGGACTTGTGCTCATCCAGCTTTCCTAAATAGCCCCGAACTACTTCTTTCTCCACAGAGAGCTGGTCACCTCCTCCCCATACCGTGCTGCAGAGTGCAGCTGTCTGGGAGCTGACCTTATCTGTGAAGACAGAGGCAAAAAAAGCATTGAGTACACTAGCTTTCTCCACATCTTCTGTCACTAGGTTCCCTCCCTCATTCAGCAAGGGGCCCACACTTTCCTTGACTTTCTTCCTGTTGCTAACATACCTAAAGAAACCCTTCTTGTTACTCCTAACATCTCCGGCTAGCTGCAACTCCAAGTGTGATTTGGCCTTCCTGATTTCACACCTGCATGCCTGAACAATACTTTTATACTCCTCCCTGGTTATTTGTCCAATCTTCCACTTCTTGTAAGCTGTTCTTTTGTGTTTAAGATGAGCAAGGATTTCACTGTTAAGCCAAGCTGGTCGCCTGCCATATTTACTTTTCTTCCTACACATCGGGATGGTTTGTTCCTGCAACCTCAATAAGGTTTCTTTAAAATACAGCCAGCTTTCCTCGACTCCTTTCCCCGTCATGGTATTCTCCCAGGGGACCTTGCCAATCAGTTCCCTGAGGGAGTCGAAGTCTGCTTTTCTGAAGTCCAGGGTCTCTGTTCTACTGCTTTCCCTTTTTCCTTGTGTCAGGATCCTGAACTCGACCATCTCATGGTCACTGCCTCCCAGGTTCCCATCCACTATTGCTTCCTCTACTATTTCTTCCCTGTTTGAGCAGCAGGTCAAGAAGAGCTTTCCCCCTAGTTGGTTCCTCCAGCACTTGCACCAGGAAATTGTCCCCTACACTATCCAGAAACTTCCTAGATTGTCTGTGCACTGCTGTATTGCTCTCCCAGCAGATATCAGGGTGATTAAAGTCACCCATGAGAACCAGGGCCTGTGATCTAGCAACTTCTGTTAGTTGCTGGAAGAAAGCCTCGTCCACCTCATCCCCCTGGTCTGGTGGTCTGTAGCAGACTCCCACCACAACATTAACCTTGTTGTTCATACTTCTAAATTTAATTCAGAGACTCTCAGGTTTTTCTGCAGTTTCATACTGGAGCTCTGAGCAGTCATACTGCTCTCTTACGTACAATGCAACTCCCCCACCTTTTCTGCTCTGCCTGTCCTTCCTGAACAGTTTATATCCATCCATGACAGTACTCCAATCATGTGAGTTATCCCACCAAGTCTCGATATTCCAATTACATCATAATTCCCTGACTGTGCCAGGACTTCTAGTTCTTCCTGCTTGTTCCCCAGGCTTCTTGCATTTGTGTATAGGCACTTAAGATAACTCGCTGATTGTCCCGCTTTCTCGGTCTGAGACAGGAGTCCTCCCCTCTTGCAGTCTCCTGCTTGTGCTTCCTCCCGGAATCCCACTTCCCCACTTACCTCGGGGCTTTGGTCTCCTTCCCCCGGTGAACCTAGTTTAAAGCCCTCCTCACTAGGTTAGCCAGCCTGCTTGCAAAGATGCTCTTCCCTCTCTTTGTGAGGTGGAGCCCGTCTCTGCCTAGCAATCCTTCTTCTTGGAAGACCATTCCATGGTCAAAGAATCCAAACCCTTCTCTCCGACACCATCTGCGTAGCCATTCGTTGATTTCCACGATTCGACGGTCTCTACCCTGGCCTTTTCCTGCCACAGGGAGGATAGACGAGAACACCACTTGCGCCTCAAACTCCTTTATCCTTCTTCCCAGAGCCACGTAGTCTGCAGTGATACGCTCAAGGTCATTCTTGGCAGTATCATTGATGCCCACATAGAGAAGCAGGAAGGGGTAGCGATCCGAGGGCTTGATGAGTCTCGGCAGTCTCTCCGTCACATCGTGAATCCTAGCCCCTGGCAAGCAGCACACCTCTCGGTTTTCCCGGTCAGGGCGGCAGGTAGATGACTCAGTCCCCCTGAGGAGAGAGTCCCCGACCACCACCACCCTCCTCCTCCTCTTGGGAGTGGTGGTCGTGGAACCCCCATCCCTAGGACGGTGCATCTCATGCCTTCCAATCAGTGGAGTCTCCTTCTGCTCTGTTCCCTCAGGTGTATCATCCACTCCACTCTCTGCACTAGTACCTGTGGAGAGAACATGAAAACGGTTGCTCACCTGTATCTGTGTTTCTGGTACGTGGATGTTTCTGGTACTCTTTCCCCTTCTGGAAGTCACATGCCGCCAATTATCCTCGCTGGCCTTCTGTCCCCGCTGCGTAGCCTGCTCTGAATCTTCAGAACATTGTGCCCGCTGCAGCTGATCCTGATGTCTATCCAGGAAATCCTCATTTTCTTTTATGGAATGCAGGGTTGTTATTCGTTTCTCCACACCTTGAATCTTCTCTTCCAAGATGGAGATCAGCTTGCACTTTGTACAGACAAAGTCGCTCCTATCCTGTGGAAGGAAGACGAACATGGCGCATCCTGTGCAGGTCACAACAGCGGATTGCTCAGCATCCATGGTCTCTTTCTTCTAAGAGCTCTCTCCAGGCAAACTCCTTCTGTTTGCCTCTCTGCTGTTCGCTGCTCAGCTGGTTTGCAGCTGACTGCCTTTTTATAACAGTCAGGCCCAGCTGGAACAAAGCACTCCCAAATCAAACTGGTCAAACAAGCAACAAGTTTTGTTGTCTATAGCCCAGTTCTTCAATTTATCAAGATGCCTCTGAATCTTAGCTCTATCCTCCAAAGCCTCCCCTAGCTTTGTGTCATCTACACATTTGATCAGTAAGCTTTCTGTTCTTACATCCAGGTCATTAATACAGACGTCAAACAACACAAGACCCAGTAGTTCTAGTTCCTTCATTTTGTTACCAAGGCTCCTTGGTTTGATGTACAGTCATCTTAGTTGCTTCTGCTTGGCTTCACGCAGATTCCTCACCCAGTTAGATGAAGTCATTCTACTGCCAGTATCTCCTACCTGACTGCTGATATCAATGACACCATCTTTCCTCTTAATGTCCATTCTCCTACCCACTATTGTTCCTTTCTCCATTGCTGTATCCTCTCTTACTTGAGTTTCCTCCCATTCAATATTAGAACAAGGTGTGGAGCATCTCCCAATTGTTTCTCTGGAATTCCTAGTTTAAATCTCTTTGACTCAGTTGTGCCAAATTCCTCCAGAAGTCTGTCCCGCCCTACTCAGGTGAAGTCCATCCCATGAGAACAGTCGTTTGTCTGCGAATGCCTCCCAGTGGTTGAACATCCCAAAGCCCTCCTTATAGCACCACTGCCTGAGCCATCTGTTGATCATCATAACCTTTGTTCTCCTCCTCCAGGGATAGGTAGAATCCTACTGAAGATCACCTGAGCCTCCATTTCCTCAAGTGTCTTCCCCAGCCTGGCATAGTCTCCCTGGATGTGTTCCAGCAAGAGTCTAGCTCAGGGGTCAGCAACCTATGGCACACATGCCAAACATGGCACACGAGCCTATTTTGAGCAGCATGCAGCTGCCTGCCGTGGTCCCGGCCCCCAGCTCCACTCAGCCCCCCCCCCCCCCCGCTCTCCCCTGTCGGGGCAGGAGGCAGAAGCTTGGTCCTGCAGCAGCCAAGCCTCCCTCCTCCCCTGCTTCTTCCCCCAGCGTGGTGCTTTCCTGCCCCCTCCCCTCTCCTTCCCTGCGCCGATCAGCTGACGGCCCTTGCGAGGAGGAGGGGGGAGAGCGGCAGCGCGCACACAGCTCCGTAGAGGAGGTAGGGACGGGGCCTTGGGGAAGGGGGTGGAACAGGGCACATCCCTTCCAGCCCCCTGCCCTACGGGCCGAGCACCCCAGCCCTCTGCCCTGCCTCCTGAACCCCTCCACACACCCAGCCTTCTGCCCTGCACCCCCCAGCCCTCTGCCTTGACCCTTGAACCCCCCCACACACCCCCAGCCTTCTGCCCTACACCCCCCACACCCTCCAGCCCTCTGCCCTGGCCCCTGAACCCCCCCACACACCCCCAGCCTTCTGCCCTACACCCCCCACACCCTCCAGTCCTCTGCCCTGGCCCCTGAACCCCCCCCACACACCCCCAGCCTTCTGCCCTACACCCCCCACACCCTCCAGTCCTCTGCCCTGACCCCTGAACCCCCCACACACACTCAGCATTCTGCCCTACACCCCCCACACCCTCAGCCCTCTGCCCTGATCCCTGAACCCCCCCTCATCCCTTCCAGCCCTCTGCCCTGACCCTTCAACCCCCACACACCCCCAGCCCTCTGCCCTGACCCCCCACACACACATTCAGCCTTCTGCCCTGCACCACTCTTCTATTCCTCCTGGTACGCCCACCTTTTGTTAGTGCCTGCTGTGCCCCTTCTTCATTCTCCAACTCAGCAAACCTGTTCCTGAGCTCTGTTTCTACTTCACTAGCCTGGTTCCCTTAGTCACACGCTTACACTGGCCACTTTCCTCACCCAGCAGTCTCCCCTCACAGTTCTGCTGTTCAGCTTACATCTGCAAGTCTTGACTTTTCCCTTCAGCCTTCCCTCCATCATCTGCTCAAATCCCCTTTGAAACTCAACCATAGATGACTTGTGCCTCCCCATACTGGGGCAGAGGCACAATCTAAAGGGGAGGACATGTGACTGCCCCATGTGTTTCCTCTGCCCAGTGACCCCGCTTGCCAGGGCCAGCCCACAACATTTTGGCACCTGAGGCGGGGAGCTTAAATGACGCCCTCATGCCCCCTCACTTGGGCCAAAACTTTGAAAGGTCTCAATTCTGTCTTCTTCCGGTTCTACTCCTCTCATGGTGCTGCTCTGCTACCTACCAATAAAGGAGAACTAACAACTTTAAATGCCTTGTTCAAATATTTTAAGTAACACTTAACTTTCAAACACCTGAACAGCAAATGTAACTTTTCTTGTCTGCATACTAAACACTGGCATTTTTATCTGTTTGAATAATAAAAGTGGTGCTTTCCGTGCCTTCCTGGTTGCAAAGATTTGATCTGCTTCCTCAAAGTCCACAATCTGGGCCAGCTCATGCTCTATTGAGATGGTTGCAAGGCCGACCAGCCTCTCCTGTGTCATTGTGGAGCATAGATGTGTTTTTATTAACTTCAGCTTGGAGAAGCTGTATTCTCCACTGGCAACAGGAATTGCTAGAAGTATGCGGAGAGCAACAAAAGCATTTGGAAAGAGGGTGGTCATCTTATTTGTGCACATATATTCCAAAACAGCCTTTGGAGTTGATCCTGCTGAAATGTACCTTGACCTAAATCACTTGCATCAATATCGTGCATGTCATCCTGTGTCAACACTGTTTCTAGTGCCCTGCATTGCTGGTGTAAGTCTTCTTCAGGTATAGTGAGGAGTTTTGGAATATCAGACAATATCCCAAATATACTGCGGTGTTCCTTGAGCTGTATGAAACGTTCTTCAACTGAATGTATTGCACAATCTAGCACCTGGTTAAAGAATTCAACTTTGAATTGTTGTTTGGGGTCTCTTATGGGATTATCTCATGCCTCGTAATCAAAATGTCATCTTCTTTGGTGACTCTTGTATTCTTGAATGGGCGGGAAAATAGCTTCAGTGTGAAGTTCCTCTGCCAACTTCTGTGCACTCTTCAAAACGTTTTGAAATCCCTCATCTGACCGGTAAGACTGTAGGTCTGACTTTGCTTTGTCCAGTTGTTCCATTGCTCCAGATATATCAAGGTCAACACCTTGGAGTCTCTTGCTTACAACATTTATTTCAAACAGTACGTCATGTCACAACACTAAGCCACACAGAAATCTGAAATTATGTATGTTTCTGGTGATTCCATTTCCATCTGCCACTGTTCTCCCACAAACAGTTCCTGTCATACCATTATCCTCCATAACGGCAACTATGGCATCATCTATCATCCCAATTTGGTGTTTGATAGGCTTTATCACCTACATTCGACTTTCCCATCGTGTGGCACTCAGTGGTTTCAGTGTCAGAGAGGATGTTCCCAGATGTTGCTTCAAAATTTGCCATTGATGAGTTGATGCAGAGAAAAATACATAGATGCTTTGAATTACATTAAAAAATTCAGCAGCCTCACTAGAAGCTGATGCTGCATCACTGACCACCAAGTTCAGTGAAGGAGAACTGCATGAGACAAAAAAAGCTTGAGGGTTTAACTCTCGGATCAGTGTCTGCACTCTTCTGTTCTTTCCTGTCATGTTGGCACCATTATCTGACCTCTCATGTCAGCTATCGTAATTCCCATATCGTCCAGCTATTTAAGAAGCATATTTGTCATACCAGCTCCTGTAGTATCACAATGTCAATAAATTCTAGAAAATGCTCTCTGACAGTCACCATTGCAGGGACATTTTCACTAGGTTCTGTTGTTGTTACAAAACACACCACTAAAGTCATTTGTTCCATATGGCTGGTGTCAGGTGTGCAGTCCAGAATAATAGAGTAATATCTTGCTGACTTCAGATCTGCCACAATCTTCTGTTTGACTTTTGTTGCCAGTAACTGTATGATCTCATTTTGAATTGTTTTTCCAAGGTAGTGGTGTGTGTACATTTCTTGGGTGCTGACTTTTCTTAGATGCTCCTGGAGTATAGCATCAAACTCAGCCATCAGCTCCACAATTTTAAAGAAGTTTCCATTGTTTGGCACATACAGCTGATCTGAAGTGCCACGCAGTGCTAGGTTTTGGGTAGCAAGCATTCTCCCGCAATGGCAATGAGCCTTTTCAGAACATTTTGTCAGTAAAGAGACTCTGATGCAATTTTCTCATGATGCTGATCATTTATGGTGGCCTTTAACCTTAATCTCATCTCAAGCTCTTTCCACCTATGGATTGCTCTCTGGTGATTTGCTGCCTTCTCATGGCATGCCAGATTTTTCCAGTCCTTTGTTCCTGTAGAACCCAATGTGGCTGGAACATTAGACTGGAAGAGTTTTCAACAAAAATAGTATGCAGCATTCTGGGGTTTTGAGTACATAAGTCATGGCCTCTCAACTTTTTCACCATTAGGGATTTCACACCAGGAATGTATTGGATGGAAACTTCTATTTTCATTCTTTGGGGAACATGAAGTTTTTCAGTTGCTGTGGCCCATGCAATACAAGGAAGTCCCTCAGGCTACTGCTCAAGTGGGTCCACAGTCCTGGATCATCTAGATTTAAGGAACTAAACTCAGCAGCAGCTGTTTCTTGTGCCTCCACCACACTCTTCTCTGATCAACACTTTTCTTCAGGAATGTGCATGGTTACATCCATTTGAGATGGAGATATGGATGCTGCAGCAGCTGCCAGGTCACCTGCATGATCAGGCATCTCCTCACCACTCACATCCTCACTGGGGCTGGATGGCTCACCGTGAACACTTGTGTCTATGTATCTCAGGAGAGCTCCTTCCTGCTTAGATAGAAAAGCTTCCTTTGCTTTCTTTCTTTCTTTTTCTGAATGCTGCCCCAGAGGGGCATTTTCTTCTTTCACTCATGTCTGCTGTTCTGCACTAGCTATGGTGGCTCTCAACACTCAGTTGAAGGGGACAAATTAGCAGGCTGGTAGCAGGACCTGGGTGAGGGAAGATATCAGCGTCTTAAGGGTCTAATGCATCCGACGAAGTGGGTATTCACCCACAAAAGCTCGTGCTCCAATACGTCTGTTAGTCTATAAGGTGCCACAGGACTCTTTGCTGCTTTTAAGGGCCTAACTGGCTCCTACTACTTCAGTTGACTGCCTGTTCTCCTCAAGTGGATTCACGGAAGCAGCAGGAAACAGGAAGCTCCCTGACAAGCTGGTATTAATCAGTCCAGGCTCCTGGGGGTGCTCGAGCGGTACATAAGAGGCTCCTCCTCCTCCTCTCTCTCCCTGCAGCTCCTGCTTCTTTCTGTTATTCCCTCTCACCTTTTCTCCTGCCTGTCTGTTATGTCTCTTGTGCCCTCCTTCCTCCAGCACAGCACTCCACCATCTCTGTGCATCTAGAGCAGAGAGAATACATATTCACCAGCACCAGACACAATTTTCTACACTCTGGGTCCTAATGGCAACCCCCACTCCCCTAAGTCTGGCACCTGAGGCAGCTGCCTCAGTTTGCCTCATGGTAAGACCAGCCCTGCCACCTGCCATGTTCTCCCCACCCCACCAGAGTTACCTGCAGTAATGGGGAGCCCTGTCCTTCTGACACTGCACCTCCCCCCACAACATGATTGGCCGCTCTCCCTGGCAGCTGGGCCCAGGCAGGGAGTTGCCTGCCACCACCTCCCCTGTCAGATACTCTCAGGCAGCCACCGCGCTGCACAGAGCAGCGACCCACCCTTCCACTCCCTGCCCAGGCCTGGCTGACAGGGACAGGGGCCGAGCATGCTAGGGGGCAGGCACAGGCACAGGGGGGAAAGGACTGAACCCCTCCCCCTTCCCCCCAGGGAGGCCAAGCAGAAATCTGGGGAGGAACTTGACCTCACATTCCGCCCCCCCCCCCATGCATTGCCTCTGAACTCAACCATAGTTTCCACCTGCATCTGATGGGGGAGGGATAGCTCAGTGGTTTGAGCACTGGCCTGCTAAACCCCCAGTTGTGAGTTCAATCCTTGAGGCGGCCATTTAAGGAACTGGGGTAAAAATCTGTCTGGGGATTGGTCCTGCTTTGAGCAGGGAGTTGGACTAGATGACCTCCTGAGGTCTCTTCCAGCCTGGATAGTCTATGATCTGCAAACCTCTTCTATCAGGTGGCACTTCATACAAACAAAGCTCTTTTTGGGTACTCGCTCCAGAATAATGTACATTCCACATCTGATCATCTTCATTGTCTCTTGGTGGCAGAGGGGATTTTTCATAATATTTTGGATGATTACAGTGTGTGCCTCAGTTTCCCCTGTGTGATTCATGGTTAACTAGGTGAGGGGAAAGGTAGTTTGATCTTTGCAGAGACCCGTAGATACAAGTGTGACCAACGCCTGGCTGCCTGGGCCTGGAGGCCCCTGAGATACAGAGTTTAAAACATTTGGCTTGTTGCTAGAGGATTGATTCATAGATTCCAAGGCCAACAAGGCCAATTGTGAGTATCTAGTCTGACCTCCCGTGTAAAACAGGACACAGAACTGCCCCAAAATAATTCCTAGAGCAGGTTGGTTACTGTGGAAGAAAACATCCAATCTAGATTTAGATAATGACAGTGATGGTAACTGGTAAATTGTTCCCATTGTAAATTACACTCACTGTCAAAAATGTACCTTATTTCCAATGTGAACTTCCAGCCATTGGATCATGTTACATGTTTCTCTGTTGTATTGAAAAGCTCATTATTAAATATTTGTTCCTCCTTGTGATGTGGCGTCCACCTCATGCTGGCAGAGAAGGGGTAGTTGCAGGCCCTGAGGAAGGGCAAAGAAGGTGCGAGAGCCATGGGGAAGTGGCCCAGGGAGACACAGCAGCAGTGAGAGGAATCTGAGATGCAGCAGGAGGCTGCGATCCACAGGGTCCCTTGGCTGGGACCCCGCCATTCACCACTGGGGAAGTGGCAGAACAATTGACTGCAGTCGCCACGGGGGAAATGCCTGGATTACTGAGGAGCTAAACCTCCCCCTGAAGGGGGGGAACACGAATAGTGACACAGGTGGTGGGCCGAGCCACGAAGAGGACATTGCAGTTCCTGACACTGTGAGAGGGGCTGCAGGTGAACTGCGGAGGAGGTCTGACATTGTTGGATGGGGGCGTCGACGTCGAGCTAATCCCCTGACCAACCTGGAGGAGGCACCAGTCTGGCGGGAATAACATTTGGTGGAGAAGGAAGGCATTTGGTAACCCCAGTACAAGAGGAGTGAGAGAGACTCAGACAGTTTGACAGCTTCCCCAATACAAGGGGAGTGGGAAAGGCTGTAGAAGAGATACGCTGGGCAAAGAGATGATGGAGCCACCATAAGTGGAGGCCTTTTTGGCTGAAGGTAGGTTTTACCTTCCCAGGCTGCACTGCAGAGTTGCCACTCCCTCTGAAGGGGGCTGACAAGCAACCAAGGGGAATCCAGGCCCTAATGAGGCAGATCCTGGAGAACCAGCAGCGACAGTGAGTGGCACAGAGATACCTGCAGGAGTATCTGAGGCACTTAGCTGAAGAGCAGCACTATTTGTTCAAGATACTCCAGGAGGTAAGCAGGAGCCAGGGAGCCTGGAGCAAGAAGTGAGGCCTCAGGGTCAGAAGGCCAGAAACCTGAGTGGGGCGAAATTACACCTGTGGAAGGCAGGGCACTTTGAGAGAGAGAACCCCCATTGGGAAGAGAGGAAGTCTAGCCCCAAGAGAAGGAAATCAGGAAAACCCCAAGGAGCCGGGGGTTGGACTAGATGACCTCCTGAGGTCCCTTCCAACCCTGAGATTCTATGATTCTATGAGCCCAACCTTTGAAAAGAACAGGAAGTAGCAGTGGTGAGCTGGAGCACCGGCCCTGGGGATGTGGGGACACATACAGAGACCAATCCAGGGGTCCTGGGAACTCAGACCCTGGGAGAAGGAGTGCTAGAGAAGCCTGCAGAGCTAGGGCCTGGGCTGTGGGGACAACCAAAAGCCACTGAGCTCGCATTGCCAGTAGCGCAGGATGGTGCAGAGACACAGAAAGGGTAATTCAGCATGAGGAGAAGGGCACCATGGAGGAGAAGGGCAAGTTGCTCCTCCTAGTGGAGAACCTAAGAGAGGGATGCCCTGTCAGCACAGCTACTGGGGGAAGCAGGGGAGGTAATACCCCTCCTCTTCCCAGCGGAGGGTTTGTGATGGGGCATCTGCCCACACTGGCAGAGGAGGGGTTAAAAGCAGCATAGGGAGGATGCGCAGGGAGCAGCCAATAGAAAGGGGACTGTGAGGAACAGCCAATCAGAGCCCTGCAGGCCCATATAAAAGGAGCTGCAGGGCAGAGCAGGGTCAGTCACTGCTTGGAGTGAGGACTGTGTCTCTAGCAAGCTGAGACCTGTATGCCGCAGGTCAGAGCAACTGCTGGCAGGGACTGGGGAAACAAGAGAAGTTCCTGTCTGGCTGCTGGGACTGGGTAGCTGCAGGCAGCAGCAGTGAGAAGAATCTGAGGTGCAGCAGGAGGCTGCAATCCACAGGGTCCCTGGGTTAGGACCCAGAGTAGTGGGTGAGCCTGGGTCCCCCCCCACTCACCACTGGGGAAGTGGCAGGACTATTGACTGCAGTTGCCATGGGGGAAATGCCTGGACTACTGAGGACCTAAACCTCCCCTGGAAGGGGGGAACATGGATAGTGACACAGCTGGAGGGCTGAGCCACAAAGAGGACACTGCATTTCCTGATGCTGCGAAAGGGGCTGCAGGCAGACTGCAGGGAAGGACTGATGTTGTGCAGACTGTGGACAGGGGTGTCAACAATGAGCTAATCCCCAGAGCGACCTGGAGGAGGTGCCAGTCCAGTAGTGAGTGATGTGCTCTGTGTAAGTACTTATAGATTGTAATCAGTATATTAAGTTAAATAGACTCAAGCTGTTCATAAAATCATAGAATATCAGGGTTGGAAGGGACCTCAGAAGGTATCTAGTCCAACCCCCTACTCAAAGCAGGACTAATTCCCAACTAAATCATCCCAGCCAGGGCTTTGTCAAGCCTGACCTTAAAAACCTCTAAGGCAGGTTTTCTAATCCTTTAATCATTTTGTGGCTGTTCTCTGACCCCCTCTCCTCTTTATCAACATCCTTCTTGAATTGTGGGCACCAGAACTGGACACAGGATTCCAGCAGCAGTTGCACCCAGGCCAAACACAGAGGTAAAATCACCTCTTTACTCCTACTTGAGATTCCCATTTGTTCATCCCAGGATCACATATAATATATGGAGATATACCTCTCTCATAGAGCTGGAAGGGACCCTGAAAGGTCATTGAGTCCAGCCCCCTGCCTTCACTAGCAGGACCAAGTACCAATTTTGCCCCAGATCCCTAAGTGGCCCTATCAAGGATTGAACTCACAAGCCTTGGTTTAGCAGGCCAATGCTCAAACCACTGAGCTATCCCTCCTCCCCACTTTTGGTCACAGTGTCATACTAAGAGCTCATGTCCAGCCAGTTATCCACTATGAACCCCCTAATCTTGGTTGTACCAGTACAGATCCTTCTTTGTGCACACAGGCATAGTGCCAGTAGAACTATGCCAGCAGAGGACTTGTTTTTCTTTGGTAACTGGTTTAACTTTGCTGGCAAAAATTGAGGGTTTTGTTACTAGGACTCAGTTTTGAGTGGATGCACATACAGCTGTCCTGACAGAAGGAAAGTTTTGCCAGTAAAACTTTCTAGTGTAGACCAGGCCTGAGAATGTAGCTACCTATAGAGAAACCTGTGCAAATCACCTCCAAATACAGAATACCTATCGGCCTGGTCTGCACTAGGAAATGTTACTATGTTTGACCATGACTGAGAATGATCAAGGCAGGTGAGATGATGCTGGACATGACACAGTACTGCTGAAGGCAGGGGTGAGCTGGAGCCAGTTCACACGAACTGGTTGTTAAATTTAGAAGCGGTTTTAGAAACGCTCATAAACTGGCTTCCCTGCGAGGGAAGCTTTGATGGGCTCTGGCCGGGAAGCCTGTAATTCATCCTCCCGGCCGCCGGGGGGCGCTGCACTGCAGGAGCCATGTGGGCTGCCTCCTGGCCCTGTTGCTGCTGCTGCTCCTTGGACCTCTGGCCCTGGGGCTCCTGCTCCTGCCTCGGGGGGTTCCCGGCTGCGTCCTGCTGCTCGGGCTGCTCCCAGCCCCTCCCCCCGGGGGAGTGTCTGCACCCCCCCCCAGCCCCTGCCCACAGCCCCTGCCACCCCCCAGCCCCTCCAATCCCTCCTGCCCACAGCCACAGCCCCTTCCACCTCTCCTGACCCCTGCCACCCCCCGCCATCCCTCCTGCCCACTGCCACTCCCCTGCTATCCCTCCTGCCCACAGCCCCTACCATCCCTCCTGTCCTCGCCCACAGCCCCTGCCACCCCCCCTGCCATCCTCCCGACCTCTGCCACAACCCCTTTCCCCGCCACAGCCTGTCTGCACCACCTGCCCACTGCCAGCTCCTGTTGCAGCCAGCCCGTGTCACACTCCCTGCCTCCAGCTAGCCCTGCCCCACGCCCCTGTCTGCAGCCAGCCCCATGTCCACTGGTGCCCTGCAGTTCTCAAGGCAATAACCCTGCACACCTGCTTCAATGAGGGGGGGCAGGGAGCAGCTGGGACCCACACATGTGCACACCCTAGGATGACCAGATAGTAAGTGTGAAAAATCGGGACCGGGGTGAGGGGTAATAGGAGCCTATATAAGAGAATGTCCCTATAAAATCAGGACATCTGGTCACCCTAGCACACCCCCAGGAAGTGGTGGGGACCCACACATGTAAAACGGAGCTCATTTCTAGTTCAGGCCCATCTTTTTAAAAAAGAACTTTAGGTCGGGTTAACATACATCTGTATTTTCCCAGAGATGTCAGGCTCTTAGGTTCTTAAATCGCTGTCTGGGTGGTAAATTTTAAAAATTCCTCCCGGGAAAATACGGACGTATGGTAACCCTATTGGGACAAAAAATACATACTGTGGCACATCCCTTAAATCAGAACTTTTTATAGGGAACTGGTTGTTTAGATTTTAGCAGCTCATCACTGGCTGGAGGCGTTATCTGAACATCTCCTGGTGTTTGGAGTATAAACCTCCAGCATCACTGAGGCACACTACAGCTTCAGGCACCCAGAGAATCCCTTGTGCCGAGATGCAAATCCAGGGCTGCCCTGGGGGAGAAAGAGCAGAGAGGACTTTAAATTTCTTTTCATTGTTACATTTTCCTGGTCCCTGTGTTTTAACCCCCACCACTCATGCTCTCTCAACGAATAGCAGTTTTATTAAGGAAATTTGTGGATTAAAGAGGAGGAATACTGATTGTTTTGGGAGGGAAGAAAACATCCTTCTCTGAACATTTCTTCCACCCACTAACCAAGGAAATCAATAATATGAATTCCCTGTTAGGACTCCAAGCATCTTTTGCTCATGGAATCATAGAATATGAGGGTTGGAAGAGACCTCAGGAGGTCATCTAGTCCAACCCCCTGCTCAAAGCAGTACCAGTTCCCAACTAAATCAACCCAGCCAGGGCTTTGTCAAGAAGCCTGACCTTAAAATCCTCTAAGGAAGGAGATTCCACCACCTCTCTAGGGAACCCATTCCAGTGCTTCACCACCCTCCTAGTGAAAAAGTTTTTCCTAATATCAAACCTAAACCTCCCCCACTGCAACTTGAGACCATTACTCCTTGTTCTGTCATCTGCTACCACTGAGACCAGTCTAGATCCATCCTCTTTGGAACCCCCTTTCAGGTAGTTGAAAGCAGCTATCAAATCCCCCCTCATTCTTCTCTTCTGCAGACTAAACAATCCCAATTCCCTCAGCCTCGCCTCAGAAGTCATGTGCTCCAGCCCCCTAATTATTGAGTCTTCACCACCAGCCAAGATACAAGCAACAGTGAGAGGAATCTGAGGTGCAGCAGGATTCTGCAATCCACAGGGTCCCTGGCTGTTTTCAAATACAAATCCAGTCCTCATCAGTTTCACCTTGGCTGTCTGAGTCTTTCTGAGATGTTTTTGTCCTGTCGGAAGTAAGTTAACATCAGTGAATATTGCTGGCTGATTTGGTCACTGTATCCAGACCAGCCTCTGAGCCTTATTTTCTGGCATCTGAATATACCATGACAGAGCTGATGGCTCCAAGAACCGCAACACAATGTGGGAGAGAGAGCTCATTCACATGCATCTAGGTCACAGGTGCCACTGGAAAAATGTTTCTTACCTGTCTCCTCTTTGCAGCATCTGAACTGTCAAATCAAGAGATTGTTAACAAACACACTCACTGCAGACAAAACACAGAGGCCCAAAGCGCCAGTGTCTGCCCTATCTCTGCAGAGGCTCATTTACAATTGAAAAATATATGCTGAGCTCCATAAAAAAGGCAGTTTGGACAGACGATCTCCCCTCCCCTTTCTCTCGGTCTCTCTCCTCACAAAGAGGTGACCTTTAAAGTCTCTTATCAGGACGCTTCACTTAAAAGGGCCGCTGACGCCTCCTGAAAAACACTGAAAAGCCCTTCCCTTCAGAGACGATTCTGCTGCTCTATTTTTTCTGGGCCTCTTTCTTCCCTTTTCCCCCTTTCAAGGCTCGACTTCTTTGGATGACAACAGGCTCTCTGTTCCTTATCAGGCCCTGCTGCCACCATCCCTTCTCACTCTCCAACCACAATCAGTCTCATTTACAGCGTCACAATCATCTTCACAGCAGTGGGTTGATGTCACAGACAGAGGGAGATGCAATAGCAGAAGAGGGTTATTCAATTGGTGTCAAAGTGATCTGGGTGAGATGTCTTCTGAGGTAGCCCAGAATTTGGAGTCAGCAAACCACAGGTGTTGAGGAAATGCTGAGTGAGATGGGGAACTGAATGTTCTAGAAGCCACTGCCACATATGTAGTGTCTGCAGTGAGTCTGCTGTGCCAACTGTTCTTCTGATCCTGCCTGTGAGTCCAGAGTTCCCTAACTATCTGTTAATGGGTGTGTCCCCCCACAAGGTCACATGGAAGCAATGTGTGGATTTGCTCATCACCACTAACCTGTACCACCCCCCACCTGGTCAGGCACTTTCAGTGCCAGAGAACTGGCATGGGCAGATGTTAAGTGCATGTGAAGCACAGACATATTACTTGTATTGCAGTAGTGCCAAGGAGCCCCAGTCATGGACCCAGACCCCATCATGCTGGGCACTGCACAAACACAGAACAAAAAGTCCCTGCCCCAAACCCTCTCTCTATAAGAGATAACAAATGGGCACAGATGGTGGAGCACAAGGGAATGACAAGACAATATTAGTCACACTGACGCACCATTTTATTATGGAGATGTGGTCGTGACTTAAGAGCTAAGGTTGACTCTGCCATTCTATTGTAAAGCCACTATTGGCACATCAGAACATAGGACAGAGAAGTGGAAGGGATCTTTTGGGTCAGCAAGTCCAGTCCCAGCTATCAACAGGCCACCCTGTCATATAACCCATTCAACAAGCTCCATCTTAAAACTAGCCATCTTGCTGTGTATTAGTGACACCTCTTCTGATCTTTGTCATCAGAGATGATTTTATATTTCCTTCCAGCTCATAGATAAAAAAATAAAACAGCCTTGGGCTGCGATCCAATCCCTGCAACACCCCACAAGAAAACACCTCCACTAGCTGGTAATTGCTATTTACAACTATATTTTCAAGATCTATTAGTTAGCCAACTTCTGAGCCATTTAACATGTGTCGTTGATTTTGTATAGTGTTAGGATTTCGTGAATGTCATGCAGTACTAAGTTAACACCTCAGAGAAATCCAAGTACTGTATATTAAATCAATACAGTTACATTTATCACCCAGACTTGTAGACTCAAAGAAAGATATCAAGTTCAATTCCATGAAACCATGTTGATTGGTATTAATTATAATTCCAGCCTTTAATTCTTTAACTGCCCTGTACCAACAGTTCCATTATTTCATCTTGGATTGGCCTATAGTTAGCAAAGTAATCCCATTAATGCTTTTTTTTTAAAATATTGGCATAACATTTCTTCTTGTCCTCTGAAATTTCCCTAATTTTTCAAGAATTATTCAAAATTAGCATCACTGATCTGGAGAGCTCCTTGGCCAAATCTTTCAAAATTCTTAGGTGAAAATTATTCAGAGCTGCAGATTTAAAAATGTTTAACTTTAGTATAAACAGTTTAACATTCTCCTTAGTTATTGTTGGGAAAAAATATTTCATCATTCTTTCTAAAATATTTACTGAACACTTCTGTCATTCCTGCATCATTACTGTCAGTTTTACTATTGCCATTTATTTATTATTGGATCTATACTACTTCTGGGATTCCTTTAGTTCTTTGACATATTTTTTAAAAAATCTTGTCCCTGACCCTATTCTCTATAGATATTTTGTTGTTACCTTTAGCTTCTCTCATCAATTATCTGCATTTCAGACTTCTGATGTCTATTCATTGCCCTCGTCTTCTTTCTTCCATTTGTTATATAATGCTTTCTGGTTTTCATCTTTTTGTATTGCTGTTTTTATCTCCTTGCTTTAATCAAGATTTAAAAACAAAAATAAAAACTTTAAGAGTGAAGTAGCCTTTTTTCCAACTGAAAATTTGCAGTTTTTTGGGCAGTGTGTAACAAGTGCTTGAACAACACCCAGTTTTTGTTTACACATCTCTTTAAATTTTTCCTCACAATTACAGTTGGTCATATTTATATATAGCTTTGAGAAATTGACCCCTTTAATGCGTCAATGGTATGTTTTCAGCCAAACCAGATGTTAAGCTGGAGTTAGGGCTGACAGTATTGATTGATGATTTAGGGTACAATACATTACAGGGAGGCTGTCATTGTCCCCAACCAACACATTATAAACCCAGGAAATTCACAGCTAAGATTAGATTTACAAGTAATTCAAACACGACACAGGCTGGAAATGTACATGTAGGGCACCCACGCAATAATGACTCTGCACTGGAGTGACTCTGTGGAGTAACTGCACAATGAGGAGTGAGGCATTTGGTGTTTGTGGACCCAGATTATGTGACACTGATTTTTAAGGCCATATTGGGGCAGATGCCCAGCTCTGTAAATTGCTCCATTGGCAATGACAATTTACACCAGCTGAGGATCTTCCCCACACCATTTTCTCATGGTCCCTTCCCCTCTTGGTGTCATTTCTAGTCCTAGAACTGAGGAGCACAGGGGCTGTGAGGTGCTGAGAGTCCATTGAAAGCAGTGGGAACAGAGGGTTCCCATGCAGCACCATGCAGAATGCGGCTCATGGACATGCAGTCAGTTCCATTGGGCTCCCTACTCTAACAAACCACGAAACCCAGCAGGTTCCTGGAAAGCCCCAGCCAGGGCCCAGAAAAACGAACCATTATCCCCCCGTGAGGTCAGACTGCCTGCACAAGCCATAGCAATGTTTCCAAAGTGCAGGAGAGAGAGAGAGAGAGACTGCATTTTTCTCACAGGTTTCCCCTGACCCCCTCTCAGAACCACAGCATGGTGCTAAATGAAGGGAACAGTTGGCTGTGTTCTGTGGGCTGCTCTAAAGTTATTGTCTGAGCCGTCCATACCAGCCCGTCTGGATGTGGCAATTATTAAGAGCTTGGATTCAATGTTTGCTATGCAAAGCCAATGTTCGTCATCCTCCTTGAAGAAATTCCTGCTGTGATGAGTTACATCTGAGCAAGGCGAAAGGGCCTAGCTGAGAGCAAAGCCCAAGAGGAAGGCGCAAGCCCTGTTGGCATCACACAGACTCGATATGGCGCCACAAATGGGTCGTTGCCTCACAGACCATTGCTCATGTCCTTCCCAGGCAGCCAAGGGACTGATTCTTTCTCTTTTTCAGAGAGGTTGTTACCTGGTGAGGCCACTTCAGCTCTTCCCTCAAGATCTGTGTGCTGATAGCAGGGCAGTGGGAAAGCACAGAATAAAGGTAAAGAATCAAACCGATCCAAGCATGCAAAAGCAGCAGCATATCCCCCCAGCCCTGGCAGCTGAGTGGAGGTTTGCCTTTCCTGTCAGATTTGCTCAGGTGGCAGCAAGGGGACAGCATGGGGAGGCTTTGCCAAGGGGAAGAATGGCAGCTCCTTTTGAGAGTGTGTTGCAAGCTGCCTGTGAATTTCTTCATCTGTGCATCTGATTCTCCCATGTACTTGGTGTTTCTCCCATTGTGCCAGGACCAAGGCTTTCTAAACTGACTTCCTCCCAGCGCAGCAGCTGCACTGTACACTTGCCCAGGGAACTACTTCCTGAAAATGGTAATATTTATCCTGTGGGGCCCACTGCAAAGCTTGATTGTGGGATCCCTTCCTTCCTAACACCCGGGAGCTACCAAAGTGACCTGGGGATCAGTCTTTCCCAGTCCTAGTGCTCAGCAGAGTTACTCTTGTGCCCATAGTGCTCCACCCACCCAGTGGGAGTCCATGTCCAGTTCAGCCAAAGGCTCGGCACCTGCTGTAACTGCCAGCTAAGCCCAGCACCCCTCGCTTAGTAGGTCGCTTAGTTCTTCTGACTGGCACTGAGGCAAGGAACAGAACACATGACTTGCTCCTGAGTGAGACAGAGAGAATATGGGAACAAGAATGATAAAGACTCTCAAGTGCCTGGAAACAGCCAGTACTGGGGAGGAATCAGCCTCACTTTTCAATGTGACCAGCCAGCAATTTGCCCAGCTGAGTGTGATGGAGACTGTTGTTATAACTGACCCCAGCTGCAGGGGAGCAGAGAGGGCTGTGCGTTCCTTAAGGGAGGATACCCAGAGCAGAGGAGTAAGGGGAGTCCCTCTCTGGGAAGAGCCTGGTGAGGTCAGACTGGAAGAGGCCCTCAGGGAGCAGGTTAGGTTTCAGCAGGGTGCCCAGAGTTACTGCCTGTAAAGAACAGGGAGATCCGTGGAGGAAGCTGACAGAGTCCCTTGGGGGGAACCAGCTGGCCGCCTATGAGAAGCTCTGTCCCCAGGATTAGGGGCTATGGAGCAGAAAACTTTAATGGAGCCTGAAAGAGGCAGAAGAATGAGGAGTTAGATATTCGTTTGGATGATAGTTGGACCATTTGTTATCCCAGAAGAGGACGGAGCAAGTGATCTGGCTGGAGGGCCAGGCCATGGCAGACTCTCAGACAGGCCATCGAGGGCCAAGGAAGCAGCCACCGGGGGGTTCTAGTGGTGAAGTCCCCTGCAACGTAGCACCCGGATTCCAAAGGACACTAGAGCAGTAAAAGCAGCCGCTTGCACACAGGACACTGCACTGCTGCTTCCCATTCCCCTGGGCTCCGGCCAGGTCTCTGGCCTCCTGGGGTTGATTTCATCAATCAGCTTTTCTATGCAAAATTTCAACTCCTCTAGCTCCTCCTAATACTCTTGTGTGCCTGTCATGGTGTTTCACTGAGCTAGGGTGACCAGACGTCCCGTTTTTAAAGGGACAGTCCTGTAGTTAAGCCCTCCTGCAGGTGTCCCAACTTTTTCTTAAAAATGGGAAAATTATCCCATATTTTCTGCCTCCACCCCATCAGTACTGGTAGATCCTGCTCCTGGCTGGCAGGCTCCTTCCTTCCCCTACTGCGTTGGGCTGGGCTGGCACCCTGGGAAAGCCCAAGACCCTCCGGCCCGGGGCTCTGGCCAGGAGGAGCTGAGCCCTGCATGTGCCAATGCCCCGCACAGCGCTGGCACGGGGAAGCCTCCCCACCCCTCAGCTAAGCTCTGGAGTGCGGGGAGGGGGAGCGATTTCCAGCCTGTTTGTGCCCTGACCCCGCAGGCTCCACAGCAGCCCCCCGGGCAGGTGCTAACCCCACATCTTCATCCGCCCCTGCAGTCAGGTTCCCAGAGCCCTGGTGCACAATACATCGTTAGGGCTTAACCCCTTCCTGCCCTCACTGTAGCCGGGGCACAAGTTATGTCCGTGGCTAACAGCAGCCTGGAGGTGTTAGCTGCCTTTTGACACTGCAGGCAAGAAGGGACAAGCGGCTTCCAGCTGAGGTGCGGGAGGGGAAGAGATGAGCTCTGCAAAGACAGGGCCAGGTCATTCCTTCCCCCCCACTCCCCTTCCTCCCCTGCAGCTGGAAGCAGGTCCTGTTCCTTCCCTAATGCACAGTGCAGAAAGGCTGCTGCTGGCCACATTCTGGTGTGAATCCTGGCAGAAATCTGGGGGGCATGTGACCCTGTGTTGCCTCGGGAAGATGTGGTGCCAAGTATCAGGAGAGGCGGGGCCATCACCAGGGGTGCAGCCAGCCATGGAGGGCAAAGACTGCCAGAGAGGGTAGGGTCGGTCGGTCACTGCCCCGTGTGAGGGAGGCATGGGGGAGTGTGTGTGTGTGTCATCCCTCGCCTGTTTGCAGGGGGAGGCAGGAATGTGTGTGTCACCCCATCTGTGTGAACCCTAAAGCCTTAAAGATAAGAAGGTAAATAAAAAGAATCCAACTACACAGTATTTCTTTCTAATGGGGGTTCAGTGAACTTGGTGTTAATTTGAACATTTGTACTGCGTCGTTCTGATGGATTGCAATTGAACTCGCTTTAATATGAGTAATTTTACCAGGTGTCCCCATATTCAGCATAGGGAAATATAGTCACCCTACCCTGACCTGCTCTCTGCTCTAAGCCTGGTTAGATACAACTAATGGAGGAAATAAAAGTTTGATTCCACTCCTAGGTCATTCTTGCTTTCTTCGGGAGGATTCCTACAGTCCTTGCTCCACCCTTGTGCAGGCAACACTCCCACTGAAGTTACAGTCACTGCAGTCTCCCCTGGCCCTGCAAGGGCACGTGAGATAGTTGGATACAGCTTTAAAAGGGAAGCAGACCCTAAAAAGGGGTACAAAATTATAAGGGATAGATCATTCCATTGTGCAATGGTCCGTGCAGTGCAGTGTGCAGCTCCAGTCACCTCCCCTGCAGAACATGCTTCCACAGTGCCACGGTCACCATAGGACTGAGGTCCAGAAAAGGCCAACCAAGCTAGAGTTGAGGTCTGGGCAGGCCTGGCTCATTCTCATTGGGTGTTTGTGCAGGGCCCTGTACAGTGGGGCCCAGCCAGCCCCTGCTCTGTAAATGGTAACAATACTCACCAAGCTGTATGAAGCACTATGCCAAGGTGTGTAAATGGTGCTATCAATGTTGAGAATTGCTTTGCTGACGGCAGGAGGGGGTGTTAAGTTAAAACAAAACCCAACAATCCCTTGATTTTTTTTTTTTATCGTCCAACCCCAAAGAGCATTTATTTCACCTCCTCAGAACAACTGCTGTCCCTCCCCAGTTTGCAGTTAGCTCTGCTGGAGCACAAGTGTCCTTTTAAATGTGAGCATAAAGGAGTGAGTGTTTCCTCTGTCTTTGTTTGCGTACCATTCCCCGGTGCTTATCCTCTTGCTGCCTCATAACCTTTTGATGCCAGAGAAGCTTTTCTCCTCCGTGCCTGCACATCCCAGGTAATGGCTGGCAGAACAGAGCGTGCTGGCTGGGCTCCAAGGCAGATTGGCTGCTGTCGTCATCCACTCTGCCCTGAACGGGATCCAGGCTCAGAAGCTAAGCGGATGGTGCTAATGTAGCCTCTGTCTCTGCAGGGCAGAATCACAGACACTGGCAGGGATTGTTGGGACTTTAGTTCCTGATCGTTTTGCTTAAGAAGAAAAAGGAAAAGTGTCGTCTCCTCACG
Organism: Mauremys mutica; assembly: GCF_020497125.1. Classification (NCBI taxonomy): domain Eukaryota; kingdom Metazoa; phylum Chordata; order Testudines; family Geoemydidae; genus Mauremys; species Mauremys mutica. The sequence goes on along the minus strand of NC_059095.1, from coordinate 17,074,053 downwards.
TAGCTCCACTCAGGAGTGCTGAGCCAGCGGCAAAGCATTGTGTGCTGGGAGGAGGGGATGGGGGAAAAGCCCCTTGAGCCGTTCTGCAGCACCCCTGTGGCTGGGGAGTGCACACCAGGCTGTCTAGCTGAATGGGCCCCGTCTCCCCATTTTGTACCTAGCTTGAAGCTCACCTGACAAGCCCTGCCTGTTTTGACCCTGAGAGGCTGTTTTTCTGAAGACTGTCTAATCCCAACAGACTCCTCTCATTAGCAAGGGCTCCAGTACTCTGGGAAAAGACACCCCTATTTGTCCCATTGCCTGTCCTATGGAATCAGTCTTCCCTTTACTCCCTGCACACCTGGAAGGTCCACAAGATGTTCCCCTATTCAGGTCTCATCAGTCCATGAAGTGATCCTTCACATCAAACCTCCCTTCACTGGCGCTTGCTCCCATGGAACTATAACCAATGGGAAGGCTGCAGGGATATTCCAATTCCTGTAATTTGTCCTGCCTCCTGGTAGGTGTCAGACCTGGCTGTTTTCTCTAGCTGGTCACAGAGCTCCAGCAGGTTCCTCATGGCATCACCGAGCAGGGTCATGCAGCTCCTCTTCTCCCTGTGTAGCTCTTCTCAGACCTGGTTTGTGTCAAGAGTTCAGCTGCTGACTTCCCTGGGCTTGTCTCAAATTCAGTCTCTGGCTCAGAGCTCCTCTTGTGAGGATCAAGATTAAATGGCTTTATAGACCCTGCCCTTTAAACTGCCTCTAGCTTGTCTTCCTCAATGTCCCATTCCCCCAAGAGCCTTCAACATCCACTTCTAGCCCATCAGGTTTTACCCTGCCCTCACTCCTGTGGCACATATGAGCCTGGAATTCCTCACATGCCACTCAAGAGCTGCTGTCCCTTATGGAAACCTGTGTGCACCAAACCAGTTTCTCGGACTTACGCAATAGCCAGCATGAGCAAAAGCATGCGTCTGGCCACCTCAAATATGTGCCAGGGTCTACAAGGAACCTTTGGAAACTAGTCCTTTTCTGCAAGCTGAATTCTCTGCTGCCCCTCCCCAGGGATGGCAGGATGCAATGCCAGCCACAGAATGGACTATGCTGTATATTCACCAGATCTATGTCCTGATCCAAACTTGGCCACCATAAACTACCTACTGCCAGCAGCTTTCATTTCTACTCCAATGTCTCCCGTGTGCATTTCATAGAATCATAGAATTGGAAGGGACCTTGAGAGGTTATCTAGTCCAGTCCCCTGCACTCAAGGCAGGACTAAGTATTATCTAGACTAGTGGACCCCAACCTTTTCGTCTGGCAGGTGCCAGACGAAGGACTACTGCGGCAGTGGAGCACCCGCCGAAATGCCGCCAAATTTTGGCGGCATTTCGGTGGCGATGCCTCTCGATGACGCCGCTTGCCATCGACAAGCGATGTCATCGAGAGGCGCCCCCGCCGAAATTCAGGAGTGACGCCTATTGATGACGTCACTTGTTGGCGACAAGCGGCGTCATCGAGAGACGTCCCCGCCGAAATGCCGCTGAAATTCGGCGGGTGCTCTCCTGGGGGCCAGGACGCGAGCAAACCGTGTTGGGGACCACTGATCTAGACCATCCCCGACAGGTGTTTGTCCAGCCTGCTCTTAAAAATCCCCAGTGATGGAGATTCCACCACCTCCCTAGGCAATTTATCCCAGTGCTTAACCACCCTGACAGTTAGGAAGTTTTTCTTAATGTCCAACCTAAACTGCTCTTGCTGCAATTTAAGCCCATTGCTTCTTGTCCTATCCTCAGGTTAAGAACAATTTTTCTCCCTCCTCCTTGTAACAATCTTTTATGTACTTGAAAATTGTTATGTCCCCTCTGTCTTGTCTTCTCCAGACTAAACAAACCCAATTTTTTCAATCTTCCCTCATAGGTCATGTTCTCTACACCTTTAATCATTTTTGTAGCTCTTCTCTGGACTTTCTCCAATTTGTCCACATCTTTCCTGAAATGTGGCACCCAGAACTGGACACAATACTCCAGTTGAGGCCTAATCGGCATGGAGTAGAGTGGCAGAATTAATTCTCGTGTCTTGCTTACAACATTCCTGCTAATACATCCCCGAATGTTTGCTTTTTTCACAACAGTGTTACACTGTTAACTCAAATTTAGCTATGACCCCCAGATCCCTTTCCGTAGTACTCCTTTCTAGGCAGATATTTCCCATTTTGTATGTGTGCAACGGATCGATCTTTCCTAAATGGAATACTTTGCCTTTGTCCTTATTAAATTTCATCCTATTTACTTCAAACCATTTCTCCAGTTTGTCCAGATCATTTTGAATGTTAATCCTATCCTCCAAAGCACTTGCAACCCCTCCCAGCTTGATATTATCTGCAAACTTTATAAGTGTACTCTCTCTGCCATTATCCAAATCACTGATGAAGATATTGAACAGAACTGGACCCATAACCGATCCCTGTGGGACCCCACTCGTTATGCCCTTCCAGCATGACTGAACCACTGATAACTACTCTCTGGGAACAATTTTCCAACCAGTTATGCACCCACCTTATAGTAGCTCCCTCTAGGTTGCATTTCCCTAATTTGTTTATTAAAAGGTCATGCAGTATCAAAAGCCTTACTAAAGTCAAGATATACCACATCTGCCGCTTCCACCCTATCCACAAGGCTTGTGACCTGTGGTTTCATGATATGCAAACCTGGAGACCTCTCTCCTAGAAGCTTTGCTTTGCCATCCAACCCATTCAAATCACAAACTAGAACAGAAATAATTAACCCTTTAATTGCTGGATTTAATAAATATGCAGATTACATAACTAAACAGGGACCTTTTCTGTCTGAACCCCAACTAACTCCATTCTAACAAAATGCAGTAGAGCTCTGGAGAACCCTTGAGCCCCCATGACAGAGACTCTTCTCCCTCCGAAGGAAACATTCACTCAGGGTCCTGCACATTCTGCAGCCACAGTATTCACCATAGGCGCCGACTCCATGGGTGCTCTGGGGCTGGAGCACCCACAGGAAAAAAATTAGTGGGTTCTCTGCACCCACCAGCAGCCAAGCTCCCCTCCCTCCCTCCCACCTCCTCCTCGCCCCCGACTGTGCCACATCCCCATTCCTCTGCCTACCTCCCAGTGTTTCCCGCCCAGCTGCCGCCAAACAGCTGTTTGGTGGTGTTAGCACACTCCAGGAGGGCAGGGAGGAGCAGAAACATGGCACGCTCAGGGGAGGAGGTGGGGAAGAGGTGAGGCCAGGGCGGGGATTTGGGGAAGGAGTTGGAATATTGGCAGGGAGGGGGCGGACACTTTGAGGAAGGGGGCAGGGAAGGGATGGGAAGAGGCCATGTAGGGGCAGGGCCTCATGGAAGGGGTGGAGTGGGGGAGGGGTCGAGTACCCACGGGAAAGAGGGGAAGTCAGTGCCTATGGTATTCATCCCTCACTGCAGCATATGCTCCAGAACCTCAGCTTCCAGTTAAATATAGGGGAAAAAAATAGAATCTCAGAGTTGGAAGGGACCTCAGGAGGTATCTAGTCCAACCCCCTGCTCAAAGCAGGACCAATCCCCAGACAGATTTTTGCCCCAGATCCCTAAATGGCCCCCTAAGAGACAGCTACAGAGATAGATACAGGCTGCAGAGCTAGCATTGAAAATATAAATTGTGTAACTGATGCAGCGACATTTGCCTGAATTTGCAGAGATCCTGAAACAATATTTCTGAAAAAAACAACAAGGAGTCTGGTGGCACCTTAAAGACTAGCAGATTTAATTGGGCATAAGCTCTCATGAGTAAAAAAAACCACTTCTTCAGATGCATGCAGTGAAAGTTACAGATGCAGGCATTATATAATGACACATGAAGAGAAGGGAGTTGCATCACAAGTGGAGAACCAGTGTTGACAAGGTCAATTCGATCAGGGTGGATGTAGTCCACTCCCAATAATAGATGAGGAGGTGTCAATTCCAGGAGAGGCAAAGCTGCTTTTGTAATGAGCCAGCCACTCCCAGTCCCTATTCAAGCCCAAATTAATGGTGTTAAATTTGCAAATGAATTGTAGTTCTTCAGTTTCTCTTTGAAGTCTGTTTCTGAAGTTTTTTTGTTCAAGAATAGTTACTTTTAAATCTGTTATAGAATGTCCAAGGAGATTGAAGTGTTCACCTACTGGCTTTTGTATGTTACCGTTCCTGATGTCCGATTTGTGTCCATTTATTCTTTTACGTAAGGAAATATTTCTGAGCGTCTGAACTGCCCCATTCAGCTCAGCCACAGCCCCATGGGCACTCTGTTCTGTGACTGAGAAATCTGTCTCTTTTCTAAGATGCCTCACAATATAGCCTTTTTCAAGTGGAATTAGTCGTTTTCTGTCTCCCTGCTCTGTTGGGATCTGCCTGCACCTGCTCTTTGTTCTCCAGCTTTCCCTGTAAGAGGGAGCTGGTTGGATTCCAGTGCATGCTCTCTGCGTTGGTCTGTGGAGCCAGACTGCAGGGGCTGGGAAGAGGTGGGCATCCAGCTTGCAGCTAGGAAACAGAGAATGCCAGAAATGTGGCTGGTGAGCTAAGCAGACTGAAAACAGTGCAGCAGCCAGGGCCCATGGGGCCAGGCAAATGAGCCGCCGGCCTCTTCCCCAGCTCACATGGGGAGGGAGGCTCTGAGCTGGGCTGCCCAGAGAGCAGAATGCAAAACCCAGCTTCAAAAATAATCTATCAAGAATAATCACCTTCAAGTTTTGCATCGTTGTGTATCTCAGCTGTGAGCCTCAGCTTGTGTGGAGGGGGGGGGACAAGAGGGAGGCATGAAGGGTAGCTAGTGACGACAGAATAAACCAATGATGCTGCAGGATTTGGTGCTGTTGTCACAGTGCCCCCACAGGGCACTACCTGCACTTTCACATACCCTGGTTCTGTTGACCTTACATGTCCATTGTGCCCTTTGGCTTCAAGGCAGGTTTGCATGCAGGAGAATGGCAGGTCCAGGGGCTGTAAATAATAGGTGAGTTGTGTGTTTCTCCCTTGGCCTTCGTGGGATTGAAAAGTTTCCTTCATTTTTAATTGCGACTCCTGGTTTGCAAAACATTGGGAACAATCCGGGACATAATTCACGGATCTGCCCCTGTGGAAGTCAGAGGGAGCTCACGATAGATTCCGAGCAAGCCACATGCTGAGAACATCTTGCTGCTAATGCCGATGAGACTTGTATTTTCTCCTTTAAAATAAAAGGACTGTCGTGGCCGAGGAGGAGTGGGGCATGTGGCAGCTGGACATGTGTGCCAGTTTGGACACAGAAGAACAATTCTCTAATGACTGTACTTGGCTGGAATTGGCTCGTCAGCCTTGCCCCAATTTGCCTCCTGAGTGGGCATCTCACACAGACAACAGCTTTGAAAAGACAAGAATCTTTGTGCTCCTGGCTCACAGTTACCTACTCCAGAGCACAGATCACATGATTATTGCTTAATTTTGAAACCTTGCAGTGGTTTCTGTATCAACGGCAAGAACCAGGTGCGTGAAGGTCCTGGGGTCAAATCAGTTATTTATATTGTAAAAATCATCTACCTGATGACTAAGGAAAGGACAGTTATTAAAAATGTTCTTTCCAGCTGGAACACTCAGCTGTAATTATGTGGATTCTTCCACTGGCTTTTCTTTGTTGGAGCTTTGCTTTAGCGTCTCCTATCAACTGTCTGTCTTCGCTCCCTGTTCAGGGTGTTTTTTTCTGGATTTTTCAAGCCGTCACTCCAAACCAGCTGAAAATGTGGGTCTAGAGAAACAGACCCTAAAGCGTGGATAGCTGAGCAGCAGGGCAAGCAGATGAAGTTTATTGCTAAGCAGGACCCCATGTCCTGTGTATAGTGTGAGGACATAGATGCAAAGAGCCAAATTTAAAGCAACAACTAGAAAACTCCTAACCAGGAAGTGCCCACATTCATTAAGCTCTTTCTAGTCCTCTCTGGAGGACCAGGAAATCTATAACCAATCCACAGCTCACTTTCTGTGTAATAAAGAATTAAAACTTAAATTGTAAACCAATGCAGATACACAACAATTCAAAATAAACTTCAAATTCCTTAAGAGAGACAAGGGGGGAGGAAATATCTTTTATTGGACCAACTTCTCTTGGTGACAAAGACCAGCTTTGAAGCTACACCGAGCTCTTCCTCCAACCTGGGAAAAGGACTCAAAACGTCACAGCTAAAAAACAAGAGCTAACAGACAGTTTAGCACAGGGGTCAGCAACCTTTCAGCAGTGCTGTGCCGACTCTTCATGTATACACTTTAAGGCTTTGCGTGCCAGTAATACATTTTAACAGTTTTTAGAAGGTCTCTCTCTAAGTCTATAATATATAATCAAACTACTGTTATATGTAAAGTAAACAGGGTTTTCAAAATGTTTCAGAAGTTTTATTTAAAATTAAATTAAAATACAGCTCTTATTAGTTGAGTGTGATCCTTGCCCTTGCTTTTCCTTGCTGAGTTTTCCAGTGTCTGGTGGCACCTATTTGGATACTTTAAGCTGCACACAGGCTTCTGAGTTATAAGGTGATAACCAGCTGGCAGGAGGTCAGCAGCTGGAACCCCAGATTGGCAGCTGAGGTGAGTGGAGCTGGTGGCTGGTAGGGCTCAGCAGGGCCGGAAGCCTGGACCCTGTCTGGCAGGGGGCCTGCACTGGAACTCCAACCGGAAGCAAGATGAGTGGGGCTGCGGCGGGGACCCCAGCTGGTAAGGGGCCAGCAGCCAGAACCCCAGAGCGGCAGCGGGCTGAGCTGGTCAGCCCGTCCAGCTCTGAGGTTTCAGGGGTGGGCTGAGCGTCTCCGCCAGCCCCGCTCTGGGCTTTCAGCTGCCAGCTCCTGCCAGTCAGGGTCTCAGCCCACTGCCAGCCTGGGGTTCCTTCCCCTAGGCCAGCAGCGGGTGCTGAGTGGGACCCCGGCTGGCAAGGGGCCAGCAGTGGGAATCTCAGCGCTGCGGCAGGCTGAGCAGCTCAGCCCGCCGTCGCTCTGGGGTTTCGGCCACCGGCTCCTGCCAGCCAGGGTCTCAGCCCTCTGCCAGCTTGGGGGAAGGAACCTCAGCCCAGCAGCGGGCGCTGAGTGGAATGGGTGGTGGGACCTCAGCTGGCAGGAGCCGGAAACCCCAGAGCGGTGGCAGGCTGAGCAGCTCAGCCTGCCGCCGTTCTGGGGTTCAGCTGCCGGCTCCTGCCAGCCGGGGTCACAGCCAGCTGCCAGCCTGGGGTTCCTTCCCCCAGGCGAGCAGCGGGCGCTGAGTGGGACTGGCGGCAGGACCCCAGCTGGCAAGGGGCCAGCAGCAGGAACCCCAGAGCAGCGGCGGGCTGAGCGGCTCAGCCCTCCCTACATGCCATCAAAAATCAGCTCGCATGCCACCTTTTGGCATGCATGCTGTAGGTTGCCAACCCCTGGTTTAGCATAAGGAGTTAACACATATTGTAACTGACGGTTCGAGGTGAAATGGCCTATTAACACCCCTTTAGTCATAGTACAAAAAGGGGGGTTAGTGGGTTACAGATTGTTGCAATAAGTCATAAATCCGGTGTCTTTATTATGACCATGATTTTTAGTGTCTAATCAGTCCTCATCCTCAAAGGAAACCTGCACACCACTTTCAAAAGCGGAGCCTCAGAGCTTAAATTCACAACTAAACATGGACTGAACAGAGACACTGGATTTATGGTTTATTACAACAATCTGTAACCCACTACTCTCCCCCCCCCCCCTTTTTTTTTGGCCTATGACTACAGGGTTATTAATGGGCCACTTCACCTCAAATGGACCCTTCATTTAGCATAAGGAGTTAGCACCTATTCTGTCTGTTGGATCTTGTATTTGGCTGTGACACTCAGACCTGAAGAAGAGCTCTGTGTAGCTCGAAAGCTTGTCTCTCTCCCCAACAGAAATTGGTCCAATAAAGGATATTCCCTCACCCACCTTGTCTCTAATATCCTGGCACCAGCACAGCTACAACACTGCACACAACAATTAAAACTATTTACTCTACTTTGTTCCCTCTTAAGAGCACAAGACCAGCCACACACTGTCAGACCAATGGTCCTTTTAGCCAGTATCCAATGCCAGGCGCTTCAGCGGGAACAAACAGAACAGGAAATCATTGAGTGAGCCATCCCACTGTCATCCACTCCCATCTTCTGGCAGTGAGAGGAGAGAGACAGCCAGAGCATGGGCCTGTCTCTCTGACCATCTTGGCTAATAGCCATTGATGGACCTGGGAAGAAGGATAAAGGAGTTTGAGGCGCAAGTGGTGTTCTCATCTATCCTCCCTGTGGCAGGAAAAGGCCAGGGTAGAGACCGTCGAATCGTGGAAATCAACGAATGGCTACGCAGATGGTGTTGGAGAGAAGGGTTTGGATTCTTTGACAATGGGATGGTCTTCCAAGAAGAAGGATTGCTAGGCAGAGACGGGCTCCACCTCACGAAGAGAGGGAAGAGCATCTTTGCAAGCAGGCTGGCTAACCTAGTGAGGAGGGCTTTAAACTAGGTTCACCGGGGGAAGGAGACCAAAGCCCCGAGGTAAGTGGGGATGTGGGATACCGGGAGGAAGCACAAGCAGGAGATTACAAGAGGGGAGGACTCCTGTCTCAGACCAAGAAAGCGGGACAATCAGCGAGATATCTTAAATGCCTATACACTAATGCAAGAAGCCTGGGGAACAAGCAGGGAGAACTAGAAGTCCTGGCACAGTCAGGGAATTATGATGTAATTGGAATAACAGAGACTTGGTGGGATAACTCACATGATTGGAGTACTGTCATGGATGGATATAAACTGTTCAGGAAGGACAGGCAGGGCAGAAAAGGTGGGGGAGTTGCGTTGTACGTAAGAGAGCAGTATGAGTGCTCAGAGCTCCGGTATGAAACTGCAGAAAAACCTGAGTGTCTCTGGATTAAATTTAGAAGTATGAACAACAAGGGTAATGTCGTGGTGGGAGTCTGCTACAGACCACCGGACCAGGGGGATGAGGTGGACGAGGCTTTCTTCCAGCAACTAACAGAAGTTGCTAGATCACAGGCCCTGGTTCTCATGGGTGACTTTAATCACCCCGATATCTGCTGGGAGAGCAACACAGCAGTGCACAGACAATCTAGGAAGTTTCTGGAAAATGTAGGGGACAATTTCCTGGTGCAAGTGCTGGAGGAACCAACTAGGGGAAAAGCTCTTCTTGACCTGCTGCTCACAAACAGGGAAGAAATAGTAGAGGAAGCAATAGTGGATGGGAACCTGGGGGGCAGTGACCATGAGATGGTCGAGTTCAGGATCCTGACACAAGGAAAAAGGGAAAGCAGTAGAACAGAGACCCTGGACTTCAGAAAAGCAGACTTTGACTCCCTCAGGGAACTGATGGGCAAGGTCCCTTGGGAGAATAACATGACGGGGAAAGGAGTCGAGGAAAGCTGGCTGTATTTCAAAGAAACCTTATTGAGGTTGCAGGAACAAACCATCCCGATGTGTAGGAAGAAAAGTAAATATGGCAGGCGACCAGCTTGGCTTAACAGTGAAATCCTTGCTCGTCTTAAACACAAAAGAACAGCTTACAAGAAGTGGAAGATTGGACAAATAACCAGGGAGGAGTATAAAAGTATTGTTCAGGCATGCAGGTGTGAAATCAGGAAGGCCAAATCACACTTGGAGTTGCAGCTAGCCGGAGATGTTAGGAGTAACAAGAAGGGTTTCTTTAGGTATGTTAGCAACAGGAAGAAAGTCAAGGAAAGTGTGGGCCCCTTGCTGAATGAGGGAGGGAACCTAGTGACAGAGGATGTGGAGAAAGCTAGTGTACTCAATGCTTTTTTTGCCTCTGTCTTCACAGACAAGGTCAGCTCCCAGACAGCTGCACTCTGCAGCACGGTATGGGGAGGAGGTGACCAGCTCTCGGTGGAGAAAGAAGTAGTTCGGGGCTATTTAGGAAAGCTGGACGAGCACAAGTCCATGGGACCGGATGCGCTGCATCCGAGGGTGCTAAAGGAGTTGGCCGATGAGATTGCAGAACCATTGGCCATTATCTTTGAAAAATCATGGCGATCGGGGGAGGTCCCGGATGACTGGAAAAAAGCTAATGTAGTGCCCATCTTTAAAAAAGGGAAGAAGGAAGATCCAGGGAACTACAGGCCAGTCAGTCTCACCTCAGTCCCTGGAAAAATCATGGAACAGGTCCTCAAGGAATCAATCCTGAACCACTTAAAGGAGGGGAAAGTGATCAGGAACAGTCAGCATGGATTCACCAAGGGCAAGTCATGCCTGACTAACCTAATTGCCTTCTATGACGAGATAACCGGCTCTGTGGATGAGGGGAAAGCAGTGGATGTACTATTTCTGGATTTTAGCAAAGCTTTTGATACAGTCTCCCACAGTATTCTTGCCAGCAAGTTAAAGAAGTCTGGGCTGGATGAATGGACGGTAAGGTGGATAGAAAACTGGCTAGATGGTCGGGCTCAACGGGTAGTGATCAATGGTTCCATGTCTAGATGGCAGCCGGTATCAAGTGGAGTGCCCCAAGGGTCGGTGCTGGGGCCGGTTTTGTTCAATATCTTCATTAACGATCTGGAGGATGGTGTGGACTGCACCCTTAGCAAGTTTGCAGATGACACTAAACTGGGAGGAGTGGTTGATACGCTGGAGGGTAGGGATAGGATACAGAGGGACCTAGACAAATTAGAGGATTGGGCCAAAAGAAATATGATGAGGTTCAACAAGGACAAGTGCAGAGTCCTGCACTTAGGACGGAAGAATCCCATGCACTGCTACAGACTAGGGACCGAATGGCTGGGTAGCAGTTCTGCAGAAAAGGACCTAGGGGTTACGGTGGACGAAAAGCTGAATATGAGTCAACAGTGTGCCCTTGTTGCCAAGAAGGCTAATGGCATTTTGGGTTGTATAAGTAGGGGCATTTCCAGCAGATCGAGGGATGTGATCATCCCCCTCTACTCAGCACTGGTGAGGCCTCATTTGGAGTACTGTGTCCAGTTTTGGGCCCCACACTACAAGAAGGATGTGGATAAATTGGAGAGAGTCCAGCGGAGGGCAACAAAAATGATTAGGGGGCTGGAGCACATGACTTATGAGGAGAGGCTGAGGGAACTGGGATTGTTTAGTCTGCAGAAGAGAAGAATGAGGGGGGATTTGATAGCTGCTTTCAACTACCTGAAAGGGGGTTCCAAAGAGGATGGATCTAGACTGTTCTCAGTGGTAGAAGATGACAGAACAAGGAGTAATGGTCTCAAGTTGCAGAGGGGGAGGTTTAGGTTGGATATTAGGAAAAACTTTTTCACTAGTAGGGTGGTGAAGAACTGGAATGGGTTACCTAGGGAGGTAGTGGAATCTCCTTCCTTAGAGGCTTTTAAGGTCAGGCTTGACAAAGCCCTGGCTGGGATGATTTAGTTGGGTTTGGTCCTGCTTTGAGCAGGGGGTTGGACTAGATGACCTCCTGAGGTCCCTTCCAACCCTGAGATTCTATGATTCTATGATTCTATGACCTATCCACCATGAACTTATCTAATTCTTTTTTGAACACTGTTATAGTCTTGGCCTTCACAAGATCCTCTGGCGAAGAGTTCCATGGGTTGACTGTGCGTTGTGTGAGGAAATACTTCCTTTTGTTTGTTTTAAACCTGCTGCCTATTAATTTCATCTGTATCCCAAAAGGGGGGAAGGTTTTGAATATATGGCCTGTGTGAATTTTATTAAGGGGCTGTGAATGAAGGGGAAACTGAGGCAGGCCTCAGCAGAGTCGTGGTTGGCCAACAGCAGACACTCCCTCTGATTTATCCTTCTGGCCTGAAAATCTATGAAAGCTGTAACTCCCTCCTCTTTGGCCTCTTCGAGTCCCAGCTCCCCATGCACCTTGTTTCAGAGCACTGCTGACAAAATGTACCAGTGGTAAATAAATAGGAACCACACCAACAAGTCCCCATTCCAGTGCACCTCCAGTAACTCCAGTCTTGCACCAGAACTTCTCTCCACTCCGTTTCACATCCCTCTGTTCACCTAACAATGGGTTTGCCTTTCCATACAATTTCTCTTTCCATCTCTTTAGCTGCTGCCATCTCTGATCCCTGTAATCTCTTTTTAAGTGTCCTTTGGCTTATAATGTAATTTAAACTCTGTAGCTGTTTTACTTAACTCTGCAAAGCTTAATTTACTTAACTTCTCCAATCTGACCTCCTGCATAGCATAGGTCCGAGAGTCTCACACAGGGATTCCTGCATTCAGCCTGAAGCTTGTAGTTAAGCTAGAGCAGATTTTTTAGAAGGATATACCCAGTCTTGATATAAAGATTTCCAGTGATTTTCCAGAATCCATCACAACCCTTGCTAAGTTGTTGCAATGGTTGGTTACCCTCACTGTTGACAATTTGTGCCTTATTTCTAGTTGGAATTTGTCTGGCTTCAGCTTCCAGCCATTGAGTCTTATTATGACTTTTTCTGCTAAGTGAAGGAGCCCTCTGCTATCAGAAGTCTCCTCCCCATGTAGGTGTTGTGACAAAGCTCCAAGTCTGTATTGGTGGGTCCCGTGCTTCCTGGCAGATTCGGTGGCCTCAGAAGCTCACTAAGGCCCTCAATATGACCTCCCTTTCCCAGTATGGCAGCAAAGGTTACAGGTTATTGAGCTATTTTCATCACAGGCCAGTATGGGAGGTGGGAAGGTGGAATACCCACAGTCTCCATTGCTCCTTGAGCTCCATAGGCACCATTTGGTCTCCTGTCTAGACCAAAGTCTGTTTCCCCTCTCAAAGGGATCCCTGTAGATCATGCGGGGAGGAAGGGGGGAACCTGGGTCCGCCCTCTATTCCAAGTTCCAGCCCAGGGACCCTAATGATAGCAGCTATTAGCAGCTTCCCTCTTCCACTGACGCTGCTTTGATTCCCTGGGCCACTTCCATGTGCTCCCCTTTCCCAAGCTTCAACCTTACCGCAGAGCTCAGTAATGCTTCCTCTCCTCCAGCTCCTTTCACCTGGGCTCCTCTCGAGAGAACTGGCAAGGAGAGCTTTTAAAGCAGTATAAGTGGGACATTAATTGGTCCCAGCTGTCTCCATTAGCCTATCAGCCTTAACTGATGCTTTCTCAGGCCTGGTCTACACTAGGACTTTAATTCGAATTTAGCAGCGTTAATTCGAACTAACCGCTCAACCGTCCACACCAGGAAGCCATTTAATTCGAACTAGAGGGCTCTTTAGTTCGAATTTGGTACTCCACCCCGACAGGTGGAGTAACGCTAAATTCGACATGGCTAGCTCGAATTAGGCTAGGTGTGGCTGCAAATCGAATTTAGTAGCTCCGGGAGCTATCCCACAGTGCACCACTCTGTTGACGCTCTGGACAGCAGTCCGAGCTTGGATTCTCTGACCAGCCACACAGGAAATGACCCGGGAAAATTTGAATTCCTTTTCCTGTCTGGGCACTTTGAATCTGACGTCCTGGCTGTACATCGGGGCGAGCTCCGCAGCACCTGCAACGATGCAGAGCTCTCCAGCAGAGGAGTCAGGCCAATCCAAGAATAGAAAGAGGTCCCCAGCATGGACAGACCGGGAAGTCCTGGATCTGATCGGTGTGTGGGGCGAGGAGTCTGTGCTGTCGGAGCTGCGCTCCAGCAAGCGGAATGCAAAGACCTTCGAGAAGGTCTCCAAAGCAATGATAGAGAAAGGATACAGCCGGGATGCAATGCAGTGCCGCGTGAAAATCAAGGACCTGAGACAAGGCTACCAAAAAGTCAGAGCGGCAAATGAACGCTCCAGAGCCCAGCCCCAGACATGCCGCTTCTACGAGGCACTGCATGCCATTCTCGGTGGGTCTGCCACCACTGCCCCACCAGTGACCGTGGACTCAGTGGATGGCATAGTGAACCTGGACAGTTCCTCCTCGATGTTCGCCGATGGGGAAGATGAGGAAGGGTCTGTGGAGGACGGCGCAGGCGACAGCGAACACAAAACCGCTTTCCCTGACAGCCAGGATCTCTTCATCACCCTCACAGAGATCCCCTACCAACCCTCCCCGGCCGTTAACCCAGACTCTGAATCAGGGGAAGGATCAGGCGATAAGTGCTCTAAACATGTAAACATTTATTTTTTATAAAACAGGTATAAAAAAATAGAAATACTATATATAAAATTTTCAATGAAAAACTATATGAAAAGTAGGTCCACACATATAGGGATTGAACAATAATCCTCCAGGGACAATTCAAGAAAGGTCTCATTTAGGTCCTCGAAAAGCCTCCGCAGGAGGTTCCTGGGGAGAGGTGCCTTGTTGGGTGCTCCGTGGAAGCACACTCTTCCGCGCCAGGACATCCTTATGTAGATGGGAATCATCGCCTCCACAAGCATGGCCGCATATGGTCCTGGTCTCTGCAGGGCTTCCCTTAGCATCCGCTCTTTGTGACTCCGAGGGACCTGCATCAGGGTGATCTCGTTCATGAAATGCTGCATCTAATTAGGGCAATTAGTGTATTGTTACTGTTGTGAATGGTTGACTTTTACTTTGCATAACAATGACCCTCGCTTAACAGCCACGTGTTGTAGGCCACATAGGAAAAGCATACATTGATCTTTCCCGTGCACTGGCGGGAGTGGCTGGAAAAGGGTCAGAGTATATGATTTCCAGATTGCCTTTAGCGGGAGGGCACAGCTATCCATTAACTGATAAGCAGAATGTACTGTAAGGCTTACCAGGACTGTCTGCTAGACGGATTCAGCTGTCTCTCCCCACTTGTCCGCTCTCCTGTGCAATGCCGCAGCCAATGAGAGCGTATTCCGAAATCTCGAACTTGGCCTGAGATCTCGTGAGACTTGTTGCCCTGTATGGTCTTGTTCAGAGAAACTGACTAGACTGTGTTCGCTGTTCGCAAACATGTATCTGTTCAAGGAAATCAGTTACTTTTCCCATCACACAGCTTCGGCTCTTTCCCGGACTGCCCCGGCATCCCCCTCACAGAGGCTGGCGCAGATTAGGCGGCGAAAGAAAAAGACTAGGGACGAGATGTTCGCGGAACTGATGGCCTGCTCCAGAGCCGAGGCGGCAGAGCAGAGACAGTGGAGGGAGACCCTATGTCAACAGCATCGCACACACAGCGAACGGGAGGACAGGTGGCGGCAGGAAGACCAGCAGGCGACTCAAACGCTGCTTGGGCTAATGGGGGAGCAAACGGACACGCTCCGGCGCCTTGTTGATGTTCTGCAGGACCGCAGGCAGGAGGACAGAGCCCCCCTGCAGTGTATCTGCAACCGCCCTCCCCCGCCAAGAAGTCCTGCCCCCCCCCACCCAAAAGTACAAGACGGAGGGGCGGTAGGGGCCGTGAGAACTGTCACTGCACCACAGCATAGCGCTAATGTACCACACACCTCTCACGCTATAAATTTGTAGAAGTGCTTCCCTTACAGGCTCACCCAGTCCCAAATCCAAGTTTCATCCCCCCACTGTGTATTAGATTATTAAAAGCTGTTTGCTGTTATTCACTGTTTCGGTCACGTCTTTCGTGTCAGAGGATTTTTTTGTGTATGGGGGGGGAGGGGATTTATAATTGCACGGTATAGCCTACATTACCAGGGTACAGACTTGGGGGCATGATCAACTGCAGGGCACACACACACTGCAGTCAGTAGGCACCAGGGTCACTCTGTGTGGTGTATGCTGCCCCGGGTCATTCTGTGATGTGTATGCTTGTCCAGGGTCCTAGCGCCTGCCACCCCCTTAATGTTAAGGCACGCTGCCCTTACCATGCACTTCCACCGTAGCAACGAGCCTCTCCGCTGCCCTGAGCCCCAACAAGAGCCCTCATCCATGGACAGATACTCACCCTTCCCCCACACCCCTCACCCCTTCCTACGCCCAAACCCGCAGCCCACTGCCGTCATCCAAACCCCTATCCAAAGAAGGCACCACTCGCCCCTTCCTGCAAACCCACCCCTTCCTGCAATCCCTCCCCTCCATGCACAACCACTTGCAACCGTCCCCCACCCCAGAGACCTATGTAGGAGCAGGAGGATGTCATTCCTCTATGGAACAAGCGGTCTGTACATCAGTGCACACCGTGCCCAGCACAGTATGCGTCCATGTTTCAACACCTGAACAGAAATGCAAAGTAAAACAAACATTTATTAATAATGAGTGTAACAATTAATTTGCTTTAAAACGTGCTTTGGAAGTGGGGGAAACTTGGAGAACGGGGTATGTAACCGCAGATCTCACTCAACACATAGAGACACAGGCCCAGGGTCAGTTTCTCTTGAAAGCAAGTGGAGAGTCATAGGTTACCCTGCTCTCCGAGGAAACTTGCTTTCAAAGCCTCCCGGATACACAGCGCTTCCCGCTGGGATATTCTCTCGGCACGGGTGTCTGGCTGAGCGTAAACTGCAGCCAGGCGATTTGCCTCAACCTCCCATCCGGACAAAAAGGTCTCGCCCTTGCTCTCACAGAGATTGTGTAGCACACAGCAAGCAGCAATAACTACGGGGATATTCTTTTCGCTGATGTCCGAGCGAGTCAGTAAGCTCCGCCATCTCCCCTTGAGACGTCCGAAAGCACACTCCACCACCATTCTGCACTTGCTCAGCCGGTAGTTGAAGAATTCCTTCTCTCTGTCCAAGGCGCCTGTATAGGGCTTCATGAGCCAGGGCATTAGCGGGTAGGCTGGGTCCCCGAGGATCACTGTAGGCATCTGTGTCAAGTATCAGAGGGGTAGCCGTGTTAGTCTGGTTCTGTAGAAGCAGCAAAGAATCCTGTGGCACCTTATAGACTAACAGACGTTTTGCAGCATGAGCTTTCGTGGGTGAATACCCACTTCTTCAGATGCAAGTAGGCATCTGCACATCCCCAACCGTTAGTTTGTGTTCCGGGAAGAAAGTACCTGCCTGGAGGCGTTTAAACAGACCAGAGTTCCTGAACACACGCGCGTCATGAACCTTGCCCGCCCACCCAACGAAGATGTTGGTAAACCGTCCCCTATGGTCTACCAGTGCTTGCAGCACCATTGAAAAGTAGCCCTTTCGGTTAATGTACTCGCTGGCCTGGTGGGCTGGTGCCAGGATAGGGATGTGAGTCCCATCTATAGCCCCACCGCAGTTTGGGAATCCCATCGCGGCGAAGCCATCTATGATGTCCTGGACGTTTCCGAGAGTCACTACCTTTGAGAGCAGTTGCTCAACGATTGCGTGGGCTACTTCAATCACAGCAACCCCCACGGTAGATTTGCCCACGCCAAAGTGGCTCGCTACTGACCGGTAGCTGTCTGGCGTTGCAAGTTTCCAGAGGGCTATGGCCACTCGCTTCTGCACACTCAGGGCTGCTCGCATCCGGGTGTCCTGGCGCTTCAGGGCAGGGGACAGCAAGTCACAGAGTTCAAGGAAAGTGCCCTTACGCATCCTGAAGTTTCACAGCCACTGTGATTCATCCCAGACCTGCAGCACTATGCGGTCCCACCAGTCCGTGCTTGTTTCCCGGGCCCAGAATCGCCGTTCCACACCATGAACTTGACCCATTGCCACCATGATCTCCACGGCGCGGCGTACCCTGCTTTGTGAGAGGTCTGCGCCACTCTCCTCACCGCGCTGCCGGAGCCTCCTCACCCGATTTCTCAGCAGCTGACTGTGGAAGAGGTGGACGATAAGGTGCGAGGAGTTGACAACGGCCATAAGTGCAGCGATGATCGCAGCGGGCTCCATGCTCGCAGTGCTGTGGTGTACGCGCTGTAACTGACAAGAGAAGGGCGCGAACAGATTTCCCGCCGGAGCTTTCAGGGAGGGAGGGCGTGATTGACGGTTCAATGACAACAGTTACCCAAAAGCACCCTCGACACATTTTTCCCCCAGGAGGCATTGGGAGCTCTACCCAGCATTCCAATGGGCAGCGGGGACTGCGGGAACTGTGGAATAGCTTCCCACAGTGCACCGCTTCCAAAGTCGACGCCAGCCCCGTTACTGTGGACTCAGAAATTCGAATTAGTGTATTTACTGTGGATACACAAATTCGACTTCATAAGGTCGAATCCACAAATTCGACTTAAGTAGATTCGAAATAGTCTTGTAGTGTAGACAAGGCCTCAGTTAATTGAGGTCAGGTGCCAGCATTAGCCTAACAATCGTAACTGGTTAAATTGGCCTCAGGTGTCTTGATTGGCCTGGAGTATCCCTTGTTTGGCTATCCAGGGAATAGGGCTCTGCTCCTTCTGAGGCTGATCTACCCGCCTTCCACTCTCATGAGGGTAGTTTGCAGGCTGGGTGCCCCCCTGGCTGCTGTTGCTGCTGTGGGGGGGACCCTGCTGGAGTGACCCTTAGAGGGGAATGCGAGGCCCCACTTTTTCCATCATTTTTGGGGGCCCCCTGGCTGGGTTGCTGCTGCTGCTGGGGAGCTGTTACTGCTGCTGGAGCTGAGGAGGGAGTAGAGGAGGCTTTGTTTTGTGGAGGGGGGTTTGTTACATCCCTGCTTCTGTGCTGGTGGGTGCTTTTGCTGTGGGGAGCTGGGGGAGTGGCCTGGAGCCCCCCCCGTAGTCCGCCCGCTCCTTTACTGCCACCACCACTGCCCCCTCCACCTTTCCACCTGCCTTCTGGCTCTGCTCTCTGCTCTCCGGCCTAGCAGTTTGCTCTGCCCCTCTGACCATCCAGAGAACATAGCGGCAGCAAACAGGCATTTGTTTTTCAGACGCCCGTGGCTGCTCGTTTCCCTTCCCTTCCTTTGGTCTTGTCCTCCCTCCCCTGCTGCGTTTGGCCGGTGGGCCCCCTTTCCTCTGCCTCGCCCACTGCCCTGTTTTTGCAGCTGCTTGCCCCCTTTCCCCTTGCTGCCTGCCCTGCCCGCCCCCCTTTTAGCCCTCCTCTTGGCTCTGGTTTGCCCTGTTTTGCTTCGTGGTCCTTGATTAGGATGTTTGCCCCGCCCTTGTCCCGTGGTGCGGGGCTGGTTGCCAGCCCCATTTCCCTCACCCGTTTTTTTTGGTTTGGTTGGTTTTGGCCCCACCCTGTTCTTTGCTCCGTGCCTGAGGCGCACCCGCTTTAGCCCCCCCCCCGCATTCCGCCCCCTTGCTTCTTGCCCTCCCTCCGGGTCAGCCCTTGTTGCCTGTGTGCCCACGTTGCGCTGTTGGCGTTTGAGATTCCCCCCTTCTCCCCTTTGTTCATTGGTTTCTTCACTGGCGCATTCTCCTCCATGATGCCTTAGTTTTCCCTTCTTTTCTTTAGTGCAGCCAGGGGAGCCGGTTTCTTTCTCATCTTGTGCTGGAGTTGTGTTCCTCGTTTCCCTTCGTTCCTTTCTGTTGGTGCCCCCCACCCTGCTTTCAGCCTAGCGGGTGGGGTGTGGTAGCCGCTCTTCCCTTCCCTCCCCTGCCCTTCCCTTTCCTCCCATCCCTCCCTCTCCTTCCTTCCATCCCCCTGCCCTAGTGGCTGTCCCCTTCCCTCCCTTTCTGTGGTGGGTGATTCGGGAGGTGGGACTTCCCTGGACGCCCCTGCAGTTCCCTTTCGGTCCCCCTCCCCATACCCTCCCTTGCGATGGCCGCCTCGACTGCCACTGCTGGGCTGCCCGCCATTGCTACCATTGAGGCACTTGTTGCCGGCACAAGGCCTGAGGCTACAGCAACAGTGATTCGTTGCCCGGAGTGCCTCGCTCCAATTAGACACACCAGGGTGGAGAAGCAAAAAAAGGTTTATTTGAGATCTCAAAGCGCAGTGCTCGGAGACACACGTCTCAGATCAAGCACCCACCATACAAGCAGCTCTCTGTCTTTATACATGATTTTAGCTAAGCATGTCTATTACCCCCAATGCCCAGCTCCCCCTTCCCGCCCCCTCTTCTTCCCTCCCTTCTAGTTCCCATACAGCAAGCACATTATAAAGTAGCAATTTCTCTAAACAGGTTAGATCATACTTGGCAAAAAACATATTATCTCGTTAGTAACTTTTCTTGACCGGTCATTCTGTTTCACTCCCTTTAGCCAGGTGCAAGCAGGCTGCATAATTGCCTCCTGGTACTGATAACTAGTTGCCACACATTCCATTCTTTCCATCTAGCCTGTGGAGTTAATTAAAGTCTAAACATAGAAGCGGTTAGGACAAGCAGAGGCCTGATACAGGGAGCCTTCATTGGCACTGTCATTTTCCACCCCTCTGTTAACACTGGGCCATGCCTGGTGCCACCAACAATTCCCTCCTTTGAGAATACTCAACAAACCTTTGGCTGAGTGTTCTCATATACTGTGGACAAAACGTAATTGAGTTCTATGGAGCTGGGGCTGTCAATGAGAGGGTACATAGGGACCTTCGGGGCACGGGGGGTACAAAGTTTACGGAGGAGCAGTTAGAGAGATTAAACTCTTGGGCAAAGCAAATCTTCAGGTTCTCATACGTATTTGACTCTAATTTGTTAGGGGTTCCCCTCCATCCCGCATGTGCCTGGGGAGAAACGGGAGTCAATGAGAGGAGTGTTCCCATAGCAAAGAGTAACATTGTGGCAAACCCTAGGCCTGGATCCATACTGGGCCAGTGATCCTAAGGCCTAACAATTACAATTCCCCAAATACCCACAAAATTACTACTACTAATAACAAGCAGATTAAAAACAAAAGGGACCAAGCCCACAGGTTAGGCTGGCCCTGTAAAAATAAACACAGCCAACGCTCAGAGTGTTCACGGGGAGTGCGCTGTAACTGTCCAAAGGGGTCACAGGGCATTCCCAGCAGGCCTTACTGTCGCCTGAATAACAGCTTAAGTCCCAGATCGTCGTTGGCAGTCTTCTCCACAGGTTGGACGGTCCACTGTTCAGGAGCTGGCACTGCTTTCAGACGGGAGTAGTGGATCCAGTTCTTGTATCCCTCGACCTTTGCTGCTGTGTGGGTGATCAGCAGGACGGTGTGAGGTCCCTTCCACTTCTCTTGGAGAGGCTCGTCCTTCCAGGTACGAACGAGAACGGAGTCACCAGGCTGCAGGGAGTGGACAGGGGCATCCAGCGGGAGAGGCTGCAAATCTTTGGTATACCTGTGGAGAGAACAGAGAACAGCAGACAGAGAGCACATGTACTGAGATAAGAAACCGCAGCCTACCTCCCACTCCCCTAACAGAACCGGTGTACCATTCATAGGCCATGCCCTCCCAAACATAATCTCGAAGGGACTAAGCCCTAACCTGCCCTTTGGGAGAGCACGAACTCGGAGCAAAACAAGGGGTAAGGCATCAGGCCACCGAAGAGAAGCCTCTTGGCAGACCTTTGAGAGATGCCGCTTTAGTGTCTGATTAGTACGTTCCACTACTCCACTGGCCTGTGGTCGCCATGGAGTGTGGAGCTTCCAGGTGATCTGTAGAACATCCGAAATCCCCTGAATGACTTGCGATGTGAAGTGTGTTCCATTGTCAGATTCCATCCACTGGGGGAGTCCAAAGCGAGGAATGATTTCCTTGACAAACTTGAGAGCCACTGTTCTGGCAGTGTTGTTACGGCATGGGAAGGCTTCAGGCCATCCGCTGAATCGATCCACCATGACGAGGAGGTACCTGAACCCTTGGGTTCGGGGGAATTCAGTGAAGTCTACTTGCCACACCAATCCTGGCCCTGGGGTAGGTTCCAGAGTGGCTGGTGGCACTGACACTCCTGGTCGAGGGTTGTTCTTTTGACAGACTAAACACTCAGCCTGTACCTGGGAAGCCAGGGGTCTTAATCCAGAGGTTAGAAAATACTTATTCATAAGCTGGGTGAGAGCCTCCCTTCCAGCGTGAGTGGTCTGATGTAGTTTCTGTAGTACTGGCCGTATTAGGCTTTTAGGTAGGAGGATTTTTCCTTCTGTGGAGTGGAGCCATCCCTCCTTTTCCTGGAGCCCAAGGGAGTCGGCCAGATTCCTTTCTTCACGAGAGTACTGAGGGGCTGGGAGCTCACCCACTGATGGGATGAGGGCATGAACATGGGCCTCCTCAGCTTCCAATGGTTCCAGGGTGGCAGCCCGCTTGGCTTCCCTGTCGGCCCTGGCGTTGCCCTTGTCTACGTCCTGGTCTTCTCGTTGATGAGCCTTGCAGTGCACCACTGCTACCTCTGAGGGGAGCTGCACCGCTTCCAGAAGCCGGAGAATCTGTGTCCCGTGCTTGACCGGGGACCCCTGAGCTGTAAGCATTCCTTTTTGCTTCCAGAGACCTGCATGAGCATGTAGCACTCCAAAGGCATATCTGGAATCAGTAAAAATGTTAACTCTTTTTCCTTTTGACAGTTCGAGTGCACGGGTTAAAGCTACCAATTCAGCCAGCTGGGCTGATGTTCCGGCAGGCAAACTTTCCGCTTCCACAGTTTCGTGGAGAGTTACAACAGCATAGCCCGCCTTCCTTTGCCCGTCTGTAACAAAGCTGCTGCCGTCAGTGTACCACTCGTACTCTGCATTGGGGAGTGGCTGATCTTTTAAGTCTGGACGGCTGGAGTACTGGGCATCTATGATTTCTAAACAGTCATGTTCCTGCTCCTTTGTTTCTGGCAACATAGTGGCTGGGTTGAGGGAGGGGCAGGTCTGCAGGGTAACTTCAGGATTTTCTAGGAGTTTAGCCTGGTACCGAGCTACCCGAGCCTGCGTGAGCCAGAGACCACCCTTAGTGTCCAGCAGGGCTTGAACCATATGAGGGGTATACACCTGCACAGTCCCCCCCAAAGTCAGTTTCTCTGCTTCACTAAGCACCAGGGCAGTTGCCGCGACAGCTCGCAAGCAAGCTGGCCACCCCTTGGCAACTTGATCCAGTTGTTTAGAGAAATATGCCACAGGACGTTTCCAAGTGCCTAATAATTGAGTAAGCACCCCTAGAGCCACTCCCTTCCTTTCATGCACATACAGTTGAAACGGCTTAAAGATGTCTGGAAGACCGAGTGCCGGGGCTTTCATTAGCTTTTGCTTTAACACTTTAAATGCCTTGTCAGCTTCTGAGGACCAGTGAAAGGGGTCGTGATCCATTCCCTTAACACATTCATACAAGGGCTTAGCCCACAGTCCGAACTCTGGGATCCATATTCTGCAAAAGCCTGCCATGCCCAGAAAAGCCCTGAGCTGTTTACGATTGCTTGGGACAGGAATTTGACAGATTGCTTCCTTCCTCTCATTTGAAAGCTGTCTCTCCCCCTGTCTTATGTGAAATCCTAAGTACTGTACTTCTGAGAGGGCAATTTGAGCCTTGCTCCGAGCTACCCGGTATCCTCGGAGACCAACAAAGTTCAGGAGGCTCACAGTGGCGTGGAGGCAAGGGGTTAATCCCACCGCCCCTATTAACAGGTCGTCAACATACTGCAGGAGGAGAATCCCGTCCGGAGTATTCCACTCCTCCAGGTCTTTGGCCAGAGCCTGGCCGAAAAGCGTAGGGGAGTTCTTAAATCCCTGTGCTAACACAGTCCAGCAAAGCTGCTTTTTAACCCTTCGGTCGTCTTCCCACTCGAAGGAGAAAATCTCCTGAGATTGTGTGTCAACCGGAATTGTGAAGAAAGCATCTTTCAGGTTTGGACCGAAAAGTGGGTGTACTGCCCTCCTATAGATGCCAACAGTGTATACGGGTTTGGAACAAGGGGGTGCAGAGTCTTAACCAGTTCATTAACTGCCCTCAGGTCCTGGACCAGCCGATAGGTGCCATTGGGCTTTCGAACAGGCAGGATGAGGGTGTTCCAGGCTGACTGGCATTCTCGCAGTACCCCGTACTTCAGAAACTGATTTATAGTTTCCTGCAGCCCTTCTCTGGCTTCCCTCTTTATCGGATACTGCTTGATCCGCACCGGACCTTTTCCTGGCAGGAGCTGAACCTTAATGGGGGTGTGATGTGCTGCCTTTCCTGGGACCCCTGATGCCCATACTAGAGGAAAAACCTGGTCCTCCCACTGGCTCCACTCTGGGGCTTGCATGGCTGAGGGCTCAACTGCAAGAGTCATTATCCAGGCATTCTCTGGGGGCAGGGTGAGAGTGATTTCATCTTGGGTGAAGTGCAGGGTGGCACCTAAGCGACAAAGCAGATCCCATCCCAGTAGAGGCGTTGGGCAGTCGGGGAGGTAAACCAGCTTGTGGGAGAGAGTTCTGTCTCCCAAAGCACATTCTGCTGGGGCATACACTGGACATTTGATTCCTTTTCCTGTAGCGCCGACCACAGTGAGGGAATCTGCCACGGGCAGCTGGAGGGGTTGATTTACAGCGGTTCGAGCTGCTCCAGAGTCTACTAAAAAGTCTGTTTCAGAATTTCCCACCCGCATTTTTACTCGGGGTTCCGGGGGCAGGATAGTCTGTCTCCCCTGACACCCCTAGTCTTGATTCTCTGCTGCCATCATAGGGGTATCTTCCCTCTCGGGGCACTCATTTTTCCAGTGTCCCTCCTTCCGGCATATGGCACACTGATTGCGACCCAAACGCCTTTCCTGTGAGCCAGGGCGTCCACGTCCACGACCTCTCATCCCCCGGCCTCTTCCACCTCCTTCCTGAAACTTCCTCTTGTCACTGGCCTGTACTGCTGCAACCATCATCTTCACTTGCCTTTTTTCCTTCTCTCCCTCCCTGAGGCTGTAAGCCCTGTTTGCAGTTTCCAAAATCTGTGCCACAGACATGCCCATCAAATCCTCCTTTTTCTGCAATTTCCTTTTAATGTCAGGGGCAGCACGGCTGGTAAAGATACCTTTTATAATTGCCTCAGTTGCTGCATTATCAGGGTCTGCATTAGTGTTTTGCCGAATGGTATCCCGGATGCGCTGCAGAAAAGCGACCGGACTTTCCTTAGGCTCCTGTATGAGCTCATAAGGTTTGGCCCAATTGTTATGGCGAACAGCTGAGCGTCGGAGTCCTAGCAAGAGCAGCTCCTTGTACACAGTGAGGTGGGTCTGACCATTAGGATCATTAGGATTCCACCTAGGATCTGCTAGGGGGACCATATTGGCAGGAGTGGCAACATTAGCTGGATCCCGATCATGCCTTAGTTGTGCTTCTTCTCTTGCCTTAGCTATAACCTGATTCCTCTCCACTTCAGACAACAGGGTCCTCATAAGGATATTACAGTCATCCCAGTCAGGCTTGTGACTGGCAAAACATCCCTCAAAAACCGAAATAAACTTGCTGGGATTCGTGGAGAATTCCCCTGCCTGTGCCTTAAAGGCTGCTAGGTCCACTGGGTTAAAAGGCACATGTGAGTAAACTAGCATAGTAGTGGCCCGGCGCCCCTCCGCTCCCGGGCGAGCCACCACAGTCTCAGTAATCAACGGATAAAGTCCCACTGAAGGAGCAATCTCTGAAACCTGAGGCACCTGGTCTTTATATGGTGGGGGTGTAGGAGCCGAAGGGGACACCGACTCTGCCATTACAACCGGGGAGAGGTTCGGGGAACTAACAACAGTGACTGCCGAGCCTGTCGGAGTCAGATTACACTCTTGCAACAGATCTGACCTATCTCTCAACAACATAAACAACTGTGCATACATAAATTCATTCCACTTATTCATTCACTGACAAAACAAAGCTAATTGAAGGATCGTGTTGTAATTAAGTGATCCCTCCGGTGGCCACCTTTCCTGGCCCTCTAGCTGGTACTGAGGCCAGTCAACTGTACAGAATCTTTTCAGTTTACTTTTAGTCAATGGATCTTTTTCAAACACTTTCCAATTCATCAGAATGCATTCTAAGGGTGTACACCGTACCCTGCCTGTACTCTGTCCCTCCCCCATACCTATGGGAAGACACTGGGTGTCCCCAGGTCTTAACAGGCAAACAAAAGGTTAACAGCACTGGACTGTTCCTACCTTATCCACGAGACCGGTTCCCCACCGTCGCCCGTAGCTGCTTCTCCACTATCTGAGCGCGTTGCACCGTAGTGCCCTCCGGGGTCGACCACACCGCGTCTCCGCCGAGGCCCCCGATGAAGTCACCGGTGCGCGCTGAGCATCGGTCGTTGTCGCAATCCGTCGACCTCCAGGAGGGGTCCGGGCAAGGCTAAATTTAGCCTCAAGCCCACCCAGGGACGCCAAAACTATTGCCGGCCCAAAAGGCCTGAGGCGACAGCAACAGTGGTTCGTTGCCCGGAGTGCCTTGCTCCAATTAGACACACCAGGGTGGAGAAGCAAAAAAAGGTTTATTTGAGATCTCAAAGCGCAGGATGCTTGGAGACACACGTCTCAGATCAAGCACCCACCATACAAGCAGCTCTCTGTCTTTATACATGATTTTAGCTAAGCATGTCTATTACCCCCAATGCCCAGCTCCCCCTTCTCCCCCCCCTTCTTCCCTCCCTTCTAGTTCCCATACAGCAAATACATTATAAAGTAGCAATTTCTCTAAACAGGTTAGATCATACTTGGCAAAAAACATATTATCTCGTTAGTAACTTTTCTTGACCGGTCATTCTGTTTCACTCCCTTTAGCCAGGTGCAAGCAGGCTGTATAATTGCCTCCTGGTACTGATAACTAGTTGCCACACATTCCATTCTTTCCATCTAGCCTGTGGAGTTAATTAAAGTCTAAACATAGAAGCGGTTCGGACAAGCAGAGGCCTAATACAGGGAGCCTTCATTGGCACTGTCATTTTCCACCCCTCTGTCAACACTGGGTCATGCCTGGTGCCACCAACACACTGGTGGGCACAGATAGGGGCTCCCGAGACTCCGTTGTTGCTGCCGCGGCCTTGGCTGCCTCCACTTCTGAGACCGCTCCTTTGGCCGGTGGGAAAGGCCGGGGGACGAAGAAGGGCAAGGGCCCTGCCCGGAAGGCGAACCCCCCCATGGCAGTGGTTCCTTCTCCCGCTTCGGCCCCATCAACGGCCGCAGCTCCCCCTTTCCCCTTGCCTGTTGTTCCCTCCACCAGCTCTGGGGATGCTGCTTCCTCGGCCCCCAGGGCATACACCCAGGTGGCTGCGACCCCTCCGCTCGCCGTCTCGCCATCTGCTCCAGCCGCCTCCCGGAATACCATTCCTGGTGGCCGGGGCCCCTTTCCCACTCTCACCAGGGAGCACTGGGTGCGTTGCCTCCTGGTGCCGGCCTCGCCCCACGTGGAAACCTACGTGTGGGTGGTGGGGCCCACGGCCATGGTGGCGGCCTCTAAGATGTTTGGGAAGGTGGTGTTCTTCCTGGCGTCGGAGGCCACCGCCCAGGAGGCGGTGGAGAGGGGCTTGGCGGTGGGATGCGTTCACATCCCCCTCGAGCCTTTGGAGGACCTGGGCATACAGGTGGTTCTCTCTTCTGTTCCTTCCTTCCTCTCCAATGCCGCCCTTTTGCCGTTCCTCTCCACCCTGGGGAGGCCCCTGTCCATCCTCAGCCCCGTTTCGTTGGGCTGTAAGGACCCCGCCCTCCGCCACGTTTTGTCATTCCGCTGGCAGGTGCAGGTTCAAGTTATGCCAGCGGTGCGTGACGGGGAGGCTTTGGGGGGTCCTTTCTGGTGCCCCATCGTGGGGCCCAGTACCGGGTTTATTATTCATCGGGGGTGGCCCAGTGCTTTCTCTGCCAGGTGGCGGGGCACGTCCGGAGGGACTGCCTCCTGACCCGGCTTGGAGGGGATCTGGGACCCCCGATACCCAGAAGGGCGTTGGCTCTATCATCGCCGGCGGCCCTGATCGCCCAGTCACGCCTCCTCCATACATGACCGTTGTCAACTCTGCTCGCGTTTTGGGGGCAGCCCCCCCGACGTGCCAAGTTGAGCATGTGGGCCCCACCACTGAGGCGGGTAGTAGATCGGGGCCTGCGGAGGAGAGGGTGGCAGGGCCGGTAGCAGGACTCGAGCGGGGCTTGCCTCAGGGGGAGTTTGTTCCTTTCCCTGTTGTCCAGCCCTTGTCTTCCCTTGCCCTCCCGTCATTGCCCTCGTTCCCTGGCCCTGACCCAGCTGGCCAGCCCCCGTCTTCGGGGAGCTGGGAGCTTGTGCGGGGGAGACGCTGCAAGCGTGGAGCACGGGCCCAGCACCCCCCGCCCTTGGCGAGCGGGAAGGGACCCCTATGAAACTATGAAGGGGGTCACTGGTGCTGGGTGTTCTGTTGCCTCCCCTGCTGACGTTCATTGTTTGGAGTTGGCCGCGGTCGCAGCAGCTGCGGAGGCGGGTAGTACCATCTCTCCTATGGACTCCCTCCCTGAGGGGGTTCCAGCCAGTGCCCCCACTGCCCCGTTGCCATCTGTGCCCCCTGTTGGCGCCACAATGGCTACTGCCCTGGCTGCTGTCGAGGGGGAATCTGTAGGGCAGGTGGGGACTTTGCCTCTATTTTTGCCGAGATCAAGGCCCTGGGCTTGACCCCAACCACTGAGGGAGTGGAGGCCCCCCTGCTGGAGGGCCTCGGTACGGGTGATTGCTATCTGGTGCCCCCACTCCTCCCCTTCCCTCCATCTCAGGTGGTTGCCCCTGTTTTGACCTCTGCAATGCCCCAGGCCCTGACCACCTGCCTGGCCGCGAATGGTAATCTGGCTGACGCCGCTGTGCCCATTGTGGCGGCAGCCGACGCTGAGCAGCCAGGCTCTGAGCCCATGGGTGCCCTGCCCCATGCGATGGGACCGCAGTTTCCGCCTCCCCTCAGCGCTATAACTGTGGGTGCCTCGTTTAGTGGGGCACCTGAGCCTAGCGCTGTGGAGGCACCTCACTCCCTTGCTGTCCCTTTAATTGCCATCTCGGGTCAAGAGGCACCGTGCTCCGGTGGCTCTGCTGCTCGGGCCCTGGATTTTGTCCCCATTCCCTGCCCCGACCCTGCTCCCATCCTGGATCTGTGTCCTGTCCCTGTCCCTGACCCTGTTCCAGCCCTTGTTCCTGTCCTTGGCCTCTCTTCCCTCCCTCCTTCTGTTGTTGCCGCCCCCAAGGTTGCCTCATTTTCCTTTTATACAGGCCCCTGGGAGGCGGTTTTTGTTTTCCTTCTCCCGGCCCATCTGGGGCTGCAGTTCTCCCTCCGCCATTGTCCTTGGGGCCGAGTGGTGCATCAGGTGGCGCGGTGCCGGACGGACGGGTGCCGTGACAGGGCTTTGATCCCTGCATGCCCGTCTCTCTAGGCCACGGGGCTGGCAGGGGGGTCCAACTGGGAGATGCCCCAGGGTCCGTGACACTTTTTGGCAACAAGGTTCACACTGCTGACTCATATCCAGCTTCTCGTCCACCGTAACCCCTAGGTCCCTTTCTGCAGAACTGCTGCCCAGCCATTCGGTCCCTAGTCTGTAGCAGTGCATGGGATTCTTCCGTCCTAAGTGCAGGACTCTGCACTTGTCCTTGTTGAACCTCATCTTTTGGCCCAATCCCCTAATTTGTCTAGGTCCCTCTGTATCCTATCCCTACCCTCCAGCGTATCAACCACTCCTCCCAGTTTAGTGTCATCTGCAAACAGTTTAGCGTGGACTGCACTCCTCTTAGGCAGACAGAATATTATCTATGAAAGCGCCACATTTATGAAAGGGCGGCCCCAAAATATGGGACATTTTGCAATAGCATGCAAGTCACCCAGAGTAGTGTAAACAAGCCAAAAGGGAATTGTGGGCCCATTGTCATAACGACTATATCCTCAATATACCAGAAAAGACCTTGGTACACAAGGATGAACCTAAATGGACAAAGCTTCATATTTAAAATTGATACTGGGGCAGCAGTCACTGCAATTCCAAAAAAAGATTATAACTGATCCTAAGATAGGGATCTGCAAAGATCAACTAAGATTCTTCATGGGGCTAATACCAATACATTGGATGTTTGTTGCCAGTTCCTTGGGAAACTGGAGAAAGGATGGAAAGATATTCAAAAATAATATATGTAAGCACAGACTGACAACTCCCCTACTAGAGTTGCTAGCAATACAAGGACCACACCTAACAGAGAAACTGGAATGTATAATGGCAAAAAGCAAACTGTACGGGAGATGGATCACAGGGCTAGGAAAGCTGATGGGGAGTTCAGAGTAACTCTGGTGCCATCAGTGACTCCCTTCACTCTCACATCCCCTTAAATGCTACAGCAGGCTTTTGGCAAATCACCCTTGCTAAAGAATCTGTACCATTAACTACATTCATCACCCCATTTGGAAGGTACTGTTTCAATCATCTTCCATTTGGCATATCTTCAGCACCAAAACATTTCCAAAAGAGAATCACTCAAATTGTGCCAGGCTTGCCTGGCATCCTTTGCAATGCTACTGATGTGTTGGTATACAGCAGAGATAAAAATGAACAAGGTGAGTGACTACATGCAGTTTTGAGATGCTTCCAACAAGCTGGCCTCACTCTGAATGAGAAATGTGAATTTGGAAAGCAGTGGATAAAAGTTGTAGGACATATAATTAGCAAACAGGGAATTCAGAAAAACTGAAGGCATTCCTCGCCTTACCAACAAGTTTCTGATATAACAAGATTCCTGAGCATAGCAAATCATTTTGAGAAACTCTTATCAAATTTAGCTCATCTAACAAACCCTTAAGAGATCTTAATGGTCACAATATTTGGATCTGGCATAGCCCACAACAAAACTCATTTAATAAAATAAAAGAACTACTGACATCTCCACCTGTTTTGGCACACTATTTGGTAAGCCATCTAACAATGCATCTTCATGCAGTTTAGGAGAGTTCTCACACAAAAACAGTCAGAAGGAGACCAGAGATCTTTTGCATTCATATCAAGAAGACTTACAGAAACTGAGCAGCAGCATGTGCAAGTGAAAAAGGAAGCACTGGCAATCACTCGGGACTGTGAACAGCTCAGTGCATATCTGCTTGAATTTTGACACGGAAACAGACCACAAGCCCTTACTGGCATTCTTGTGTTCAAAACCGCTGGATGACCGTCCACCTAGGATTCAGAGATTTTGACTGACTGATGTGACTTTTTTTTTCAACATTCAACACATACTAGGGAAAGCAGCAGACTATCTATAGCCCCAGTTGATCAGCCACCAATGGACAAAGAAAAGGCTTTAAAGAAAGATGTCAAGCTACACTGAGCTTGTTCTGGTAGCTATTCCAGTATCTGCCAAGCGACTTCAGCAAATTAGAGAGAACCAGCTAAAGGATGAGACTTGCCAGAAACTGACTCCTCTGCCAAAGAGGGCAGGGTCAAAGGAGTCAACTTCCAACAGACCTCCTACATATTGGCAGGACCAAAATGACCTCCACATGGCTGATGTCCTGCTTCTGAAATGACAGCTAATTCTTATCTCTGCAGTACTTCAGAAAGAGATGCTCTCCAATTCAATGATGGGCACCAAGGCATAAGCAAGTGCAAGGCACAACATATGGTGGCCAGTCTGAGTAAGCAAATTCGGACCTTAGCAGAGGGCTGCGAGGTATGCAACAATTTAAAATCAATCACCAGAACCACCTCTCTACAAAGCTACCTGACAGAAGTTGGCAGGGGGTGCAACCGATTTGATTTTCCAGAAAGGACACACATACCGTATAGTAATCAGTTACTTCTCCAGATATATTGACTTGGCTGTACTTACACAAACTTCATAGGCACAGGTCATCCAGAAACTGAAGTCAGTATTTGCAAGACATGGAATTTCTGAAGTTCTCATAACTGATAATAGGCCTCAGTTTATCTCTGAAAAATTCCTAGCATTTGCACAGGACTTTGATTTTACAGTCCGCATTACTCCCAGAGCAACAGGGAGGTGGAGACAGCAGTGCAGACTTTAAAAAGACGTCTGCAAAAATCAGTGGGCCCATATAAAGCATTCCTGGCATGTTGGTCAGCACTGTTTCCGTTGCGACTGTCTTCTGATGGAACAAAAACTAAGGACACCTTCACCTACGGCACCAATACAGCTTACACTGAAGTGGCCCAACCTGAAGGAATTTTGAGACTGGGATGCTGAAATAAACATTTGGCAGCAACAAAACTTCCATGTTTGGCACAGAACAAAAGCAGGGCCTGGACTGAGAACAGGAAACAAAGTGTGGGTCAAGCGCTCCCAGCCTTTTAGAACTGTTCAGAACTTGGCAGAAACACCCAGGTCCCACCTACTGGAGACTCCAAAAAGACTTCTCTGGAGGTATCAGGTTCATCTTCGGTATTTCCCAACACAACAGAGAGAGGATCTGGGACCTGCACGTACTCTGTCAGGCGGAGCCGCCTCCACAGGGACCGGCACACAGGGAAACTCAACAGAAGTGAGAACATGACCTGAAAGACTGATCCGGCCCCCTCAAGGGCTTGTGCTTTAAAATATAGCTCAGGACCATTTAAATGAGATGAAGAGATGAAATTCAATGTTGATAAATGCAAAGTGATGAACACTGGAAAACATAATCCCAGCTATACATACAAAATTATGGGATCTAAATTAGCTGTCTCTACTCAAGAAAGAGATCTTGGATCTTCTCTGAAAACATCCACTCAGTGTGCAGTGGCAATCAAAAAAGTGAACAGAATGTTAGAGACCATTAGGAAAGGGATGGATAATAAGAAAAAAATATATAATCTCACTGTATAAATCCATGGTACACCCATACCTTGAATACTGCATGCAGTTCTGGTTGCCCCATCTCAAAAAAGATATTAGAATTGGAAAAGGTCCAGAGAAGGCCCACAGAAATGGTTAGGGGTATGGAACAGCTTCCC
The DNA here is from genome assembly GCF_020497125.1 of Mauremys mutica. Lineage (NCBI taxonomy): Eukaryota > Metazoa > Chordata > Testudines > Geoemydidae > Mauremys > Mauremys mutica. The sequence goes on along the minus strand of NC_059095.1, from coordinate 17,041,596 downwards.
TGTGAGGAGAGATTAAAAATACTGGGACTGTTCAGTTTAGAAAAGAGATGACTAAGGGGGGATATGATAGAGGTCTATACAATCATGAGTGGTGTGGAGAAAGTGAATAAGGAAGTGTTATTTACTCCTTCCCATAACACAAGAACCAGGGGTCACCCAATGAAATTAATAGGCAGCAGGTTTAAAACAAACATAAGGAGGTATTTTTTCATACAACACACAGTCAACCTGTGGAACTCATTGCCAGAGGATGTTGTGAAGGCCAAAACTATAACAGTGTTCAAAAAATAATTAGATAAGTTCATGGAGGATAGGTCCATCAATGATTATTAGTCAGGATTCTCAGGGACACAGCCTTGTGCTCTCGGTATCCCTAGCCTCTGACTGCCAAAAGCTGGGACTGGATGACAGGAATGGATCACGCAATAATTGCCTTGTCTAGTTCATTCCCTCTGAAGCATCTGGCACTGGTCACTGTCGGAAAATGGGATCCTAGATGAACCATTGGTCTGACCCAGTATGGCCGTTCTTATGTTCCTGTATGGAGCCCAGTAACTTATGGCTGAAGTAGAACAGATCTTTTAGAACAACATCGAAGTCAGAAAGGCATCCAGTTAGTCACATTGACAAGAGATAAATACACAGTTCTCTAAGCTACTTCAATAAACACAAGTTTAAAAAAGAGACAGACAGAGAGAGAACAACCCAGGTCCTTTGTCTTTGCTAAAGTGACAGAGCTCAGAACCTGCTTTGAGATGAGCTGGCAACCATGGCTAACTAGCCTCATGCCAGTGTGGCTCCTGGACATGAGCAGGGTAGCCATCCCTGTGTACTGCTATGCTAATGGCACATCTCACACTGCTGAGGATAGTCAGTGGTGCAGCAGCTGCTCTCGCAGGCTCGGAGATCATGTGCAGACGAGAAAAATAGGCTGTCTGCGTGAAGAGGAACTGTGTAAGGCTGGCCCCTTGCTCAGAATAGACAAACTCTGTACACCTTTTGGATTCCTGTTAGCTCTGCAGGGTCATCCCAGCTAAGAGAGAACAAGCTGGAGTCCATTACTGCTTGGGCAGCATCAACAGGGCAGTTAGCAAAGTTGTCTGATTGCAGAGTCTCTTTGCAGGTGATGAATGAGCCAGAAAGAGCCCAGCTTGACCCTCAGAGCCCGGGATTTGCTGAGCTCTACCACTGATGACACTTTTGCAAAGTGACTTTTCAGAGCAGAACTATGCTTGAATTAGTGTAAGAAGAGGGACTCAGGGAATGATCTGAGCAAAACATGAACATAACAATGAAATGGAACCTGCAAGGCCACAGCAGAAAAAACGAGGGGTTCCTTACAGCAAGCAGTGAACCTCCAAAGCCTTGGGGAGTTGGTTCAATGAAGAACCCAAACAGGTGGTTTCTGAGCTGAACTATCCAAACATCTTGGGTCTGCAGAAATCTGGTCTAGAAACAGCACAGGTTGCAATTAGCTTTCCAGCCAGTCTGGAAATATTGCCTCCATATGGCTGCAATACCAAGCAATTCACTTGCCATCCATACTGGAACCCAAAGCACAGAGCACATACCAATACCACGTGATGGGTCAAAGGAGTTACCCACATGTTTGAGTTTAGGGAGAAAATCCAAGCTGGGTTTTGTTGTGTCAAGGGGTTTCCCATCCTAGCTCTCTAATCACTGCAACATCATGGGGAAACGACGGTACTGGCCACTGGTGCCTGGCCAGTGAGGTGACCAGAGTGATTGATGTCTCAGACCCTGTAAGTCTGATCATGTGTGATGCTCTTCCTGACTGGTAACACCTGAGTTGGGCGTCTTGATATGAACGTATCTGAGATCTTACATGTTATTCCAACATGCCCACTCTTTCTTTTCAAACACCTAGGTCACCTGTAGAGTTGTTTTGAAAGCATGGAACAAACGGACCTAGCTCTAAAGCCAGCAGTAGACATAAAGAGGGTGAGATTTGCGGCACACAGCACCTGCTGTAAGGTAACCATCGCAACTGTACTCGTGGGTGGCTTTGTTCTCCTTTCCCTGGGCATTCTAATGGGTAAGTTTGCAGTTGGATCTGCTCTTACTGTTTATAAGCTACAAAGGAAAAACTGTCTGTGAATAACAGGCTGGGCAATCAGTGCCAGTGTCCTAGGCCTGTTCTCCTATGGCAGGTGAACCTCAAAAGACAGGACATTTGGGTTCAGCTCAGATACTCAGCCAGGAGTTAGATGCTTTTCCAGACCTTCACTGAACTCATGAGATCTGGATAGGAGTTTGTTTTCTCAACAGCAAAGCAAGGCACTGATGAGCTCCCACTCAGTCCTCTCTGTCCAAGGATGGCTGCCATCACAGGGGGACAAGGAGAGGTAGAAGAAAGAGGAGGGAGATAGGGGAAGTCTTCTGGTGAGGACACCAAACAGTGATGCCCTTCCCCTCCCCTCTGTGAGGGAGTATAGCCTCCTCTCACTTTATGTATCCCTTCAGTCTCTCATCTCTACCTCCAAGGTCCTGCACAATGCCACCCCGACTCTGCCCCACTCTCTTTTCCTCCTATTCCTTCTCCTGTCATCTAGGGGGGCCTCTCCCGAGATGGTCCTTTGGTTCTCCTCTCCCTCTGCCCTTTACACACACTCTTCTAGACGCTGTCCCTTGTGCCTGGGGCTCCCTCCCTCTGCTTCTTTGCCAGCTGACCCCTCCAAGCTCACCTCTGCATTCAAATGTTGCCACAAAGCCACATCCTCTGCATGGCCTTTTGGTGCTAATTCCCAAGCCCAGAGTTGTGGATGAGCTCACTTGCAATGCTCTCACATTCAGAAAGGCTTGATCACCCAGCAAAGTTCTTTGCTCAGTGAGCATGTCCCGGGCTGCAGCTGCGGGATGGTTTGCTGTATTGGGACCAGCTGTGACACTGGGACTATAAGTGTGAGATTGTTGCAAGGCTCCACACTCCACTGAATATTTCCTGCCCCTGCAGGAAACGAAAAGCAGCTCTAGGAGGATGAAAATAAAATCTTAATGGCTACTTCTTGGTTTCTTTTTCTACTCTCTGCTTATCCCAATAGCAATATGTTTATTCCAGTTGCTAAGCACAGTCCAGCTGGCCGAGACCCTGTCACGTGACTAGAGCTGGGATTAGCAAGAGTATCACTAATGTTTTTCAATGAACTAAACTGTATTGTTTCTAGGCCCTTTGCTGCCTTGAACGCTGAGAGCTCCCACAGCACTAATGCAACTTCACACTTTTGACATTCAAATTAGATAAAGAGTCAGGGCAAAATTCTCGTCTTATATCCACATGGGGAATCCCACCTCTGGCATTTTGCTCTTCTTGTCTGCATGGATCTTCCAAGATGCTAATGGGAAATCAGGGGAGATGTGTGCTGTAGGGAGAGCACAAAATCAAAGAGGCACGAGGAAGAAGGGAGACGGATAATCTCGTTTTTAAAATGGGTGATTTCCAAAGCTTAGAAGCCGGTCCAGACCCCTAGATGTTGTCAGCTTCCAAGTCTCCTTTACTTGTCTCCCTTGTGGAACTCTTGACCTCTGTCTGCAGCTTATTGCTCTGCACAAGAGCTCAGCTTTGAGCACACCGTGGAACTGAGAGGAATTGCATATGACAGCAGTTTACAAAGGGAGAACTCGGACTACTCCAGGACGTTGACCCCCACTCTGGAAAAGCTGGTGAGTTGGATTCTTCTATGGGTAACCAGAACTTTCAGTGAAAGTCCCAGCTGCCTGTGCATTGCATGGCTGTGGCTCCAACTCAGCAGGAAGCAGCCCCTGGAGAGGGAGGCTGGGAGTCTCTCATCACACAGCACTGGCTCCTCTGGTGGTTTAAAGAGACACCTGGAGCTCCACAGACAGCCTCGTCCTGATTTCCTCAGCTCAAAGGATGCAGTGGCCATGACATGGGGTCATGGGAATATTAGAAGTAAAAGAAAAATGGTGCAAGGAGTGGGGTGTTCCTCTGACATTGGCCAGGGGTCCCAGAGAGCCCCCTGCCATTAGTATCTGTCTGAGGTGACCCAATGAGTGATGATGGTAGAGGAGTCCATACTTCAGAGACACTTTTGAAAACCACAGGAGTCTCATGCTCTGGGAAATGCACTAGGCTGCAGAAGTGACACAGTACAGCCTCAGGTGAGCAGGCAACCTGCAACATTCCCGGCAAGTGGGTAAGGGCTGGCAGGGGCTGACCTGGACAGACCTCCTGACATTGTGGGTTTGGGATGTCCTGACCCACCTGGAACATTCTTGGGTTCCTGCTCTGCAAAGAAGAGGTGGTGGGAGGCAGCAGAAAGGGGAGGTGGGTGATTCTGCTGGAGGAATGGGGAAGGTGATGCTGCCATGCTTGTGGCATCCTGCATAACTGCACAGATTGAAGGGAAATGGCACAGAGAAAAGCAAACAGAGACTGAGGATGGGAGAGTGGAACATGCCTACTCAAAGCTAAGGACACTTGGCTAAAAGCCAGACCAGCTTTTGGGGGTAGGTGAGATGGTGGTTCCAGTGGTACCCACAGCATGTTACTCATAGAATATCAGGGTTGGAAGGGATCTCAGGATGTCATCTAGAGTCCAACCCCCTACTCAAAGCAGGACTAATCCCCAGACAGATTTTTGCCCCAAGTCCCTAAATGGCCCCCTCAAGGATTGAGCTCACAACCCTGGGTTTAGCAGGCCAATGCTCAAACCACTGAGCTATTCCTTCCCCCACCTGCTCAGCTTTGGCTCATCATAATGGAGGGGCAGTGGGGCCAAAATAGATTGAATAGCATTGCAAGCCCCATGCACAAGTGGTCATAGTGCTGCTAGGTTTGTCGATGGAGGGGCTGCGGGGCCAAACCTGAGTGAGCACACAAGGCAGTGGGGTGGTCAGCGCTGCTCCTCCTTGCTGCTACCATGGAGCCGGCTCCTGCACCAGGGCCTAGGGCCTACCCAGCTTCACCTTGCTTGTGTCCCTTCTCAGGGACGGGGAGGGACACTGCCCATATTTGGGCCATGCTGGAAGGCAAGTGAGACACTGGGGCCAGCAGCTGCAGTGGGGAATCTCTCTAAAGGGATTGACAGTGCGTACCAAGGAAAAAATTTCTGGTGGCACCCCTGGGTAGTTCTGCTTCTCATGTACAGGCTGGCTTTCAACTGGAAAAACAGCTTTGTGAACCAGTTCTCTGGAGCTAGCTGGCAAGGAGGTTAAATTGCCCAGGGCATGGGGGGTGGTGGGCTCAGGAACTCAGACTCACTTCTCAGACACAGCTCCCCAAGGTTCCCCAGCCCTGGTTTCTTCTCCCCAGGGCGTTTTGCTTAAAGAAAATTGGAGCCAGTGATTGCTGGCCTCACTCTTCTTTGCCTTGTAGTTTCTGACCAGCTTCCAAGGCTCTCCGCTGGAAGGGAGCTGTGTTGGCTGCGCTGTCCTGGAGTACAGGTGAGTGTGTGCTGCTCTGTAGCCCCCTACAGCCAGTCATGGAGAACTGCGGCTCCGTGAGTCTGGCTGGATTGACTTCTGGTCACTATCTTTTGGGGGGGGAAAAGATTTATTTATTTTTTTGTCAAAATGTGGCCTTTTGCCAACTCTGGGATTTTTTTTCAAACATTTTCAAAAAATGTTGAGTATTTTTAATCCTTATAAAAATGTGATTAAAATGGTTGTCATTATTTTTTTGACAAAAACTGAATTTTTTGGTAAAACAAAATGTGGTTCATTTTGTAGATTAGATTTTCAATAACATTTTTGATAAAAAATTTAATTATCAATATTTTTCATTAACTTTTTTAAAGCAAGCGACAGGCCCAGTCTGAACCCTCCAGACCAGAATCAGTGTGGAAACCCTGACATTTTATTACTGAGCAAATAGGTTGGCATCTACTCACAGGCTCCCTCTGGAGCACTGTGGTTTGGGGCCAGGGGCAGGTGGAGGGAGGACAGGCCTGTGGTCACAGCTCATCCTTGCATTGTCCTGAGGAAATGTGCTCAGTGAGTCTTTTCCTCCAGCAGGAATGGAAACTCCAGTGTGATTGTCCATTTCCGGCTGCACTTCAGCCCTCAGGCTTCCTGGCCTTTAAGCTCCAGTGTGGAGGAAGAGGCCCTCAGACATGGGCTGGCTGCAGCACTGAGGGAGCAGGGCATCCCGCTGGCCACCTATGGGACCATCGCCTCGGCCTCTCTCACAGGTAAGCATCTCCTGTCCCTGCCAAGAGACTCAAAAGGTTCCATCAGGCAGGGCCTGTCGCCAGAGAGAAGTAACCTGAGCAGAGGCTGATAACAGGCAAGGACTGCACTTAGCAAAGCCACAAACAATTTTTCTGGATTAGACCAATCATCTCAGGGCTTTAGCTTTATCTCAGTTTGGTTTTTAAAACCCAATTCAATCTCCCTAGGAGATGCTAGCTCTGGTTCGCTCCAATGGATTGACTAGCAAGCATGGGCGCCAGGTTTGGGTGGTGCCCAGTACGTCCATAGGATGGATCAGGGCAACCGCCCCACGCCCTGTGCTTTGGGGGGCACTGTGCTTTATGGGGATGCGGGGTCCAGAGCAGCCCGGGGGCGTTAGTGGGTGGCCTGGAACCAGCAGCAGCAGGCAGGGCCGGCTCTAGGCACCAGCGCTCCAAGCATGTGCCTGGGGTGGCACTTTCCAAGGGGTGTTTTTTTTTTTTTTTTTGCTTGGGGTGCAAAAAGCCGGGAGCTGGCCTGGAGTGGAAGTGAGCTGCGGCGGTGGGGGGCGTGGGGAGGGCCGCAGGAAGTAACCCGGGGCCGGGGCTGAGGAACCGCTCCCTCTCCAGCTCACCTCTGCTCCACTGCTGCCTGCTCCCGAGTGCGCTGCCGCTCCGCTTCTCCTTCCTCCCTCCCAGGCTTGCCACACAAATCAGCCTTTTTGCGGCAAGCCTGGGAGGGAGGGGGGAGAAGCAGAGCGGTGGCGGTGCGCTCAGGGGAGCAGGCGGAGCGGAGGTGAGCTGCAGTGGTGGGGGGCGCGGGGAAGGCCGCAGGAAGTATCCTTGGGGGGGCAGAGGAATCGCTCCCCCCCCAGCTCACCTCCGCCTCCTCCCCCAAACATGCCACTGCTCTGCTTCTCCCTGAGGGATAGGAGAGGAAATGCGGCACACCTGGGGGAGGAGGTGGGCTGGGGATTTGGGGAAGGGATTGGAATGGGCTGGGGGGAAGGGGCGGAGTTGGGGCGGGGCCAGGGGGTGCTGGAAATTTTTTTTGCTTGGGGCGGCAAAAAACATGGAGCCTGCCCTGGCAGCAGATGACCCGGCCCCAGCCGGCCCTGCTCCACTCCCTCCCCGCCCCCATTTCACCCCTTCCCCCAAGTCCCCATCCTGCCTCTTTCTGGCTTCTGCCCCTAGTGACACCAGGAGCCAGCGGGGTGGAGTGGAGCAGAGTGGACTGGGGCTGAGTCACTCGCTGCTGCTGGCACCATGCCCCCTGCTAACTCCCTAGGCCACCCTGGACCTGTGTCCCCCTGAAGTGCGGGGCCCCCCAAAGCATGGGACCCAGGGTGGTTGCCCCAGTCTGTCCTATTGACATTCTGGGCCCCACCAAAAATTATACAAACCTGGTGCCCATGGCTCTGGTGATGACTTTCCCTTGCAAGCCCTCAGGCTGCCCTGGACCCCATGTCCCCCTGAAGCACAGGCCCTGCCCCAAAGCACAATAAGCCCCAAAATTGGTGGAATCAGTCCCACGTTCCTAAGTATTGATGGGGCATGAGTACCATGGGCCCATATAACTCGCCGCCTATGCTAGCAAGGTGTTATGTACCCCTTGTACACAATAGGTTGCAGGGCTGCTACTAGCAGGCTGGATATGGACTGACTACAGAGCTTCTGTTATATCAAGATACACCAGAGATATGTTTGCTCTGAGATCCTTTAATGTACGTGGCACCATCTTGTGGCCGAACAGTATAATACAGTTTAACAGTCTATCACTCCTCCCCCTTTAACTTCTACATTCCTACCATTTACAATATTTACACTATCACACTGTCTTTGAAATGCAGTATGGATTGTCTGTTAAGTATCTCTGAATTGTACTGGTTTTCTAGTTACAATCCTGAAAGCAGAACCATTTAGTTGTGATGACTGGCTGTGGTCAGTTTGGAATCTTTGAATCTTCTTGTTCTGCATCTTCCATCTGTAGAGTTACCTCTCTTGATTGATTGTTCTTCCTGAGGAACTGATCTGGACGCTGAATTCTTTTTCTTTACGACAGTTGAAATTGCCCACCCTTTTTCTCCATCCAATTTGACAGGAACACAGTCACTAGGTTCTAGACAAGCAGTTCCCTAAATGAGTGACATCTGTTGTAAAAGTAAAAGTGTTCAGCCTTTTTACCTGATTTGGCTACTCTCTTCATGTCTGACCACTTTGAAGATAGATTCTTGTCCAAAGTTGGAACAGTCGTTCTGAGTTGTCTCCCCAACAGGAATCATAGAATCATAGAATCTCAGGGTTGGAAGGGACCTCAGGAGGTCATCGAGTTGTGCTGGACTGTATCCAGTAGCTGCTATTGGTGTTGATCTGTAATTCAGAATAGCAAAGAATGGATCTTGCTGCTGTAGGATTTTCTTGGCTGTCTGTACAGCTCTCTCAGATTTAAGTCTGTCTTTAATTGTAGTTGCTGTGAGAAGCTTTTGTCTGTTAACCCAATAAACAGCCTGTCTGATATTTCCTTGTTGTGCAGTCCCAAAATGACAGTTTTCAGCCAATGCATGCAGAGTTCTTATAAAACACTCAACATTTCCCCCTGGTTCTTGATTTCTCTGGTAAAAACATGCTCTTTCAGAAACCATGTTTCTCTGAGGTCTAAAGTATGCATCTGTGACGATGCTGTTCTAGCGGGACCCAACTCAGAGTGCCAATTCAGGACCAATTGCTTAAACAGGGCAGTTACAGGCCAAGGCTGGGTTTTTTCCACCTCTAAGGCAAACCAAACCAGCCAGACAAAGAGGACTTTGGTTTCACCCCACTGGCTAACCACAAGTCACACAAGCAATTTCCTTAGACACTTCAGTCTCCCAGTATCACCACCAGTGCCACTCATCCTGAGGATGAATGGTTATGGAAACCAACACCCCAGTAAAAGAAAACGGTTCTCTTGATCCCAAAGAATCAAGCCCCAGACCCAGGACAATATACACATCAGATCTTACCCACAAACCACACTGTTGCCAATCCTTTAGAATCTAAAATCTAAAGGTTTATTCATAAAAGGAAAAAGGTAGAGATGAGAGCTAGAATTGGTTAAATGGAATCAATTACATACAGTAATGGCAAATATCAGAGGGGTAGCCATGTTAGTCTGGATCTGTAAAAGCAGCAAAGAGTCCTGTGGCACCTTATAGACTAACAGACGTATTGGAGCATGAGCTTTCATGAGTGAATACTCACTTCAGTGTATTGGCAAAGTTCTTAGTTCAGGCTTGTAGCAGTGATGGAGTAAAGTGCAGGTTCAAATCAAGTCTCTGGGGTACATCCCCCACTGGGATGGGTCATTCAGTCCTTTGTTCAGAGCTTCAGTTTGTAGCAAAGTCCCTCCGGAGGTAAGAAGCAGGATTGAAGACAAGATGGAGATGAGGCATCAGCCTTTTATAGGCTTTTCCAGGTGTAAGAACACTTCTTTGTTCTTACTGTGGAAAATTACAGCAAAATGGAGTTTGGAGTCACATGGGCAAGTCCCTGCATACTTTGCTGAGTCACAAGGCGTATCTGCCTTCTCTCAATGGGTCAATTGTGTAGCTGATGGTCCTTAATGGGCCATCAAGCAGGCTAGGCAGAGCTAACACCAACTTGTCTGGGATGTTTCCCAGAAGCACAGCACAAATTTGAAATACAGACAGTATAGAGCCGATACTCATAACTTTAACTACAAAATGATACATACATATAGACACCATAATCATAACCAGCAACCCATAACCTGGTATTAGACACCTTATATGACACCCTTTACATAAAATTTGGTGCCACTACAGGGCCTTGGTTGCAACCATGTTCTATATGGTCCCAGATAATATCAATAACATCACAGCATCAAACATACTTTATGCATCTGCAACAAAGCCAGAACCCTTTTACAGTCATCTTTGTGACTGTCTTCAGTAAAGGTAAAATATTTTTACCAGACATTTTGCCATACATTCTGCCTGCTTCCCCATAGTATAAATTAAAGAAGATACCTGAATATCACCAGTTTCCTGGTGGAGTTTAGTAGCAATGAGAAATCTTGCAAAATACTGCTTCCAGTCTCTCCATTCTGAAGGTGTCTCAAATCTGAAGTTCTCTGGGGCATTGAAGAGTGACATGTTGATGAGATCCTGCAAACGTTATTGCTTTTTTCCTTCCAACTGCAACTTTTGTTGCTGTTTTCCTTCTGTTTCTATTGTCCTCTGGCACTAGTTTACTTCTGACACCATGACATGTACTCCTTGTACATGACAGGTTGCTGGGCTGCTACTAGCTGGTCAGGCTTCTGTACCAGGACTGGCTACAGAGCTTCCATGATATAGAGATACACCAGAGTTGTTTGATCCTTTAATATATTGTCAACAATGGCTGTTGTGAGTTTAAGTAAAGCCTGTCACACATAGTACCACCAAGTGGCTGAACAGTATAATATAGTTTAACATTCTATTACACAGGGGAGGGCATGTCTCCCAGCTGGGGGTTGGCTGCAGGTGACCTCCAGCCTCCTGGAAGGATTTCTAGCAAAGATTTCATTTCAGTATCTCACTGCTCCCCTGCTTGTCTCCACCCAGGCCTGGGCATGTCTGAAGAGGATAGCATGGGGCATGCTGTGCTCAGTGAGGCCATCTCCAGCTATTATCAGAGCTGGAAGCCCCTCTCACCAGGCTCGGGGCTGAGAGGTGTTAGTTCTTGGCTGTCACTGACTGGAGAAATAGCCATGGAGAGTCAGTGGACTCATCCTAAGATGTCAGAGTTCCTCAACGCTGCCCTGGTGAGCTGGTGGCCCACTGGTCAATGTGTGTTGTGAGCCCCCTTTGTCTGATCCATAGAGGACAGAAGTCTGTTACAGCTGCCAGCTGCAGAGCCTGGTTCTTTAGCTCAAGCCTTGGAGGCTCAGGCATTCAGAGCTGGAGGCCCAGGTGGCCAGGATGGTGGCTGCTACACTTGTGAGAGCTGAAAGGATGAGCATCTCAATACTAATCCCAGCATCTTGTGCCAGTAGCCAGCCCCACTCTGTAAGATACTTGGACCTGTGACCCTAGAATTACTGCATCCTCTCATCCTCTCCATCTCTCCATTGTGTTACAGGGCCAAGCGGGGCATCTCTGTATGGAATCGGATTGAAATCAGGTATGAGTTCTCTCTGGATCAGTGCCTTGCCTGCTCATACCCAGAGGCCTGCATCCTCCCAAGGAGCAGAACCCTCCCAGGGTTAGCCCATTCCAGCTGGATCACCCAGGAGGGTCCAGCCATGCTCATAGTCAGGACTAGAAGAGCCATCTCCCTGCCCCCTTCTGCTCTGGAGATTGGAGCTTTGAAGACCATCGACGCTGTAGCTTTGTTCTGAGTTTGTAACATGTTTTGGCCCAACAATAATTCATGTTCATGCATAGTACAACGGTGCCTTTCCTTATCTCTGGTCCCTGAGCCAGGGGAGCCCAGGCCTCAGGTCCAGTTACAGAGATGGATCTGGCTGTGATGTGCCAGTCCAGATCCGGGTTTGAAGTCTGAATTTTCCCAGAAGATGGAGTGGCTTCAGAGTCTTAGCACAGACCCAGCCCTGGTTCAGCTACCAAAATGCACCTGCAGTCACAACAGAGGGCCAAGGGCCAAGGGCAGCCCTGGTGTAACAGCTGCTCCTTTGAGCCCCAGTGGGGTTCACACCTGCTCGTGTTGGTGCAATGTCTCCTGTGGCTGCAGGGAAAGAGGCTGGGGGATGGACATTTTATGTAGTTACCATTAGCAATGGGGAAGGGCTGGGAAGCCACTTTGCCCAGAGACACTTTCTCTCCATTCTCCATGAGGGTCTAGTCATGGACTTTTTCACCATCCATTTGGGGATGCGCCCAACCTCTGTCACCAGCTCCAGACTTTGTTCTCTGCAGAACAAGCTTAGAATGAGTCCTGCACCAGAGGATGGGGCCTTGCAGGGGAAGGCTCCGGATCTGCAGTCCCCTCTCTGGTGGGGGTCTCTGGAAGACTGTTGAGTCTGGAGGGGCCAGGTTAACCACCACCTTTTTGTTCCTGCAGGCAGTTGCCATGGAAATGTATTTGCTTGTCAGAATAGCCAGTGTGTGTGGAAAGAGAATCCTGAGTGTGACGGCCGAGCCGACTGCTCTGATGGCTCTGATGAGGCAGGCTGCGGTAGGTCTCTCGCACTGGGGTTGTCTGTGCTGGGGGCACACCTGGCCAGTGGGACATGTTGGAACTGCAAGTGTGTTTGGGAGGCTGATAGTGGAAGGAAGGAAGTCCAGGAATTGGCCCAGCATCCCTGGGCAGATATGGACTTGTTGTCTAATTAAGAGGACTTACTAATTGTTCCTCCTTGGAGGAAGCTGCTTTGAAGCGGCTGATGGGTGGATTGTTCATAGCCTAGTGCTGTCTTCAGGTGCTTCGGGCAATGGCCTGGAAGGCCAAGGGCAGCAGCAGGCAGAGCACAAGGAGAATCCATGCCCCACTGTTGTCATTCACCAACATTCATATAGATGGCCCATCTCCCTGTGTCCCCTGCACAAACACCACCTGGCACACTGGCATTGTGGGCCCTTGTTGGCAGTGTCAGCAGGGAGAGCCAGGAGCCATGGAGCGTGAACGCCTCTCTCAGCCCACTGGTGGCCCCTCCAGGAAGGGCTGATGCACTCTGGCAGGCAATGTTACAGGATGCTGGCCCAGACAGGGCCCATGCTGTCCCGGCTCTAGGGCTTGTTAACAAAGCCCATCTCCAGAGGTCACTCAGCGTCCTTCACTGGGGCTGATAGTTGTTACAAACACAAGGCCATGCAGACGATGAGTCACTAATGCCTGGAGCAGGGCAGCAAGTTCACAGCTAGTGATTCATTCAGTGAACACTGCAAAAGTAAAAATAATGCAGGCAGAAGTCCAGCAGCAGAATGGGGTTATCCAGTTTATGGCACTGACTGCAGCATGTACAATTACCTGCCTTGCGGGCAGGGGGCGTATGTGTGCACTTAGTGCAAGGAGCTCCTGGCTCTCAGAGACACAGAACAGGCTCAAGAGTGGCCTCAGAGTGGCTGAACTGGAGGAGCTAAGGGAGACACAGAGAAAACTTTCCAGAACACAGCAGAGCTGGTCCCACCCCCAGTCTGGCAGCCTCTGTGCTGTTGAGGAGGATGAAAGTCTTGGGGAAGAAGAATATCAGGTTGAGGCAGAGGGAAACAATCCCATAGTTGGGACCCTCCTTCCTGATGTTGTCATGGTATCCTCTCACACTGAGGACACCCGTCTGTGGGAGGGAACCCCAGTTACTAGGAAGAGCCAGGTAATTGTAATGGGATTCAGTTGTTAGAAAAATAGATAGCTCGGTTTGCGATGACTGGGAGAATCGCAGGGCGAATTGTCTGCCGGATGTGAAGGTTGGGGATCTCATGAGACATCTAGACAGACTTATGTGCAGTACTGGGGAGATACCAGTGGTCATGGTACATTACCAGTGACATAGGGAAAGGCAGGAGAGCAGTCCTGGAGGATAATATTAGTCTGCTAGGTAAGAGATTTAAATTCAGGACCTCCATGGGAGCATTCTCTGAATGCTTCCAGTTCCACACACAGGGCCAGTTTGACAGGCAGAACTGCAGAATCTCAATACATGGATGAGATGATGGTGTTGAGAAGAGGGATTTAGGTTTATTAGGAACTGGGGAATCCTTGGGGAAAGGAGGAACTTTTACAGGAAGGATGGGCTCTGTCTAACCCAAAACAGAACCAGATTGCTGGCATGTAAAATTAAAAAGGTCGTAGAGGACTTTTTGAACTAAGGGTGAGGAAACCCAACAAGTGCGGAGGAGCACACGGCTCAGGTGGCGCCATTCCTTGGGAATGAGTTTATTAAAAGGGGAACTCTACGTGATGGGATCCCTGGGGGCAGCCTGTGACTGTGGGACCACTGTGCCCCCTTAGCTCTCCCGCCTGGACTGTCTCTCACAAGCTTTGCTAGTGACAAGCAGCAAACCCCTCCAGGCGCTGTGATCACTCAGCACAACCGCATGTGGAGCCCCACCCCCAGCTAGATTTTATGAATGCTCCCAGAGCCACTCATGAATCACACAGAGCGAGGCACCAGACAAATCCCCCCAGCTCCCAGCCTTGTACCTCAGGATGAGCAGTGCAAATTTATTAATTGGTTCACCACTTCATCAATGGAAAGTGGCTATACACCAGCCTTTGTAAACCTGAGCAAGCACCCTTACCAAACACTTTAGGCAAACTTGCTGGTAAAGATAAACAGTTAAACAAATGTATTGACTATAAAAGATAGATTTTAAGTGATTATAAGTGATAGGCAAAAAGTCAGAGTTAGTTACCAAACTAAAATAAAATAAAATATAATCATGCAGTCTAACCTCTCAACCCTATTAGACTGGGCAACATCTAGATGAAGCAGTTTTTCTCACCCCACTGGATATTGCAGTCCTTAATATACAGGTTTGTCCCTTAAACCTGGGCCAATGTCCTCTGTTGGAGTCTTCAATCTTCTGAGTATCTTTGTTGCTTGCAGCATAGGTGGGGGTGGGAGAAAAGGCCAAGCATGGGGCCCGGGTGTTCTGTTTTATACCCCAAGTCCCATGTGCTTGGAGAACACAAGACCAGGCATGTCTGGTGGTCATTGCAAGACTGAGCAATTCCCCTAATGTGGCCTTATGCAGGTGAGTCATTGCGCTGAAGCTCCCTTGCTCGACAATGGCTGTTGATTTCTGTTCAGCACCTACCCGGGTTTTGGTTACCTTCCTTGTCATTGTCTCTGGAGAGCTAGTATCTGGTCACCTCCCAAAACCACAGCATATTTTAATGACAACCGTACAACACAATTCTCATAACTTCATATGCATTAATGATATACATATTTCAATAGAACAGTGACTTTCAGCAGATCATAACCTGTCTCCTGTTTTATATGCAATATCACAATTATATACAGATGAGGAATATGGGGGTTACAGGATGCTCCTCCAAGGTACAGAATGTCACACTCTATATCCTAGCAAAGAGGATAGGAAGGAAGTTGGTAAAGTTCAGGTGAGAGCTAGTGAGGAACAGTCAAATGTCAAAGAGTCCCATTGAAATACAAGAGATGAAGGAAGCACCTGAATACTGACGAGATGTACAAGGGCTTCTATACACATGCTAGAAGTGTAAATACTAAGATGAGTGAACTTGAGCGTCTGGCATTAAGTGAGGATATTGATATAACAGGCATCTTAGAAACTTGATAAAATGAGAAAAATTAATGGGACAGAGTAATACCAGGGTACAAAACATGTAGGAATGATAGAGTAGGTCACTCTGGTGGTGGAGTGGCACTATATGTGAAAGAAAGCTTAGAGTCAAATAAAGTAAAAAAAGAAATCTTAAATGAATCAAACAGTACCATAGAATCTCTATAGATAGAATTTCAGTGTTTGAATAATAAGAGTATAGCAGTAGGAATATGCTACTGACCACCTGACCAGATGATGGTTGTGACTGTAAAATATTCAGGGAAATTAGAAAGGCTAAAATGCAGAAAATGCAATAATAATAGGGATTTCAACTATCCCCATACTGACTGGGTACGTCACTTCAGGACAGGATGCAAAGATAAAATTTCTAGACACCATTAATGACTGCTTCTGGGAGCAGCTAGCCCTGGAACCCACACATGGAGAGGCAATTCTTGATTTAGTCCTAAGTGGGGCACAGGATTTTGTCCAAGAGGTGAATATAGCTGAACTGCTGGTAGTAGCAACCATAATGTAATTACATTTAACATCCTTATGGGGGGAAAATACCAAAGAAACCCATCACAGAAGAATTTAACTTCAAAAAAGGACAATAAACAAAAATGAGGACGTTAGTTAAATGGAAATTAAAGGGAACAGTCACAAGGGTGAAATGCCTGCAAACTGCATGGAGGCTACTTAAAAACACCATAATAGAGGCTCAACCTAAATGTATATCCCAAATTAAAAAAACAGCACAAGAACCAACAAAAAAAATACCATCATGGCTAAACAACAGAAGAAAAGAGGCAGTTAAAGGCAAAAAAGCATCTTTTAGAAACTGGAAGTAAAATCCTAGTGAGGAAAATAAAAAGGAACACAACCTCTGACAAGTCAAATGTAAAATTATAATTAGGCAACCCATGAAAGAATTTGAAGATTAACTATCTAAAGACACAAAAACTAACAGCAAAATTGTTTTTAAGTACATCAGAAGGAGGAAGCCTGCCCAACAGTCAGTGTGGCTATGGGATGATCAAGGTGCTAAAGGAAGCACTAATGGAAGTACTCATGGAAGACAAGGCCATTGAAGAGAAGCTAAATGAATTATTTGCATTGGTCTTCACTGCTGAGGATGTGAGGGAGATTTTCCACACCTGAGGCATTCTTTTTAGGTGCCAAATCTCAGGAACTGTCCCAGATTGAGGTATCAGTAGAGGAGGTTTGGTCAATTAAACATTAATAAGTCACTAGTACCAGATAGTATTCACCCAAGAGGTCTGAAGGGACTCAAATATAAAATTGCAGAACTACTAACTGGGGTATGTAACCTAGCACTTAAATCAGCCTCTGGACCAGAGGACTAGAGGATAGCTAACATAATGCCAACTTAAAAACAAAAAGGCTCCAGAGGCAATCATGACAAGAACGGGCTCGTAAGCCTGATGACTTCTTCGAGTGATCGCCTCTATTGTGTTCCACTGTGGGTTACGCATGCACCCCATGTGCCTGGTGTCGGAAAATTTGGAAGTGGTGTCTGTTGTTCCACACATGGGCCCTGACTCACCTCATGCTTCTGTCTGAGGCAATGAAGGGCAGGGCAGACCAAACTGTCTCCAGTTCCTTCTCACTGCCGCATGGTCCAGGTCAGAACTTTTAATGTCTTTGTCGATGACGCAGCTCTAATATCATTCATTGTACATTGTTTTACCAGTTTTTAGTTGTAGTTTTTATAGTTTTATTTTTTCCTAGTTTTAGTAGTTTATTAGTTTTTACTCTATTCTAAACTGTTAGAGTTTGGGAATTTTCCCCGTCCCCCCTCCACATATCCCATTTGGGTACTAGACTATGCCCAGAACTCTGGGCTTCAAATCTGCGCCGCCTGCCTGTGATCCTTCTTAGTCAATGACAACAAGAGAAACTACCTCTGAGTTTAGGTATTTAAAGATGACCTACAAAGCAAGACTTTTTAAAAAAAGGGGAGGGATAGCTCAGTGGTTTGAGCATTGGCCTGCTAAACCCAGGGTTGTGAGTTCAGTCCTCGAGGGGGCCATTTAGGGATCTGGGGCAAAAAATCTGCCTGGGGATTGGTCCTGCTTTGAGCAGGGGGTTGGACTAGATATCTCCTGAGGTCCCTTCCAACCCTGATATTCTACGAAAACAAGAGACCACAAACACTGTTTCTACTGCTTGGGAGCAGCTCACATCATGGCTAGGTGCAGGATTTGTCAGTCTTTCCCCAGCTGTACACAAGAAGGTTAAGTACTTCATCTGCAGAAGTATCTCATGGAGATGGCCATGAGACAACAATCGGACCCAGGTGGGGAATCAGCCTGAATCAGCAAGGCATGTGCCTCCTACTGCTACTACGTCCAACTCTGGTGTCAGCAGAACCACCCCACAGATCACATGGCAGGGCCTAATTGGAAGATTAGGAAGCACTCCCATAAGCACAGGAGTACGTCCTCCTCCAAATCCACCTCAAAGAAACTGAACATTCCCTTTACCAGCTTGGCTCAAAGGGATGTAGCACATTCTAAGTCCTGTAGGCATGAGAAGAAGACCCATAAACAGTGGGATCCACCGGTTCCATACCGTGACCCATCAGTGCCACCATCTATAGAACCTCACAAAATGCAAGATCCTCCCTCACCATTAAAGACTTCGGTGCTGGTACCGGTGACTAAAAAGTAGAGAGTGCCCCTTACATTGGGGAGATCTGGATCTATGGCTGCACCCCAAGACGTCTTCACCTTACTGGATTCAGAGTCTCCTCCTCCATTGGGTCCCTTCACCTCCAGGGAACTCATATCCCTGCCACGAGACAGGCCTGCGGTACAGGGTCTATCGCTCCCTTGCATGTGCTATACATCTCTCCATCAACTCCGACAGTACTGCCATTGGAACTGGAGTCTGCCTTTTCCTCTTCCAATGAATCAGACCCTGGGGAAGAACCACCTTTCCTTTACCTCTCCAATGTACCACCACATAGACCGATGCCCATGGGAGTGTCCTCACCCTCCCCAGAGCAACCCCTGAAACTTCCAGTTGATCCTGCCTATTGGCCATATGCGGGGACCTGGGATCAGTAACCTCTTTTGAAACATGCCTGATCCACAAGGGAGTTGCCCCCTGCTTCCCCCAGGGGATCCATCCAGCATGTCCCCGGATCCGATGGCAGAGGAATAATTTTATACACCAATTTTGGTAGTTCTGCTGGAGCTGGCTAGATTTCCATCCTCATTGCCAATCAAAGCTTTTACTGCATCATTCTCTTCCCCACAGATGACTTCAGACAGTGTCAAGATCTTTTATGGAGAATCATGGGGGAACTCCAAATCCCACTGGAAGAGATCCAAGACTCCCAACATAAGCTTCTGGACATTCTCCACACTTTGGGACTGATAAAAAGAGCAATGCCAATCAACGAAGCCATACTGGAACCAGCCAGGACTGTGTGACAGAACCCCACCGCATGTACTGCTACCCCTAAAGGAGTGGAGAGATGTTACTATGTCCCAGCTAAAGGCTCAGAATTCCTATTCTCCCACCCAGCTCTGAACTCACTGGTAGTTCAAGCTGCTGCAGACAGGGCTAAACAACAACACCCTTGATCCATGCCTGCGGATAACGATGCATCTAGATCTTCCGGGGCAAAAAGTTTTCTCCTCCTTCACTTTGCAATTCATGATAGCCAATTAGAATCATAGAATCATAGACTATCAGGATTGGAAGAGACCTCAGGAGGTATCTAGTCCAACCCCCTTCTCAAAGCAGGACCAATCCCCAACTAAATTATCAAGCACTGTTGGCTAAATATGACTTCCTGAATTACAGTGAATTCAAGGACTTTGCTAACAGTCTTCTGCAGCAAGACTGTGCCTGCTTTCGGGCCCTTGTCAAGGAAGGAAAGCGAATAGCCAGAACTGCCCTCCAATCCACAGTGGACATGGCTGATACTTCCTGCAGGGCCATGGCTGATGAAAAGAGTCTTGGCTTCATGCATCTCATTTTCCTACAGAAGTCCAGAACACCATCGAGAACCTTCCTTTTGACAAGCACCAACTCTTCAACCAGAAAACAGATGAGTCTCTACGTACCCTAAAATACTCCAGAGCTATCCTTTGCTTATCGGGCATCTAAACACCTGGGGACCACTCTGACAACAGTATTCTCACCCAATAGGTGAATTCCTTATTACAATGGGAAGCAATAGAATGCGTTCCTCCAGGATACCCAAGAAGAAAGGTGGGTTGGAGACCAATTCTTGACCTTTGTCACTTAAGTCGCTTCATCTGCAAACTAAAGTTGTGCGTGGTCATGCTGACAGTGATAATTCCATCCTTAGAATAAGGCATGCGGTTCATGGCTCTCGATATGAAGGATGCTTACTTCCATGTCACCATTCACCATGCCCACAGACATTTTTTCCCAATTTACAGTGGACTCTGACCATTTCCAATACAGAGTTCTACCCTTTGGGATAGCTACCGCTTCCAGAGTCTTCATCAAATTATAATTATAATTATAGCAGCTCATATCAGATGTTATGGTCTCCATGTTTTTGCATACCTTGACCACTGGCTCCTAGTCACCAGGCCCACCAGAAGCCCACACATCAACCTCTATGATACTCAGCCTCTTTTCTTCTCTGGGAGTCAGTGTCAATGTCAAAAAGTTGATCCTCAATCCCATGCAATCTTTTGACATCATCAGGGCTACCCTAAACTCTACAGGCATACCTGCCCACAGACAGATTTCAGGAGATGCATGACATCATAGCTCACTTCACAAACAGTCCTTGCATCCTGGCCAAGACTTGTCTGACTCTACTTGGCCACATGGCCCCATGCACTTACATGATCTTCTTTGTGAGATTTCACCTTTGTTGCCTTCAGACATGGCTGCAGTCTATATAATCACTGAATCACCATGCTATGAACCTCATGCTGACAGTCCCGGCCAAGGTACTATCCTCCCTCCTATGGTGGACAGACATCATGAATGCAGGAGAGTCCCCTTTCTTCCTTTATCCCCAGACAAAACTATCATCACCGACACATCCCTGCTAGGCCAGGGAGCCCATATGGATGACCACATGTCCACAGGATATCTCGAGAATCCAGGAAGCACATCAACATTCTGGAACTTTGAGCAGTAATGAGGGCATGTGAATTCTTCCTTCCACTCATTCACTCTAATTTCCTGATCATGTCAGACAACACTACCACTGTTTTCTACATCAACAAACAAGGAGGAGTGAAATCCACCACCACTCTATGTGCAGAAGCGGTCAGTCACTAGAACTGGTGCGTCGGCATTCAGATCACTCTATCCGTAGCCTATCTTCTGGGGACACAGAATCTACTCACAGACTCACTCAACAGACGCTTTGCAATCAACCACGAGTGGGAAATTCACAATAAAGTGCTACTCAACATCTTTGCACAACGGGGGACCCCAACCAGAGATCCATTCGCCTCTCAGACAAACAAGTATGCCAGATATTGCTCCAGGGGATCCCTCGGTTACAGCTCCCCGGGCAATGCTCTCCTTCTCTCCTAGTCTGGCCAATTCAACAACTACTCCTTCCCTCCACTATTGCTCCTACCATGGGTGCCACACAAGATCTGACAAGACAAAGCAACAGTCATTCTGATTGCCCTCTTCTGGCACAGACAATTCTGGTTCCCCTGCGCAATTTCCTGCGCATGTCATCCTATCCACTGATCACCATCCTGAATTTCCCCAACCTTCTCATCCAGTACAATGGCAGGATCAAGCATCCTGATCCACAACTTCTACACCCCAGGGCATGGTATTTGGATGGGCATCAGCCATAGAACGGGCATGTTCCTTGGCAGTACAAGTCATTCTCTCGAACAGTAGGAAAGATTCCACTATGTAATGTTACCGGACTAAGAAGAAATGTTTTTCATCTTGGGCACAACAGAAAGGTGTTATACCAGAAACTGCAAAGATTCCCCTAATGCTGGACTACATTCTATCCTTAGAGACATCGGGTCTCATCCTCAGCACTTTGCGAGTCTACCTAGTTGTGTTTTTACACACCTGCTAACCACTAGATTTTGGAATGGCCTTCTAAGTGTTGCCAGGAGGGCTTCAGCTTCCTTGACCATGGGATGCTGTTCCAGGAAGAAAGACTGCTAAGCAGAGATGGGGAAGTGGAAGAACATATTTGGATACAGCCTGGCTAACCTAGTGAGGAAGGCTTTAAACTAGGTTCAAAGGGGGCAGGTGACCAAAGCCCACAGGTAAGTCAAAAACAAGGAGACCTGGGAGAAGGGTTGGAATTTGGGAGGAGCATGGGCTATTATAGCAGGGATAAAGGAGAGACAAGACAGAACTGTGGGGAGGAATCAAATCAGTATCTTAGATGCCTGTATTCTAATGGGGAATAAGCAGGAAGAACTTGAAATGCTAGTAAATAAACACAACTGTGACATAGTTGGCATCACAGAGACTTGGTGGGATAATACATGTGACTGGAATATTGGAATAGAAGGATACAGCTTGCTCAGGAAGGACAGGCAGGGAAAAAAGGGAGGAGGTGTTGCCTTATATATTAAAAATGTACACACTTGGACTGAGGTTGAGATGGAAATAGGAGACAGACTTGTTGAAAATCTCTGGGTAAAGATAAAAGGGATAAAAAACAAGGGTGATGTCATGGTAGGAGTCTACTACAGACCACCTAACCAGGAAGAAGAGGTGGATGAGGTTTTTTTAAAACAACTAACAAAATCATCCAAAGCACAGGATTTGATAGTGATGGGGGACTTCAGCAACTCAGACATCTGTTGAGGAAATAACACAGCAGCAGGACACAGATTATCCAACAAGTTTTTGGAATGTATTAGAGACAATTTTTTATTTCAGAAGGTGGAGAAAGCTACTAGAGGGAGGCTGTTCTAGATTTGATTTTGACAAATAGGGAGGAATTGGTTGAGAATTTAAAAGTAGAAGGCAGCTTGATTGAAAGTGGTCATGAAGTGGTTCATGATTCTAAGGAATCTAGCACAATAAAGACAATGGATTTCAAGGAGGCAGACTTAAGGAAACTGAGGGAGTTGGTAGGCAAGATCCCATGGGAAGCAAGTCAAAGGGGAAAAATAATTGAAGACAGTTGGCTGCTTTTCAAAGAGACATTATTAAGGGCACAAGAGCAAACTATCCTACTGCGTAGGAAAGATAGGAAGTATGGCAAGAGACCACACTCGCTTAACCAGGAAATCTTCAATGATCTAAAAATCAAAAAAGAGTGCTAAAAAAAGTGGAAACTAGGTCAAATTACAAAGGATGAATATAAACAAGTAACACAAGTATGTAGGGACAAAATTAGAAAGGCCAAGGCACAAAACGGGATCAAACTAGCTAGAGACATAAAAGGTAACAAGCAAACATTCTACAAATACATTAGAAGCAAGAGGAAGACCAAGGACAGGGTAGCCCCATTACTCCATGGGCGGAGGGGGGATAATAATAGAAAATGTGGGAATGGCAGAGGTGCTTAATGACTTCTTTGTTTCGGTTTTCACCAAAAAGGTTGGTGGTGATTGGACGTCTAACACAGTGAATGGCAGTGAAAATGAGGTCGGATCAGAGGCTAAAATAGGAAAAGAACAAGTTAAAAATTACTTTGACAAGTTAGATGTTGTCAAGTCACCAGGGCCTGATGAAATACATCCTAGAATACTCGAGGAGACATCTGAGCCATTAGCGATTATCTTTGAAAAGTCATGGAAGACGGGAGAGATTCCAGAAGACTGGAAAAAGGCAAATATAGTGCCAATCTATAAAAAGGAAAATAAGGACAACCCGGGGAATTACAGACCAGTCAGCTTAACTTCTGTATCCGGAAAGATAATGGAGCAAATAATTAAGCAATCAATTTGCAAACATCTAGAAGATAGTAAGGTGATAAGTAACAGTCAGCAAGGATTTGTCAAGAACAAATCATGTCAAACCAATCTAATAGCTTTCTTTGAGAGGGTAACAAGCCTTGTGGATGGGAGGTGTGGAAGTAAAGAAAGCGGTAGATGTGGTATATCTTGACTTTAGGAAAGCTTTTGATACTGTCTCGCATGACCTTCTCATTAACAAACTAGGGAAATGCAACCTAGAGGGAGCTATTATATGGTGGACCCAAAACTGGTTGGTAAACCATTCCCACAGAGTAGTTATCAGTGGTTCGCATTGAGGCCAGAAGGGCATAACAAGTGGGGTCCCGCAGGGATCAGTTCTGGGTCCGGTTCTATTCTATATCTTCATTAGTGATTTAGATAATGGCCTAGAGTACACTTGTAAAGTTTGCAGACAGTACCAAGCTGGGAGGGGTTGCAAGTGCTTTGGAGGATCGGATTATAATTCAAAATGATCTGGAAAAACTGGAGAAATTGTCTGAAGTCAATAGGATGAAATTCAATAAGGACAAATGCAAAGTATTCTGCTTAGGAAGGAACAATCAGTTGCACACATACAAAATGGGAAATGACTGCCTAGGGAGGAGTACTGCGGAAAGGGATCTGGGGCTCATAGTGGATCACAAGCTAAATTTGAGTCAACAGTGTAACACTGTTGCAAAAAAAGCAAACATCATTCGGGGATGTATTAGCAAGAGTATTGTAAGCAAGACACGAGAAGTAATTCTGCCACTCTACTCCACGCTGATTATGCCTCAGCTGGAGTATTGTGTCCAGTTCTGGGCACCACATTTCAGGAAAGATGTGGACAAATTGGAGAAAGTCCAGAGAAGAGCAACAAAAATGATTAAAGGTGTAGAAAACATGACCTATGAGGGACGATTGAAAAAATTGGGTATGTTTAGTCTGGAAAAGAGAAGACTGAAAGGGGACATAACAGTTTTCAAGTACATAAAAGGTGATTACAAGAAGGAGGGAGAAAAATTGTTCTTCTTAACCTCTGAGGACAGGACAAGAAGCAATGGGCTTAAATTGCAGCAAGGGCAATTTAGGTTGGACATTAGGAAAAACTTCCTGTCAGAGTGGTTAAGCACTGGAATAAATTGCCTAGGGAGGTTGTGGAATCTCTGTCATGGGAGATTTTAAGAGCAGAGTAGACAAACACTTGTCAGGGATCATCTAAATAATATTTAACCCTGCCATAAGTGCAGGGGACTATGGTTCTATGATTCTAAGAACTGTCCCACCTCTCCAAACGATCACACTTCAATGAGGCCTGAATGTAATGCTATCAGTATTAACACACACACCCTTTGGGCCACTGGCATCTTGCTCCATGTCCCTCCTCTCCATGAAAATTGCCTTCCTTGTTGCTATCACTTTAGTGAGAAGAGTCGGTGAACTCGGAGCTATGATGGTGGATCCACAATTCACCATATTCCACAAGAATAAAGTCTCCATACAGAATGGTGTCCCTAGCCTCTGTTCGTCAGAGGATGGAGATGGATGGCAGGAGAGCGATCACTTGATCATTGCCTGTTGGGTTCACTCCCTCAGGGGCACCTGGCATTGGCCACTGTCGGTAGACAGATACTGGGCTAGATGGACCTTTGGTCTGACCCGGTACGGCCTTTCTTATGTTCTTATTATGTTCTTATCTACATCGAAAATTTCTACCAAAGGTGGTCTCCCAGTTTCATAGTAACCAATCCATTCACTTATCCGTTTTCTTTCCGAAACCACGTGTCTGCAGAAGAACATAGACTCCATTCCCTCAACGTCCGAAGAGCTTTGGCCTTTTACCTATAGAGAACAAAAATAATCAGGAAGTCCCCTATTGTGGTGGCAGAGAGAATCAGGGGACAGGCCATTTCCACCCAGAGACTCTCCGAATAGATTTCCTGTTGTATTAAACTCTGCTACCAGATGTTGAATCTACTTCCCCCCCCAGGGGTACAGGCTCACTCCACTAGAGCCCAAGCAACAACCACAGCGTCCCTTCAGGAAGTGCCTCTCATAGACAGCAACCACATGAACTTCTGTTCACAAGTTCACACCACACTACCCCTTAGTGCCAGACTTGGTGGTGGGTGAGTCCTTTGGCACAGCAGTTTTACGCCGACCCTGCCGTCCTCATCCTCCTCCAACATAGGCACTGCTTGTCAGTCACCCACAGGAATATGATAGGGACCACCATTCGAAGAAGACGAGGAGGTTACTTACTTGTAACTGGAGGCTCTTTGAGATGTGTGGTCCCTGTCTGTATTCCACTTCCCACCCTCTTTCCCCTCTTCTCTAGATCTGTCAGAATCACAGTGAACAAGGAATTGGAGCTGTGGTCAGACTGCCCTGCCCTTTATCACCTTGGACAGGGGCATGAAGCGAGTCAGGGCACATGCGCAGACCAACAGACACTACTTTCAAATTTTCCAACTCTGGGCATGTGGTGTGCATCCCACAGTGGAATACAGCTAGAGACCATACATCTCGAAGAACCTCCAGTTACAGATAAGTAACTTCCTCTTCAGTACCAGGAAAACTGGTTGAAACTCTAGTAAAGAACAGAATTATCATAAATAGTGATGAACACAATTTATTGGGGAAGAGTCAACACAGCTTTTTGTAAAGGGAAATCATGTTTCACTAATCTATTAGAATTATTTTAGAGTGTCAACAAACATGTGGACAAAGGTGAGCAAAGGCCAAGTACACTATATTGACTGGATAAGGTCCCACACCAAAGACTCTTAAGCCAAGTGAACAGTAATGGAATGAGAGGGAAGGTTCTCTCCTGGATCTGTAACTGGTTAAAAGACAGGAAACAAATGGTAGGAATAAATGGTCAGTTTTCACAATGGAGAAAGCTAAACAGTGGGGTCCCCCAAAAACCTGTACTGGGACCTTTGCTGCTCAACATATTTATATATGATCTGGAAAAGGGGGTGAATAGTGAGGTGGCAAAATTTGCAGACAGTACAAAACTACTCAAGCTAGTTAAGCCCAAAGCTGACTGCAAAGAGTTACGAAGGGATCTCAGTAAACCAAGTGGCTGGGTGACAAAATGGCAGATGAAATGCAGTGTTGATAAATATAATCCCAGCTATACATACAAAATGATTGAGTCTAAATTAGCTGCTACCACTGTAATAAGAGCTCTTAGAATCATTGTGGATAGTTCTCTGAACACATCCATTCAATGTGCTGCAGCAGGCAAAAAAGTGAACAAGGTTAGGGAACATTAGGAAAGGGATAGATGATAAAACAGAAAATATCATAATGCCACTGTATAAATCCATGGTAAACCCACACTTTGAACACTGCATGCAGATCTGATTGCCCCATCTCAAAAAGAGTATATTAGAATTGGGAGAAGTGCAACAAAAATGCTTAGAGGGATGGAACAGCTTCCATACGAGCAGAGATTAGAAAGAGTGGGATTGTTCAGCTTGGAAAAGAGATGACCGGGGATGGGGGGGAATATGATAGAGGTCTACAAAGTGACTAAGGCAATGTTATTTACCCCTTCACATAACACAAAAAACAGGGATCATCCAATGAAATTAATAGGCAGCAGTTTAAAACAAACAAAAGACAGCACTTTGTCCCACAATGCACAGTCAACTTGTGGAACCATGGGAGGTTGTGAAGGCCAAAACTATAACTGGCTTAATAGATACATTCACAGGGATAGGTATATCAGTGGCTATTAACAAAGGTGGTCAAGGACACATCTCCATGAGCTGAGTGTCCCTAAACCTCCAACGGCTAGAAGCTTGGACTGGACAGCAGAGGATGGATCACTTGCTAATTGCCCTGTTCTGCTCATTCCCTCCCTCTGAACTATCTGGTACTGGCCACTGTCGGAAGACAGGCTACTGGGCTCCACTGGTCTGACCCAGTATGACTGTTCTTGTAAACTCACAAGCAATGGAGTTGAAACTCATTCCAAGTTTTTCCCTGCCATGGCACCTTGGGCTAGGCTCATATGCGAGCTGGTCACTGAGGGCTGTTCAAGCTTTGTTGGTTGGTTTTTAGTGGATGCAGATCATGTGATATGATTCCATTCCCTAATTGGATGACCGTAAGGAACACTGGTTTCTGGTGAGGAAACTGTTCACGAATCGTACATCCCACTGCACAGATCCTTGCCCGTTCCTACTAGGGTTGCCAATTTCTAACGCCTGACAACCAGAATCCCCTGCCCCACCTCTTCCCTCAAGGCTCCACCCCTGCTCTGCGTCTTCCCCTGAGGCCTCGCCTCCTGTTCGCTTCTCTCCCCTCTCCCGCGTCACTTGCTGCTCTCCCCACACCCCGTTCCTGTAGCTGAATGCTCTGCACCTCCCTCTCCCACCCCCTAGCTGGACTCCCTCTGTTCCGGAGCTGCAGCCTGATGTGGAGCCTGCCTGCCCATGAGATGCAGGTAGAAGGCGGCCCCAGCTGGCTGGGGTTGATGACCTGGCACCTCCCCCAGTCCATGCCTGTGGTAACTGAACTTTTAGTGTCCAGTCAGTACATCTGATCGGACACTGCCAAGTCCCCTTTTCGACTGGGCTTTCCAGTCAAAAACCAGGCACCTGGCAACCCATCCCTGCTGCGTGGGTCCCTATCCATCCTCAGTCTGTGGGTGTTTGCATGTCCCCACTACGTGGGGGCCTCACCACTCCCGTGGCCTCCTAGATCTACTCCAAAAGTACCATTTATACTCGTTCATAAGCCACATTTTTTTTAGTAAAAGGAAGCACCAGAGAAGGGGGACGGCTTATGAATGGGTATAGCGAGGGAGAGGTGGGACACAGCCCCTCCCCGCAACAGAGGGAGCAGGGAGAGGCAGCACAGCCAGCAGAATCAGAGGTGGGGCCAGAGTCTCTCCACATCTGGCCACGCTGCTCTTCCCCGAGACTCCGAAGAGCTGCAGCTTCGGGGGTGGCAGGCTGCAGCCGAGCCACTTGGCCCTGCCCCCAAGAGCAGGCTGTGGCCACGCAACCTGGGCACAGGAACACATGCGGCCACGCCACACGGCCCAGCCCACTGGAACATGCTACAGCCGTGCCACCCGGTCGGGCCTGCCAGAGCAGCTCCAGCCAGGTCAGAGACATCCTCCCCTGGCCCTCCCCAGATAAAGTGGGATGGGATGGGGAGAGTGTGGGGATCCCGAGCTGGAGGGGGGGGGTCATGTGGAGGGAGGGGTCCACAGGGTTTACTGCACTGACTCCCAGCTTCTCCCCCCGCCCCCCAAAAAATGTCCCCACCAGTTGCTGGCTCAGCCTGTCGGGGTTAGCAGCTGGCACCCTGGGATGCTTTGTTTACTTAGGTTTACCTCCATGCCTGAACAGGTTATAAAAATTTTCCATTTTTACTTATCCATCTAGCGGGGGGAGGGGTGGCTTATAAACGAACCGGCTTATGATTGAGTATATACAGTGGTAATTTAACATATGCTCCTATGGCCTCGCTCGCCGGAGCATTCAGCAGGCAGGGCCATGGGTGTATGCCTGGCTGAAATGAATCCATCCCTACCCCCAGTGAAGGCTGCTGGGGCAGGTTTGCAGCACCCACCTGCCTCTGTCTGCACCCATGGCTGGTGTGAGAGAGTTTGCAGAGCTCACACAAGGTCTCTTCTGCCTTTCAGACTGTGGGAGCCGCCCCACCATGCAGACAGCCCACAGAATTGTGGGCGGCACCGAGGCCGCCAGAGGGGAGTTCCCGTGGCAAGTCAGCCTGAGGGAGAACAACGAACACTTCTGTGGTGCAACTATCCTCACTGAGAAGTGGCTGGTGTCTGCAGCTCACTGCTTCAATGAGTACGGCCCTAGCCATGGCACCTTCCCTGACCCCCTTCCCATGGGCAGAGCCAAGATCAGGGAAGGGACCAGGTTGAGAAGCCTCTAGCCCAGTGCGTCTCAACCTGTTTACCATCGTGGGTCGCATACGCGGCTCTCTATGTGCTATGGGGACTGCATCCACACACACACTATATATATACACACTCTACCTGTATGGCCCTGAGGATGGCTCCTAGGATTAGGCCGCAAGCAGCCCGTGGGTTGAGAAGCACTGCTCTAGCCCCATATTCAGCCTCTTGCCACATCTCAGCTGGGCTCCTGCTTCCTGCCGTACTGGCTAGGCAGGGCCGAGTGCCTATTTGGCACAGTAGGCATGTGCCTGTGGGTGCCAGTGTTCTAGGGGCACCTTACCACTCTGAAACTGTGTGCAAGGTGCAGTGCAGCTGTAGTCAGGGGGTTGCTGAGATGCTGAGCCTAGGGGTCCATAAGTTGTAAATCTAGCCCTGGGCACCTCCAGTCTGAGCCCATGCAGCCTGGCACAGCCGCACCATGGGGACACGCTGTGCCATGAGAGCAGGGCACTGGGACATGGTGGGGCATTTGACTGTGGCTCAGGTCAAGGCCCAGCAGCCTCTGCTACTGCCATGCCTCACTTTTGACACACACAGCAGCTGTGCAGGGGCAGCCTGGAAAGGCTCACACATGTCTGTGCATTTCAGGTTTCAGGACCCAGCAGTCTGGGCCGCCTACATGGGAACCATCTCCCTCAGCGGCTCAGACAGCAGCACCGTGAAAGCCGGCGTGGGCCGCATCATCCCACACCCCTCCTACAACACCGACACCGCGGACTTCGATGTGGCTGTGCTGGAGCTCGACAGCCCCGTGCCCTTTAGCACGTATATCCAGCCTGCGTGCTTGCCAGGCCCTGGGCACCGCTTCCCAGCTGGCAGGAAGTGCCTCATCTCTGGCTGGGGCTATCTCAAGGAAGACTTCTGTAAGCCTTGGGGTGGGGCACCCAAGCACAGCAGGGAAGAGGAGAGGGTGGGGACTCCTGAGAAGGGCCAGAGGTGGGGGACCCACCCTGAGCAGGGCCGGGGGTGGGGAGGAAGGGGGAACACCCCAAGAAGGGCTGTGGGGAAATCCTGAGGGGGGAGGGGGGAGGAGGAGGTACACCCTGTGAATGGGTGCACATGGGGTGCCAACTTTCTAATTGCACTAAATGGAGCACTCTTTCCCTGCCCCTTCTCTGAGGCCTGCCTTGCTCTCTCCATCCCCCCTCCCTCTGCCGCTCACTCCCCCCCCCACACTCACTTTTAGCAGGCTCGGGCAAAGGGTTGGAGTGGTGGGGGTGGGAGTAGACTCTGGGGTGAGGCCAGGGAGGAGGGGTTTGGAGTGAAGGAGGTGGCTCCGTGCTGGGGCAGGGGGTTCAGATGTGGGAGGGTGAGGGCTCCGGCTGTGGGTGTGGGCTCTGGGGTGGGGCCAGGGATGAGGGGTTGGGGTTCCAGGAGGGGGCTCAGGCCTGGGGCAGGAGGTTGGGGTGTTGGTGGCGGGGTGCGAGCTCTGGGAGGGTGTTTGGGTGTGGGAGGGGACTCTGGGCTGGGGTAGGGGTGTGAGAGGGGATTCTTGGCAGCTGTGTGGAGCTAGGACAGGCAGCCACAGGGTTGTGGTGTTTGGCCGCTGTGCTGGCAGCTCCCAATCCAGTCGCTTGGATGTGCGGCTGACTCTGCAGGGAGGAGGGGCCCGTAGGCTCAGGGCTCTTGGCAGATTGAGTTTATTGCCTTGTCTCTTCCCACGAGTGGTGAAACCAGAGACCTTGCAGAAGGCGACAGTGGAGCTGCTGGACCAGGCCCTGTGCGCCAGCCTGTACAGCCACACCCTCACCGACAGGATGATGTGCGCCGGCTACCTGGAGGGGAAGATCGACTCCTGTCAGGTGAGGAAGGGCCTCTCTCAGCACCGGGCAGCGGTGTTGTGGGCATCCACTCCCAGGGCAGGGGCTTGTTCCCTTCCAGTGACACACTCAGCCCCTGCAAGCAGCCCATTACAGACCCCTGCCCAGCTAAAGGGTCTGACACTTGTTACACTAGCCAGCTGCATCTGTCCACTCCGATGAGGTGAAGTCTGAGCAGCCACCTCCTTTGCAAGGGCTGGATGAACACACAGGCAAACTAGGCATGTGCCTAGGGTCCACATTCCTGGGCGAAGCCTCAAAAGGTTGCAATGCCACTAAGAATGGCCATATTGGGTCAGACCAAAGGTCCATCCAGCCCAGTATCCTGTCTGCTGACAGTGGCCAATGCCAGGTGCCCCAGAGGCAGGGCTGGTGCAACCACGAGGCGGACTAGATGGCCGCCTAGGGCGCCAAGTGGTTGGGGGCGCCAAAAAGCAGTGCCCCCCCCCAATTTTTTTTAAACAGCAGAGCACAAGTCTGATTCTGCTCCCTGCCTCCAGGCTCCAGAGGGGCCACGCGTGGCACAGCCAGTCCCTCTCTCCGGGGGAGCAGCTGGCGGCGGAGCAGGGAAGGGGAGAGTAGAGCGCTAGCAGCTGCACCTTCTTCCCCGTGCCGTGGGCCGAGCCAGGCTCCCTGCTGCCCCCGAGGCTCTCAGCGGTGGGGAGCCTGGCTTGGCCCGCAGCGCAGGGAAGAAGGCGCAGCTGTGCTCTGCTCTTCGGGTGGAGAAGCTGGGTGTACCTAGCCTCAGAGAAGGCTCTGTGACTCATTTTTGCTACATGTCCTTGAGCAAATCAGCTAATGTCTCTGTGCCTGTTTCCCCTGCGTTAAACTGGAATCTTGGTACTAAGCTGCCTTGCTGCAGGAGGGTTAATTCATTCCTGTTAGTGAATGGTTCAAAGGCCTTTGGATGGAAGCCCGTATCTCAGGGCAAGGAGCTACTAACTGTAAAGACTCAACCTGGGAAAGTCCTGCCAGTTCTAAATGTCTATGCTTGTGAAACACACGTTTGCTGCCGAGATGGTGCAAATCAAACCAAAGCCACTCTTCAGGGGCTTTTGCTCTGCCTCTGGTGGAAGGGCTGCTGGCATCAGGGGCGCTGCCAGGACGCCTACAAAGAAGTAGCCTGAATGCTCCTTGCTCACTGCTAGGACCACAGGCACGAGGGAAATATCATCATGTGCCACACGGAGGCAAAGAGAGAAAACCAACCAGGAAATTGACAGATTGTAACAAAAAAAAACCCCAAAAACATGAGAAGGTTGAGTTCAGGATCTTGACAAAAGTAAGAAAGGAGAGTAGCAAAATATGGACCCTGGACTTCAGAAAAGCAGACTTAGACTCCCTCAGGGAAATGATGGGCAAGATCCCCTGGGAGGCTAATATGTCCAGGAGAGCTGGCTGTATTTTAAAGAGGGCACAGGAACAAACCATCCCGAAGTGCAGAAAGAATAACAAATATGGCAGGCGGCCAGCTTGGCTTAACGCTGAAATCTTCGGTGAGCTTAAACTCAAAAAGGAAGCTTACAAGAAGTGGAAACTTGGGCAGATGACTGGGGAGGAGTATAAAAATATTGGTAGAGCATGTAGGGGTGTAATCAGGAAGGCCAAGGCACAATTGGAGTTGCAGCTAGCAAGAGATGTTAAGAGTAACAAGAAGGGTTTCTACAGGTATGTTAGCAACAAGAAGGTGGTCAGGGAAAGTGTGAGACCCTTACTGAATGGGGGAGGCAACATAGTGACAGATGATGTGGAAAAAGCTGAAGTACTCAATGCTTTTTTTGCCTCGGCCTTCACAGACCAGGTCAACTCCCAGACAGCTGCACTGGGAAATACAGTATGGAGAGGATGTGAGCAGCCCTCAGTGGTGAAAGAACATGTTGAGGACGATTTAGAAAAGCTGGAGGTGCACAAGTCCATGGGTCCAGATCTAATGCATCCAAGGGTGCTGAGGGAGTTGGCTGATGTGATTGCAGAGCCATTGGCCATTATCTTTGAAAATTCGTGGCGATTGGGAGGTCCCATATTTAAAAAAGGGAAGAAAGAGAACCCAGGGAACTACAGACTCACTTCAGTCCCTGGCAAAATCATGGAGCAGGTCCTCAAGGAATCCATTCTGAAGCACTTGGAGGAGAGGAAGGTGATTAGGAACAGTCAACATGGATTCAACAAGGGCAAGTCATGCCTGATCAATCTAATTGCTTTCTATGATGAGATAACTGGCTCTGTGGATATGGGGAAAGCGGTGGCTGTGATATATCTTGACTTTAGCAAAACTTTTGAGACTGTCTCCCACAGTATTCTTGCCAACAAGTTAAAAAACTATGGATTGGATGAATGTACTATAAAGTGGATAGAAAGCTTACTAGATTGTTGGGCTCAACGGGTAGTGATCAACGGGTCGATGTCTAGTTGGCAGCTGGTATCAAGCGGAGTGCCCCAAGGGTCGGTCCTGGGGCCGGTTTTGTTCAACATATTCATTAATGATCTGGATGATGGGATTAATTGCACCCTCAGCAAGTTCGCAGATGACACTAAGCTGTGGGGAGAGGTAGATAAACTGGAGGGTAGGGATAGGGTCCACAGTGACCTAGACAAATTGGAGGATTGGGCCAAAAGAAATCTGATGAGGTTCAGCAAGGACAAGTGCCGAGTCCTTCACTTAGGAAGAAAGAATCCCATGTGCCACTACAAGCTGGGGACCAACTGGCTAAGCAGCAGTTCTGCAGAAAAGGACCTGAGGGTTACAGTGGATGAGAAGCTGGATATGAGTCAGCAGTGTGCCCTTGTTGCCAAGAAGGCCAATAGCATATTGGGCTGTATTAGTAGGAGCATTGCCAGCAGATCGAGGAAAGTGATTATTCCCCTCTATTCGGCACTGGTGAGGCCACACCTGGAGTATTGTGTCCAGTTTTGGTCCCCCAACTACAGAAGAGATGTGGACAAATTGGAGAGAGTCCAGTGGAGAGCAATGAAAATAATTATGGGGCTGGGGCACATGACTTACGAGGAGAGGCTGAGGGAACTATTGATTTAGTTGGGGATTGGTTTTGCTTTGAGCCGGGGGTTGGACTAAATGACCTTCTGAGGTCCCTTCCAACCCTGATATTCTATGAATCATATATGAATCTTATTTAGTCTGCAGAAGAGAAGAGTGAGGGGGGATTTGATACAGCCTTTAACTACCTGAAGGGGGGTTCCAAAGAGGATGGAGCTTGGCTGTTCTCAGTGGTAGCAGATGACAGAACAAGGAGCAATGGTCTCAAGTTGTAGTGCGGGAGGTCTAGGTTGGATATTAGGAAAAACTATTTCACTAGGAGGGTGGTGAAGCACTGGAATGGGTTACCTAGGGAGGTGGTGGAATCTCCATTCTTCGAGGTTTTTAAGGCCCGGGTTGACAAAGCCTTGACTGGGATGATTTAGTTGGTGTTGGTCCTGCTCTGAGCAGGGGATTGGACTAGATGACCTCCTGAGATCTCTTCCAACCCTAATCTTCTATGATTCTATGAAAACATGAAAATCCATTAAGGGAAAATGCCCTTTAATTCTGCAGCAAACTCCTCAGCCTGGGCACGGCAAACTGCCTAGCCCACTCCTGCAGCCTGGCCCGCCCACAGTCACAGTCCACCTGCAAGCCCACAGCCAGCCCTGCCCTCCTTGGAGCAGCCTAGAGGAAGATAGATCTTTGCAGCACTGGATAACTTTGAGAGGCTCTCAGATACCATGGGGATGGGTGCAGTGTCAGAGCCTAGATGGGCTGCAAAAGGCTTGAGGTTGGAACGTAATCTTTGTTACTTTGTAGCTTGACTGCTCCAGATGCATCTGCCCAGCAATGACACAGCAGGGCCAAAGATCAAATCTGAAACCTTAGGGCAAACTGATGAAACATCGTCTCTTTCACTTCAGCATGTGGTGAACAGGAAAGCCTCAGACATGTGCTCTGTATACAGCCCAGATGAGTAACAACCAGTAGCCCAGGAGGCCCAGTGAGGAAAATGAAGGTTGACCTAAGACTTGATGGTCAGTCTCATTAATAAGGAGACTATTAGGAGCTAGAAGCTATTGGCCTAGGTCACTGGAAAGATGATTTCCCCCTTGATGTGCAGCAAGAGCTCAGATTTAAGGCTGGCCACCTGAGAGGCTACTCCACAGCTAAGTGTCTCCACTAATTACATTCACTTCATCTGTTTCATCCAGGCAGATCCCAAAAGACATTACAGATTTCAGATCCTTCACCCACCCCTGAAATGCAGCCAGCTGTGGGGTGGGACACAGAAACTCTTTAGCAGCACACAGCAATGCTGCACACCAGGTTAGGACTCAGAGCAAAGTGTAGGGAGGCGGAGTGCATGGTGCCCAGTCTGGCGTTGGCCCCCACTCCGGTGACACATGCTCTTTGTCTCTTGCAGGGTGACTCTGGTGGCCCCTTGGTTTG
Source organism: Mauremys mutica (assembly GCF_020497125.1). Taxonomy (NCBI): domain Eukaryota; kingdom Metazoa; phylum Chordata; order Testudines; family Geoemydidae; genus Mauremys; species Mauremys mutica. Next base: position 17,006,087 of record NC_059095.1, on the reverse strand, counting down.
TGAAGAGCCATCTGGCAAGTTTTTCCTGGCCGGTATCGTGAGCTGGGGAATTGGCTGTGCTGAAGCCAAGCGGCCTGGAGTCTATGCCCGAGTGACCCAACTCCGAGACTGGATCCTTGATGCTATCTCCACCTTCCCCATACCAACAGCCCTCACTGTCCCAACGACACTTTCTAGCACAAATGCCGATGCTGCCACCATGGAAGGGATCAGCAACCCCACCACGAGCAAACACAGACCTGTGTCCACCACCTTATCAGTGCCCGCTGCCAGCAAGCCAGCTACTGCTTCCCGTCCGCAAGGTGCTGGGAGGGTCGGGCTGTCTAGTTACAATGAAGTTCAGGGCTCTGCCTTTCCACTGAATTGGAACAGCCTTTTCTGTTGTGTCCAGCGTGGCCCACATGAGCCTTAAACACAAAGCGCAGCCTCTGCTGGGAAGTGCCTTGATCTCCTGAGCCCCAACAGTGGGCTTCCCCAGTATCTCAGTTGCACGTGCAGTTTTGTGCACACTTTGCACTCTGAAGATCAGGCGCTTCACAGCTTGACACTGCAGCTGTGTTGGGATCTTGGCAGTGTTACTGCCAGCCCTTACCCTGGGGAAACACCAGGAATTCTCTCCATGCCCTGAGCACAGTGGCTGAGGTAGCAGAATTGCACGTGGCTGTGCTTGCTCCCAAGACCCTCGCTGTCCTTTGCCACTTAAAGATCTCCTGGCAGTTCAAAGCCTACTTCTGCACCCAAGGAGAGTCCTGCAACCCCACACCAGCCAGGGAGCAGGGCAAGCTCCAGAAGCCAGCCTGTGTGTGTCAGCTCATGGCATGTGGTTCTTGGCCACCCCTCAGACGGGCTCTGAGGGAGGAGGTAGATTTTGGGTGTTCCTTCAGTTTCGGGCATTTGGTGGAGGCTCATGGGTATGAGGGGTCTCTGGAGTGCAGGCCCCAGTGACTCTAAGCCCCATCCCAGCACGTTGCCGCTGAGAATGAAGGGGCTTGAGGGTCCTGGTGGAAGCTGGCGGAAGCCCTGGAGATGACCATGGGTGGTTATACCTGGGCACCTCCTGGGGTAGTGGGGCACCTGTTGGTGGAACCAGCAAGCTTGGCAGGAAGGACTTAGATAAATGTCCCTGACTTGGCCCTGAGCTGTCACCAGCCAGCAGGGGTCAAGGCTCCCTCCTTACCTATCCCCAGAGGCAGCGAAAGTACTAATGGGCTATGTTTTGGCTTCTGTTTAGAGTGCGGAGGGCGGCCTGGGCTTTCAAAACCCAGCAAGATCGTGGGCGGTATTGAGGCTTCCAGAGGAGAAATCCCCTGGCAGGTCAGCCTGAAGGAGGGGTCGAGGCACTTCTGTGGGGCCACTGTCATTGGGGAGCGCTGGTTGCTGTCGGCAGCTCACTGCTTCAATCAGTAAGAGTCCATCTCCTCTTGAAAGCTCTGTATGTTGTGTTGTTCCAGTTTCTGCAGCCCCAGCCACACTGCATCATCTGGGGCTGGTGAGAGCCTTTGTTACTAAGTGGTCATGAGGTGAGAGGCAAAGTATTGTCATGGATCAGAAACAAGGAATAGGGATCCATCACCAATGTTCACCAGGGCAGAAGGTGAACAGAAGGTGCTCCAAGGTACCGTACTAGGTCCCAGGGTGTTTCAATACATTTACTAATGATGCAGGAAAGGGGTTGAGTAGTGAGGAATTAAAATTTGCAGATGACACACAGTTATTGATGTGAGTCAGGACCAGAGAGGACGTGAGGAACTTCAGAGTGCTTGAACCAAGCTAGAGGAAAGGGCAACACAATGTTAGGATGTGTAAGGAATGAGATGGAAGAGAATACAAAAACTATTACAATGCTACTATAAAAATCAATAGGCGACTCCATCTGGAAACTGTGCCGCACTGTCACCTCATCTCAAAAAGGATAGTACAGTATTAGAAAGGATTCAGCCAACGGCAACAAAACTGGAAAAACTCTCCTAGGATCAGAGGTTGAAGAGACTGAGACTGTTTGCCTTAGAGAGGAGACTAGACGAAGGGACATAAGAGTCTAGAAAAATAATGAATCGTGTAGAAATATGTCAGGAGCATCTGTTCTCCCTGTCTCACAGCACAAGGACAAGAGTAGTCTCCTTTCAACTGAAAATTACAAATTAAAACCTAATGAAGGGAAATGCTTTTACCCCTACATACACATAATTAGACTGTGGAACTTAGTGTCACTAGATGCCACTGAAGTCTAGAACTGAGTAAGATTTAAAGAGGGACTGGACTTTTATATCGTGGACAACAAGAATAGGCCGAGTTACAATAGTTAATGAAAACAACAAGAATATTGGTGGGAAATGAAACCTTGTGCTTCAGGGTTTAAACCAGTCTCTGTCAGGGTTTAGACCGGGAGCAGATTACCCTATGTCTCATGGGGAGCAGATTACCTCTGCTCCTCATGGGGAGCAGATTACCCTATGTCTGCCACTGGGGGTTTCTTGCATCTTCCTCTGAAGCACCTGGCGCTGGCCAGTCAGAGACAGGACACTGGGCTGGACAGCCTTCGAGCCTGATCCAGGCCAGCCCTTCCTCTGTGCAGAACAGCCCCACTAGCTGCTTTAGAAAAGGACTTGTAGGGCTTGTAACCAGTTAGCTCCAGTTTTCTTCTCCACTAGAGCAAGTCCTTGGTAGAGAGTCAGTTCTGAAAGGTGACTACTGAGCCTGAGCGCGCCCCACAGGCCCCGGCTGTCGGGGGAGTGAAGCTGCAGGAATCCCATATGGCTGCCCTTGGCAGATGAGCATTAGCCTTGTGATGGAAGTGCTGTTTTTAATGGTGATAGTTGTGCTGTTCTCTAGCCAAGGAGAGGTCACCTAAAAGCAAGAGCCTCCTTTCACAAGCGCACATTAACCAGCAAGGTTCTGTCCACACAGAACAGCACATTGCAGGCCCTGAAACCTATTGACTCTCATAAGATGCTTAAGTTTTAGCTGTTTCGAATTCACAGTGTGTGTCCATGTGGTGGGGGGACACTGTGCACTTGCAGGACAAAGCTGGAATATCTGAAAGCCTACCTGGGTACCACGTCCTTAACTGGCGCAGACGGCAACGCAGTGAAAGTCAGTATAAAGAAAGTGGTGCAGCATCCCTCCTACAACCCCATCATCCTGGACTTTGACGTGGCTGTGCTAGAACTGGCCAGCCCCCTTCATTTCAACAAGTTCATCCAACCCGTGTGCCTCCCGCTAGCTGTGCAGAAGTTTCCCGTTGGCAAAAAGTGCATGATTTCTGGATGGGGAAATGTCAGAGAAGGCAACAGTGAGTAAAGGGGGATAGCTCGGTGGTTTGAGTATTGGCCTGCTAAACCCAGGGTTGTGAGTTCAGTACTTGAGGGGGCCATTTAGGGAACTGGGGTAAAAATCTGTCTGGGGATTGGTCCTGCTCTGAGCAGCGGGTTGGACTAGATACCTCCTGAGGGCCCTTCCAACCCTGATATTCTATGAATGTGATTTATCCATTGATCTACTGTGAGCTAGGGAGAGACCGAGCAGCAAATGGCTGCATCCACCCAAGCTGAACAGGCCAGAGGGGTGTCCAGCAGAGAGAGCCAGAAATCAACAAGAGCTCCGGGACCCCAGGGAGAGAATCAGGGCCAAGGAAGCACCTTCTGCCCTCAGGAAGCGAGAGAAGGGAGCTGGCTGCTGGCCAGAGCCTGGGGCAGAGCGCGGTGGAGCATTGCCTGTCTACACGTTGTAACTGCCCAAGAGAAGGGGAGGGGCTACCCAGTGCCATTGACGAGGTCTCTGCCCCAGACAGCTGCTCAAGCTCACATCTAAGCCTGGACCTGATGGTGCTGGGCAGGAGGATAGACACTAGGGAGGGGACAGGGACTGGGTTAAGGCACATGCACTAGCAAAGGGAGCCTATTGCCCTGCTAGGCAGGGGACAGAGACCACCTGGAAGCTTCTGAGATCCTGGGCACTAGAAAAAGTTAAACGTCTGGAATCCTTCTACCAGGCAGCGGTGGCAGCAGCAACATGGGCCAGCAGGCCCAATATCTAGGGGATCCTCTTGACAAGAGAAAACAGACCCAGCTCCAACCACCACCCAGCAACCTGGGAAAACCAAACACCACCCCTGGGTGCCTCTGAGAGGCAAGACTCCCCCCCCTCACAAGCACTGAGTCTGTGCATAAAGCTTATACTAAAAGGGAACCGGGGGACAAAGGAGCTGGCCTGGCCTGACCGCCTTCCCCTCCTCTTCCCCTGGAGGCCCCCATCCCCCAGCCAGGCCAGGGTAAGAGTCACACAGGCAGCTTTGGAGAAGCGTGGACCCTCCACCTGCCCTGGGCGGGGGGCTCAGGGGCAGGGATACAGGCCAGGGGCTCCTCTCAGCCCCCTCCCATCCTGGGCAGATGGAGGGACCCAGGCTCCCTGGCCTGGCTCAGCCAGGAGGTGGGGCTTTGGGGGAGATGAGGGGGGCAGAGGCGTGGCCATGGAGGGGACAGGGCCTCATGCCCCTCCCCTTCAGGCAGAATCCATTGCCCCCGCAAGGGAACCCAGCATTCAATTGGGAAAACACCATGTTCAAAAGTACCTGACCATTAGCAAACATCTACCCACAGTGTCCTTTGCCTTGTGATATGAAAGTCCAAACCGTGTCCCTTCAGCCCACCACTCCCCTGTCCCTGCACTGCAGCCCCTCGCAGCTGGCTGCCTTTAGTCAGCAGAGACCCAGAGCTCACAGGTGCAGTCCTGTGGCTCCAGCCCCGTCCGTGGAAGGGGGGATGTCAAGCAATGCTTCCTGCTGCTGCTGCTGCTGGCCACCTGTGTGATGCCACGTCCTGAGTCCAGCTCTCCGTGACCTCGCTGGGTAGCAGGGAGCCACTCTGCTGCAGCCTCTTCCTGGGCCTTCGCTGCAGCACTGGCCCCACTCCAGCTCCAAGGGTTAGTGGCCCCTCAGCAGGGCCGCCCAGGGGGGGGGGCAAGAGGGGCAATTTGCCCTGGGCCCCACAGGGGCCCCCACGAGAGTTTTTCGGGGCCCCTGGAGCGGGGTCCCTCACTCGCTCCGGGGGGGCCCGGAAAACTCTTGCGGGGCCGGGCCCAGGAGCTTCTTCCGCTCCTGGTCTTGGGGGGTCCTTCCGCTCCGGGGCAGAAGGACCCCCCACTGGTGAATTACCGCCGAAGTGGGACCTGCCGCCGAAGTTCAGCTCGGTCTTCGGCGGTAATTCGGCGGCGGGGGGGGGCCCCACCGCGGGTCTTCGGGGCACTTCGGCGGCGGGTCCTTGAACGGAAGCCCCCCGCCCCCCCCGCCGAATTACCGCCGAAGACCGGGCTGCACTTCGGCGGCGGGTCCCGCTTCGGCGGTAATTCGGTGGTAATTTGGCCCCACCCCCTCTCCTCCTCACTGGGTTTTGGCAGCCCTCCCCTGCTTAGCAAGTGAGCTCAGCTGAGGTGACACATGCCCTGACTGAGCACAGTTCTGCTGCCCTTCACTGGGCCCTCAGGAGAACAGCCTTCAACACAGGAGGATTTGTGACCCCAAACCCATCCCTGTGGCTGCACACCCAGGCAGAGCAGGCAGCTATGCAAACCCGGCCTGCTCCTGAGGGCTTGCCCCCCAGTGCCTCACTAGATGTCAGGGGAGAGCTTGTTCAGGTCCTGCTTACACAGTCACTGAGCTTGGAGAGCAGCACTGCCTGGCTCTGGCTCCAGCCCCCCAAGAGCCAGCCTGGCAGCATAACAGAAACCCAAGGCCTGCACAGCTGTAGCTTACACAGAGTGGAAGGAAATACAGTCCACCAAGGCTGAGTCCCAGCAGGCTCAGAGTGGTCTCTGCTGTACTCAGTGTGGAGCGTGGCCTCCTGGAATCTAGGCTGCCACTTGTGTCAGAGCTGCAGGCTGCCATCTGGACTCTGACTGCCCTGAGCAAGTGGGCTTCAGCTCCCCTTCTCCTCGCAGCCCCATGCTTGCTAATCCCTTTGTTTTCATGCAGTCACAAAGCCCGAGAGCCTGCAGAAAGCTTCTGTCGGCATCATTGACCAGAAGACCTGCAATGTTCTCTACAACTTCTCCCTCACGGACCGGATGATTTGTGCAGGCTTCCTGGAGGGGAGGGTTGACTCATGTCAGGTAAGAACCTTGGAGTTCTTGACTCTCTCCAGGCCACCCTGGAAAGACCCAGAGAGCTGCTGGGAGCTTGTGGGCTCAGAATCTGCCTTGGGGGAAGGTGGGGACAGACCGTGCAGCAACTGTGCTTCTTCCAGAGGTTTTGTCCATGTGCTGCCATGAGCAAGATCTACATGGACCAAGGGTGGGCAAACTACGGCCTGGGGGCTGCATCTGGCCCTTCCGACGTTTTAATCTGGCCCTCGAGCTCCAGCTGGGGAGTGGGGTCTGGGGCTTGCCCAGCTCCAGCCAGGGAGCAGGGTTGGGGGCTTGCCCCGCTCCCTGCATGCCGGGGCTCCATGTGGCTCCCGGAAGCAGCAGCATGTCCCCTCTCCGCCTCCTATGCATAAGGGCAGCCAGGGGTCTCCGCGCACTGCCCCCATAGCTCCCATTGGCTGGCAACCATGGCCAATGGGAGCTGCAGGGGTGGCACCTACGGATGGGGCAGCACGCAGAACCTCCTGACTACTCCTCTGCTTAGGAGCTGGAGAGGGGACATGCTGCTGCTTCTGGGAGTTGCTTGAGGTAAATGCCACCCAGAGCCTGCACCCGACTCCCTCCTGTGCCCTACCCCAGCCCTGATCCCCCTCCCTCCGAACCCCTCAGTTTCAGCCTGGAGCACCCTCCTGCACTCCCAACCCCTCATCCCCAGCCCCACCTTAGAACCTACACCCCCAACCAAAGCCCTCACCCCCTCCTGCACTCCAATCCCCAATTTTGTGAGCATTCATGGCCCACCATATAATTTCCATACCCAGATGTGGCCTTTGGGCCAAAAAGTTTGCCCACCTCTGACATGGACAGATGAGGACAGTCCATCTGCCAGGATCGGCGGGTAGCTTGGCTCTTCGCTGTCTTAGGGAAGGTAAACGAAGCCCCATGCAGTTTAGTGAGTGACCTTCTAAACCACAATTCTGCTACACCACAGGAGTATTCAAGATCCCAGGGACAAAATGCTGCCCCTGCCCCAATGGCTGGCCATAGGGTTGTCTAGAGAGACTGTGACTGCTTCCTGGAGGCCTGTAGACACGCTGAGTGCCGTAAGGCACGTCACTGAGCTGCACTTGTTGACCCCAGACCCTCCTGACAGGAGAACAAGGGGCTGTTCTGTCCAAGGGAAGGGCAGTGCACTGAAAACTCAAAACAGGAAATACTGTTTTACTTAGTTACCCTGTGGAACTCAATGCCACAGGATATCAGTGGGGCCCAGAGGTTCAGATTCTAAACACAGCTGGCCACTGAATTAGCTAAAGACATGGTGCACTGTCACACTAGATGGGGTGAGAGGGTATGGGTGCTTCAGGGCATGAGCTGACCTTGAGAGGCTGGGTGAAATTCCCCCTACAAGCAGGATATTCCATGAGTGTGCAATACACAGTTTCTTGTCCATTTCTCTGTAGCACCTGGCGGTTCCTCTGTTTGAGGAGTTCCCTCAGGGGCTCTGGAAAGAGTATACCGAGCTGTCACTGCCTGGCTTCTCCCCAGGGGGACTCGGGTGGACCGCTGGCCTGTGAGGAGACCCCAGGCCTGTTCTACCTGGCCGGTGTTGTAAGCTGGGGGATTGGCTGTGCTCAGGCTAAGAGACCAGGGGTGTACTCCAGAATAACCAAACTCAAGGACTGGATCCTAGACGCCATCTCATCCAAGCCCAACCTCAGCTCTGGAGCAGGCACCTCGCCCAGCACGGCAGCTGCCAGGACCTCCAGCACAAGCAGCTCCTCAGCCAAGCCCAGCAGCGAGGCAGCCACCAGCCTAGCCAGCCAAATTACCACCAAGCCAGCTGCTACCCCCAGGAAAACCACCACTGCGGCTCCAAAGACCACAGGGGCTGCCAGGCCCAGCCAGCTCCCAGGTAACAGACGTGGGCTAGGCTTGGGGTGCCTGTGAACGGGGAGGGAGAGCCCCCACCACACATCCGTCACCAGAGAAGGGGGAAGGCACCCAAACTGCATGGCAGGCACCAGTGGGGTATGGGGGGGGACAAGCACCCCTGCCGTGCAGCAAGCACATTCTGTCGCAGGGAACAATCCAGCCCCATATCGGACAGGCCCAGCCCCGCAGGCCATATGCTGAGTGGGCTGTGGGTTGTCGCCTTCCAGTGGTGCCCTGTACCAGCTTCACCTTCAAGTGCTCCAGCAAGATCTGCATTGGGAAAGCGAACCCAGAGTGCGACGGCGTCACTGACTGCAGCAACGGCTCTGACGAGCGCAACTGCAGTGAGTGCTGTGACAGGAAGTGGGCACCTATGGCCTGTCGCTCGTCCCGCGCCCATCCCGCCACTTACCCCCGAGCCGCTCGTCCCGCGCCCATCCCGCCACTTACCCCCGGGCCGCTCGTCCCGCGCCCGTCCCGCGCCCGTCCCGCCACTTACCCCCGGGCCGCTCGTCCCGCGCCCGTCCCGCCACTTACCCCCGGGCCGCTCGTCCCGCGCCCGTCCCGCCACTTACCCCCGGGCCGCTCGTCCCGCGCCCGTCCCGCCACTTACCCCCGGGCCGCTCGTCCCGCCACTTACCCCCGGGCCGCTCGTCCCGCGCCCGTCCCGCCACTTACCCCCGGGCCGCTCGTCCCGCGCCCGTCCCGCCACTTACCCCCGGGCCGCTCGTCCCGCGCCCGTCCCGCCACTTACCCCCGGGCCGCTCGTCCCGCGCCCGTCCCGCCACTTACCCTCGGGCCGCTCGTCCCGCGCCCATCCCGCCACTTACCCCCAGGCCTCTCCACCCAAGTCTGACCATGATCTGGGGCTGGGGATGAGGGGTTGGGAGTGCAGGAGGGAAGCTCCATAGAGCCTGACGGCCCAGCCTGCCTGGGCAGGAAACACCCCTTGATCATCCAACCCAACCCCTCCGAGACAGCCATTGGGTCCTTCACACCAGGGTCCCAGCAAAACCAGTTTACTCCGTACCTGGCTAACCAGCTCCTTCCTTCCTTCCCCACATCCCCCACAGCCATTCCCCCAGCCCCCCCTGGCCTCCCCACCAACATCCTAGGGCAGCTTCATGGGCCCGGCTGTCGTACTGCCCCGTGGGCTGGCCACGCCTCTCCCAGGAACCTGACCGTTGTGGGGCAGGGAGGGAGCTCAGACTCTCATGTCTGCTTAACCAGCAGCTGCCTTCTCCCTCTGTCTCAGATTGCGGCATGACCCCTGCCGTGGCCTTCAGCAAGATAGTGGGTGGCAGCGGAGTGGCCCGGGGCGAGTGGCCCTGGCAGGTCAGCCTCTGGCTGCGGCGGAAGGAGCACAAGTGTGGAGCCGTCCTCATTGCTGACAAATGGCTGCTCTCAGCAGCTCACTGCTTTGACGTGTAAGTGAGACAGGGTCACCACAGCCTAGCCCAGCCGGGCCCTCCTCTGGCCCACCAGAGGCAGGCGGTCTGCTCAGCTCTTCCTCCACGTGTCCTCAGCCTCCTCGTCCAACACTCCTCCAGGATGCTTCCTGGTTCCACTCAGACCCTTTGCACAGGGTGCCCTGGGGGAGGCTCTAGGCTGCCAAGCCAGCACTCCTGCCCAGTGTCAGAGCCCCACCACACAGCTACTGCCCGGAGCAGGGACCATGGAGAACCAGTCATAGGGGCACTGCCATTGAAACCCTGGGCAAGGGGAGGCTGCTGCCAGCACTTCTGACCGCTGGGCCTTCACTGAGCTCAGGGCTGGGGCAAACGCTTCCTCGTTTGGCTCAGCAAGCGCTGCCATGTCATATGCTAGCCCCAAGCGCCTGCAGGAATGGGCCCCTTGCTGGCTGTGCTGAGCCTCCTCCTAAACAGCCCTACTGCTCTCTCCCACCCTGCAGCTACAGTGATCCCAAGATGTGGGTGGCCGTTCTGGGGACGCCCTTCCTGAGTGGCACGGACGGGAGGGTGGAGAAAATCTTCCGCATCTACAAGCACCCATTCTACAACGTCTACACACTGGACTACGACGTGGCCCTGCTGGAGCTGGCCACAGCTATGCGGTTCACCAGCACCATCAAGCCCATCTGCCTCCCGGACAACTCCCACGTCTTCAGGGAAGGGGCCCGCTGTTTCATCACAGGCTGGGGCGCCACCAAGGAAGGAGGTATGGCCCTGGGGACCCAGATGGTACCGTCCTGTACACAGTACAGCCATGGTCACCTGTGCGTCCAGCCAATGCGTGCACTGCCCCAGCTGGCCACTGTTTGCCCCCTACCCCTCCAGTAACACCCACACCGTGCCGTACCCCTCCAGCCAACACCAACACCCCCTCCAGCTTGTTCCTCCCGTATGATATACCCATCTACCCAGTGCAGCCAATATCCACGCCAGTCCCTTACAGCTGTGCTCCCACGCCCCCTGCTCTGATGCATGCAACACCCCCATTTGGCTGTCACCTGTGCCATCCCTGATTCCCACACTCCAGCTAAATCATCTGCCCGTGAACACCTGCACCATTCCCATCAACACAACCCATGACTAACAAATCCAGCTTCCCAGTGCACACCTGCCCTGGCAGGAAGAGAGCTCAGCCTTCCCCAATCGAGGCCTCACCTGCATGCCACAAGAGCTGGCCCATAGCCTGGGTGCCACATGCTGCAGCCAAGCATCATAGGACACCTCGCACCCTAAACCCCATGCACCTCGCTCCCCAAGTTCCAGGGTTAGGTGCACAGGCAAACAGTGATCTTTGTCTTTATAGGCCTCATGTCCAAGCACCTGCAAAAGGCTGCAGTAAACGTCATTGGCGACCAGGCCTGCAAGAAATTCTACCCCATCCAGATCAGCGGCAGGATGGTGTGTGCTGGCTTCCCGCAGGGCACCATCGACAGCTGCTCGGTGAGCGGACTGGCCAAGGGAGCCCTGGAGCTGGGCCCACAGGGCAGAAACTTCCCTCAGCCCAACCTCTCCCTTGTTGGGCCCTTGCCCCCACTGATTGCTTGGGATCTCCCCCCCCCCCCACCCTGTTCCCTGTTTCATTGCCAGTCACCACTCCCAGGGCCTCTCTCCTCACAAGAGACCCCTAATCTCAGGCCATAGCCTGTGTACACAAGCTCATGTGCAGAGCCACCCCAGAAGCAGGGAGTTTTGGGGAGCAGGCCCCCATGGAGCTGGGCTGGGCCCGAGAAGGTGACTCAGGACCGGCTGCTGGGAGCAAGAGCACCTGTAAACAGCATGCAGGCATGGGGCACCCCAGCATGTCGAGGGCTGCTGGGGTCTCTTGACCTGACACAGGCTGGTCTCCCTCTTTCCACAGGGCGATGCCGGTGGCCCCTTGGCCTGCAAGGAACCCTCAGGGCGGTGGTTTCTAGCTGGAATCACAAGCTGGGGCTATGGCTGTGCAAGGCCTTACTTCCCTGGAGTTTACACCAAAGTCACCGCCATCCGGGGCTGGATTGGGCAGAACCTCAAGCTGTGAAGCTGCATTTCTGCACTCAGGGAAGGAGAGAAACGTGGGGTGGAATGGTTACCAGAGCACCTGGAGCACCACTTCCTTAGCCCACATACACTCCTTCATGCTGCCGAGGGGTGAAGATGGCCCAATGCCAAAAGCAGGTGCAGCCAAACACTCTGTACCAGCTCCGATTCATCACCAGGGCATGCACTAAGCAGAGCTCACTTGCCTAGAACGGTGCGATTCTAGACAGTGGCTCCTGTAAATAAATGTGGCCTGTTTCACCCAAGCCCCTGCAGCACAGTGTGTGTGAGGGCTAGAGTGGCCCCAATCTGCTGGAAAGCCAGGCTACATAGAGTAAAAAGCCACCCACTATCACTGCAGTGGCTCCAAGCAGGTGATTTACACCCTGGTGCTAATGCAGCGAGGGCCTTCCAGAGGGGCCCATGAGTGGCACTTGCAGACGCTCCAGGAGGTGGCTCTGCAGACACTCTGCCTTGGGGTTTCAGAGCTGGGCTGCCATTGACAAGAAACCAAACCAAACCCACCTACTGTACCACAGCTTGACCACCCAAGACCCAATTCCTTGGATGCCTCTCACTGGCAGAAGACCCGCCCCAGATCTGTACCCCTGCCCATGCCCCAGCCAGCCAGGGACAACAGGACTTTAGTATCACAATGTGCAGTATTGCAGTGCGTAACTCACAGGAACACTTAGGGGAGAGTCACTCACCTAAGACAGGGATGCTCAACAGCCGGCGTGCTGAGCGGGGAGCTGCCTACGTCAGCCAGTGGGTAATGCCAAGGAGTGGTGATAAACCCAGCTCCTCCAAGCTAACGTGGCACCTGTCTTCACTTGTCCTTAGCCGGACAAAGCGTTCAGCTGAGAATGCCAAGTCAGCCCTTTCTCAGTGGCAAAGCAGCCCCCACCTCCCTTAAAGCTCAATGTCCTGTCCTTTGGGCACTCAGCTGGCGTGGGAAACCAGTTTTCAAATCCCTGCTCTTCCTGAGCTGGAGCAAGGACTTGTCTCCCACCTCCCCGGGGAGCACCCTCACCTCACAGCTCTCACTGGGTTCTCTCTGGCTGCCAGGAGTTAGTTATACAAATGGAAACAGCTTCAGCAAGAGGTTGAGAGACTCCCACCCAAGAGAGTCAACGGCTGGGTGTTTAGGGCACTTGCCTGGAAGGCAGGTGACCCTAGTTCTAAATCCAGCACAGCAAGGATTTGAAAACAGCTGGCCCATGTCACAGAGGAGTGCCCAAACACCTGGGCTGAATAGACTTAGCTAGTCCCCAAAACTCCTGAGCTGGTCAACCCTTCTGACCAAACCTGCCAGATTGGGCCCATAGGCGATGGGGCGATGCCTAGGTGCAAGGGAGGGGCAGAGCAGCTTGGCGGTGTCAGGACTGAGGCAGTTTTATGCACCAGCTGCTGGAAATTTAGGTGCCTCCAGCAGCTGAGTGGGGGGGTTGAGGATTTCAGGATGCAACCCTCGGTGAACATCTGGTGCAGAGACAACCCTTCAGCCTACCATGGCCAAAGCGCAGCCCCACCCATGGAGCTCCCAGTAGGTACCATTGTGCCACATTACAGCACAAGCTGGGCCCAGAGCCCTTTCAGGTGAGCACAGCGTGAGCTAATGCAGCAATTGGGTGGGTGGTCCAGGCATTGCTCCTGCTTAGGGATTCCTGGACAGGCTTCTGGCTAGGCCCATTGATTTAAAAAGGCCTCCAGGCTGCTGATCTACTGTAAGTGCCCGCTGCCCGGCCATGATGTCAGGGAGGTTGTGGGACTGGTTCCAACCCTTTGTGCCATTAGAAGTTATGTTCTAACCTTACTGCAGCTCAGAAGGCAACTTCAAGCCCTTGCTGAGTTATTTAAGCAGCAATGATTCCCCAGGTCACAATACAACATCCTCTTGGCCTGGAACTGCCCTAGGATTCTGGGATTGCAGTGCTGTCTCCTAGCAGAGTGGGTTGAGCTCTGCTGGCCCCTGCAGCTATTAAACATTCCTGGGGGCAGACTCCTCCTGCTCACAAATCCTGCTTTGTTCTTAGGAACAGGATTTGCTAGAACAAGACAGTGCCCACCCAGTCCAAGCCTCCATAATGCACCTGTGCAGGACCAGAGAGCAGGATGACCCCCCCTGAGGCCAAGTGGTGATTCTGGTCCTATTCAGCATAGTGCTCAGGGAGGCATCTGCTCCAGGCACAGCTGTGATCAAGAAAGAGCCCACAGGGTGTTGAGATTTTATTCTCAGCACAGCCTAAGAGCGGCGCTGAGCTCTAACCCCACCTGGCTCTGGATCACAGCTGCATATGGAGTAGCACCTCCGCGAGCACTGCGCTGCAGAGCCACAGCACCCTGCTCCCCTCGCTCTGTTGTTATTTAACTTCCCCTCAACTGAGCTAGAGCCAGAAGCCAAACAAGCTGAACAAAACAACTGACATTTTAACAGACAGTTGCCAGGCACCTCTAGCGTTTGGTCCCTACTCCTGGTCCATAGGTTCTCAGTGACTCAAGTCTCAGGGGACCCACTGACTGGGAAAGAGCAAAGAGGGGGCAGCGTAGGAGCTGGAAGGACCAGGGCAGCTCTGTTGGCCCTGCCCTCTGGGGCTCCTGGCTTAGGGCCCCCATGAAACCATCCAGCCCTTGGCTGAGTTGCCTGAACCTCAGAGGTGGCTCTGCAGGGGGCAGCCATTAGCTGGTCACAGGATTTAATCCAACACCTGGAGCAGAGATTCACCACATCCCAGGTGGGGAAGGGACATCTTCATGGCCCAGAAAAGCAAAGGGCAGAGACTGAAACTGAAGGGGCATGAGAGGGGAAACAAACAGCAAGAGGCCAGCTGGCTGAGGCAGCTCCTTTAACCTTTGCTCTGTGCAATTCCTGCAGCCCGTCTCTCCGCCCCCCAGCGATCCTGGTGCACTCATTTCCTTCCCCGTTGCGGATTCCTTGTCAGGCACCTCAATAACAGAACAAAGCCAGCAGAGGCCACCGAGCCAGGACAAGGTGCACTGGTGACACAGGAAAGGCTAACACCGGCTGGCCAGGACAGGCTGCCGGGGGCCTGCAGCTGAGCTCTATGCTGGGACAAAGGGGGAGATTTTTTAATTCCAAACCTCTCATTTGGCAGCAACTATTGGGGGTGCCGCTGTGGGGGCTGGGGCTGATGCAATGCCAGCACCCAGCTCTGCAAGCCAACGCAGGCCAGACTATTTCATGTAATAATCCAATGCCCCCATGTACTGACACCCTCCCACCCGTGGGGTACTTGGCAGCAAGCTGTGAGCCCCACACCACTGCCTGACAATTTCCTTGTTAGTCCACCAAACCTACCTGCCCAGCTCAACCTTCCTACTAGAGCCACCAAACCCACAGTCCAGGGGTGGATGCGCGCCGCCGATAAGGCTCATGTTCGCTTCCTTGGGGAGGGGGGCAAGTGGATTGCTCAGCCCCCTTTCCAGAAGGATTCCTTGCCCCCTGTAGCCCTTTCACAGGGCACCCATCAATTAACATATTCCCTAGCCAGTCTCTCAGACCTCTACCCTGGGCCTCAGACTCCACCCAGGGCACTAAAGCAAAGCCAGCTAGCAGATGACGGCACTGACAGAATGGGTAGCAGCCACCCCTGTGGCTGGGCACCATCACCCCTCCATGCTTTGAGCCTGCATTCTGCACTAGTCAGACACTGAGCTCACGCAGGCTAACAACAGGGAGAGGCTCCAGACGTGGCTTTATTGCTCTACCATGATGAAAATGCCAAATTAACCAAATCACAGGGATTTCACTCCCACCACCTTTCCTTTCATTCTCATAAGGCGACTCCAGCTAGTCCAGGAATCAAGTCACTCTCCCCGAGCAGGGGGCAGTATTGAAGCATGTTGTCAGGGCTGCTGGAAACTGGTCACATGTTGGCTCTCTCCCTCTGCAGCCGGGAGTTGTATGCTCGTGAGACTGTGTTCCAGGCGTCCATGTACCGGTCCATACACATGGCAATACACTTCTGAAATAGAATAATAATGCGACTTCAGTCTTCACCCCAGACCCAAAGCATTTTAGCAAGGAGAGCAGGGCTCATTATCCCCATGTTAGAGATGGGGAATCTGAGGCATGCACAGAGGAGATGACTTGCCCAAGGTTGCTGAGCAGGCCAGTGACAGAGCTAGGAACAGACACCAGATCCAGTGCACTGCCACACCAAAGCAAGCACAAAGCTCAGGCAACAGAACAGGGCAGGGCAGGGCAGCTGGCTAAAGCTTGTTACAGGGAGTCCCTGGCCTTCCCTCTCTGCCAGTAGCCTTGGGCAAGTCATTTCCTTTCTCAGCAGCTTTTCCCATCATACAGATGAGGATATTCACCTTGTAAAGTGCTTTGAGAGCCTCAGGGAGATGGCACAAAGCAGCCCAGCTCTGAGAATCCACTCTGGGCAACACAGCAAAGATCAGGAATTCCCCCTCCCCCAAGCACCCTACAGAGACTTCTGTTTGCCAGAAGCTGGGAATGGGTGGCAGGGGATGGATCACTTGGTGATTACCTGTTCTGTTCATTGCCTCTGGGGCACTTAGCATTGGCCACTGTTGGAAGACAAGGTATTGGGCTTGATGGACCATTCGTCTGACCCAGTATGGCCGCTTTTATGTTATGAGACACATGCCATTACACCAGTGGTTTTCAAACTGTGGGTCACAACCCAATACTGGGTCGTGGAATATATGGCACTGGGTCACGATGGCTCTGGTCAGCACTGCCGACCGGGCCGTTAAAAGTGCTGCCCAGCTAAGACAGGTTAGTCCCTAATTGTTCTGACACTGTGCTGAGCCCCAGAAGCGGCCAGCAGCAGGTCCAGCTCCTAGGCGGGGGGCCACGGGGCTCTGCGTGCTGCCCTCACCCTGGATCCGCACTCCCATTGGCCAGGAACTGATGGGGGGGGGGGCCAGTGCCTGCAGGCAAGATCCTTGTGGAACCACTTTCATGCCTCCACCTAGGAGCCGGATCTGCAGCTGGATGCTTCCAGGGCGCAGCGCAATCCGCGGTGCCAGAACAGGCAGGAAGCCTGCCTTAGCACCCCTGCTGCACCGCTGACAGGGAGCTGGCCGAGGTAAGCCTGCACCCCAACTCCGTGCACCAATCCCCCTGCCCCAGACCTGAACCCCCCCAACCCAGAGCCCCTTCCTGCACCACAAACCCCTCATACCCTCCCAGAGCCTGCACCCCCCAACCCAGACCCCCTTCCACACCCAACCCCCTACCCCAGCCCAGAGCCCCCTTCCACACCCTGAACCTCTCACTCCCACTCCCACCCCCACATCCCAACCCTCTGCCCCAGCCCTGAGCCCCTCCCACACCCAGCTCTGTTGGGTCACGGGCATCCAAAATTTTCTTCAACTGGGTCGCCAGAAAAAAGTTTGAAAGCCGCTAGATTACACCACCCCAGTGCCTGCTGGCATGTTTAAATTAACCACTGCCCCTCTGAAGTGGGGATGGGCAGCAGTGGTCTCACAGTGGGGGCATGACCTAGCAAGCAGTGGCGCTGCAGGCAGGGCCAGGGCCTGGCTCCCACCCAGGGCTGGGCGGGTGGCCCCTGGGGGCTGTGGCGGCGCAGGGGAAAGGAGCCACATTCCCGCTGAAGATTTGCCTTGGGGATCACGGACGCGCCCGCAGCACGGGGGCCTCCCTGAGCATGTCCGCGCTCCAATGAACGCCCCGTGGCTGGCTGGGGCAGCGGGCTATGAAACCGCCGATGGCCAGGCTCGGACTCCAGGGCTCTGCGGCCTGGGGAGGTGGGAGGGGCTCAAGCCCGGATGTCTACGCGGCTGAGTGCGGGGAGCCGGCGATAGGGACCTGCCCTGTGGCACCGGGACAGCGAACTCCAGCCGCCGCGGGCGGGCACAGGCCGGGTCGCGCTCTCACCTGCTCCGAGTTATCCAGCGAGCTCCCCGGCTTCCCGATGCACTTCCGGAAACACTTGTCGGTCATCCTCTGGGGAGAGCGCAGCGCGTCAGAGCCCGAGCCCGAGATCCCTCCCCCCCGGCCCGAGCCCGAGCTCCCTCCCCTCGCCTCCCCTCCCCCCCGGCCCGAGCTCCCTCCCCTCCCCTCCCCCCCCCCCCGGCCCGGAGCTCCCTCCCCTCGCTCCCGGCCCGAGCCCGAGCTCCCTCCCCTCGCCCCCGGCCCGGGCCCGAGCCCGAGATCCCGAGCCCCCTCGGCCCCAGCCCCGGCCCGACCTCCCTCCCCCCCGGCCCCACCTGCAGCAGCTCCTGCGCGTTGGCCACGGCGATCTGCACCTTCACCTGCTCCATGATGAGCCCCGGGTCCAGCTTCCCCCCCGCGCCGCCCCCCGCGGGCCCGAACTCGGAGCCGAACCCGCCCTCCATCCCCGCGCCCGCTCGGAACTGACGGGCCCGCGCAAGGCACCGCGGGACGAGCAGGCCGCCGGGCCTACAACTCCCAGCATGCACCGCGCTACGGCTGCCGCCCGAGGCATTACGGGATACAGGGTGTGGCCTAGACTGTGCCCGCCAGCCCCGGGACCCGCGCTCCGTCCACCCCGAGAGGGTCCCCGCCAGCGCGCCCGCCAGCGCCCCCCAGTACTTTTTGGCCCCAGGGCCATATTGGGGGTGTGAAACGGCCTGGAGGCTGCGGCCTCCCCAAACAGCCTGCCCCGCCCCCTAACTGCTCCCCTCAGAACCCCGCTCCTTGGCCCCGGACCGCCCCCCGGGCCCCGCTCCCAGTAGCACCTGTCCCTCCCCCCCCCCAGCCCCTTTCGGAATGGGGCCCTGCAAACATGGGCGGAGGACTCAGGAGGGGCAGGGGCAGCCGCGATTTCCCCTTCAAAGCTGCTTCTGAGTCCTGCGCCTGCGTTCCCCGCGCTGCCGCCCCTTGCTCCCGCAGTGCAGCGCCCACTGCGCCTGTGCTGAGCTGCCCGAGTGCCCGCTCCTGGGTTCCCCTGTTGTTGGGGGGCCTATGCCAAGGCACCCTGTGTTCACTTGTAAATCTGCCCCTGAGCCGGGCAGCCCGGGCTGGCCGGAGCCAGCCACACCGCGGCACTGCCGGCACTGCAAGCCCAGGCTCTGGGGGAGGAGCCATCCCGGGGGCCATAGTTTGTCCACCTCTGCTCTAGTATCACCACCCCACTGGAAAGCAAAGTGGATTGTCAGTTCGTTCCAACAGCCGTTACCATCTGTAACCCAAGGGCTGGGAGTGAAGGCTCTGAGCTCCCAGCTCAGGAGAGGGTTATGGACAGTTCCCAAGCCGGAGCTGGTTGAGCTGGAGGAAGGGTGGAGATTACAGTTGCCAATTTTGTTTGGCGGTGTCATCCCATGACATAATACACAATACTCAGGCCTGCCATGGGGCAGGGGGCTGGGCTAGATGACCTCTTGAGGTCTCTTCCAGTCCTAGGATTCTATGACAATCTTTAATTAAAAGATTACTCTTCAATTCCTGGAGACTCCAAGACTAGGGTTTGCCAGGGGTGTTTTTTGACTGGAATGCCCAGTCAAAAAGCGACCCTGGCCATTAAAAGTCTGGTCAGCGGCACAGTAGGGCTAAGGCAGGCTCCTTGCCTGCCATGGCTCCTGGAAGCAGCAGCATGTGCTCCTATGGGTAGGGGCAGCCAGGTGGCTCTGTGCGCTGCCCCCACCCCAAGTGCCATCTCTGCAGCTCCCATTGGCTGGGAACTGCTGCCAATGGGAAGTATGGGGGCAGAACCTGTGGTCAGGGCAGTGCACAGATCCATCTGACCAAGCCTCCACGAAGGAGCCAGAGGGGGAAACAAGCCACTGCATCAGGGAGCTGCTTGAGGTAAGTGCTGCCGTGAGCCTGCATCTCTGACCACTCACCCCAGCCCTTATCCCCCCTCCTGCCCTCTGAACCCCCCAGCTCAGAACCCCCTCCAGCACCCCAAACCCCTCATCCTCAGCCCAAGTCTGCACCCCCATGCGGAGTCCTCATACCCCCCACACTTCAAGCCCCTGCCCCAGCCCCCTTCTCACACCCCACTCTTCTGCCTCAGCCCAGAGCCCCTTCCCATACTCCAAATCCCTCAGCTCCACCCCCCCAGCCCAGAGCCCCCCTCCTGCACCCCAAACCCCTCATCCCTGGCCCCACCTCAGAGCCTGGAGCCCTCACCCCCTCCCACACCCCAACCCCTTGAGCCAGCCCCCTGAAAACAACTGAGGGTGGAGAAAGCAAGGGACCGGGGGGGGGCGGGGGGGATGGAGCAAGCAGGGGGTGGAGCCTCAGAGGAGGGGCAGGGGGGCAAGAGTGTTTGGTTTTGTGCAAGTAGAAAGTTGGCAACCCTATCCAGGACAATTCTGGAGGATTGGCAACCGTAGGAAGACAAAAGGCACACTGGAGGACTCCTGTCCTCCAGATCAGGCTAGGGGAGCATCCCACCTGTGTCAAATCTTTGACACAGAGAGAACAGAGCAGCCCAGTTTTGTCATCATCCCCATTTTACAGATGGGAAATTGAGGCACAGAAAATGTGTTGCAGGCCAGCGGCAGAGCTGAGAATAGACCCAGGTCTCCCACTTCCCAGTCCTGTGCTCCAACAACTAGGAACAGAAAAAGACGGTTACTCACCTTTGTAACTGTTGTTCTTCTTCGAGATGTGTTGCTCATATCCATTCCAATTAGGGGTGTGTGCGCCACGTGCACGTTTGTCGGAAGATTTTTACCCTAGCAACACTCGGTGGGTCGGCTGAGGTGCCCCCTGGAGTGGTGCCACTATGGCACCGGATATATACCCCTGCCGACCCATCGCCCCCTCAGTTCCTTCTTGCCGGCTACTCCGACAGAGGGGAAGGAGGACGGGTTTGGAATGGATATGAGCAACACATCTCGAAGAACAACAGTTACAAAGGTGAGTAACCGTCTTTTCTTCTTCAACTGCTTGCTCATATCGATTCCAATTAGGTGACTCCCAAGCCTTACCTAGGCGGTGGGGTCGGAGTGAGATGTCGCGGAATGAAGTACCGCTGAACCAAATGCCGCATCATCTCTGGACTGCTGCACTAACGCATAGTGTGAAGCGAAGGTGTGCACGGACGACCAGGTCGCTGCCCTACAGATCTCTTGGATGGGTACATGGGCCAGGAAGGCAGCAGATGAAGCTTGAGCCCGAGTAGAATGGGCGGTGAGATGGCTAGTGGAAACGTGAGCCAAGTCATAACAGGCACAGATGCAAGATGTCACCCAAGATGAAATTCGCTGCGATGAGACCGGTAGGCCCTTTATCCGGTCTGCCACCGCTACGAAGAGTTGCGGTGTCTTTCGAAAGGGCTTTGTTCTCTTGATGTAAAAGGCGAGAGCCCTACAAACGTCCAGGGAATGCAGCTGTTGCTGCCTACATGAGGAGTGCGATTTCGGGAAGAAGACCGGGAGGAAGATGTCCTGGTTGACATGAAAGGCAGACACCACCTTAGGGAGGAAGGCGGGGTGTGGTCGCAGCTGTACCTTATCCTTATGGAATACTGTATATGGGGGGGTCCGCTGTGAGGGCCCAAAGTTCCGACACTCGCCTCGCCGATGTAATAGTGACGAGGAAGGCTGTCTTCCAGGAAAGGTACAGCATCGAGCAGGTGGCCATTGGCTCAAAGGGAGCACCTATGAGCCTAGTTAGAACTAGATTGAGATCCCACGTAGGGGCCGGACGACGGACCTGTGGGTACAAGCGCTCCAAGCCCTTAAGGAATCTGGTAACCATAGGGTTAGAAAAGACTGAACGTCCGTTCTCCCCTGGATGGAAGGCTGAGATGGCTGCCAGGTGTACCTTGATGGACGAGACCACAAGGCCATGCTGCTTCAGGGACCAGAAATACTCCAGGATGGTAGGGACTGGTACCTGCATGGGGGCAGTATCGTTCTGGGCATACCAGCAGGAAAAATGCTTCCACTTGGCCAGGTATGTGGACCTAGTGGAAGGTTTCCTGCTGCCCAGGAGCACCTGTTGTACCGAGGCAGAGCAACGCAGCTCGGATTGATTTAACCATGCAGCATCCATGCTGTGAGATGGAGGGACTGCAGGTCTGGGTGGTGTAGCCTGCCGTGTTCTTGAGTTATGAGATCCGGCCAGAGCGGTAGGGGATTTGGGTCGGTCACCGACAGGTCGAGCAACGTGGTGTACCAGTGCTGCCTTGGCCACGCTGGAGCAATCAGGATTAAGTGGGCCTTGTCTCTGCGTAGCTTGAGCAGGACCCTGTGGACCAGTGGGAACGGAGGAAAGGCATAGAGCAGATGGTCTTTCCAAGGTATCAGGAATGCGTCTGAGAGGGAGCCCGGGGAGTGCCCCTGGAGGGAGCAGAACACGTGGCACTTCCGATTCTCGCGAGAGGTGAAGAGGTCTAAGTGGGGAAATCCCCACTTCTGGAAAACAGAATGGATGACGTCCAGGTGAATCGACCACTCGTGAGCTAGGAAGGATCTGCTGAGGTGATGTGCCAGGGTGTTCTGGACTCCCGGGAGAAAGGATGCCACCAGATCGATCGAATGGGCTATACAAAACTCCCAGAGGTGTATGGCTTCCTGACAAAGGAGGGAGGGGTGTGCTCCACCTTGCTTGTTGATGTATAACATGGCCATTGTGTTGTCTGTGAATACTGTAACACAACGGCCTTGGAGGTGTTCGTGAAACACTTGACACGCGAGACGTACTGCCCTCAGTTCCCTCACATTGATATGCAAGGCCACTTCCAGAGGCCTCACGTACGGAGTCCCGCAAGGTGGGCACCCCCGCCTAGAGATGATACATCTGTGGTCAGGGCCATTGAAGGTTGTGGGGCATGGAATGGCATCCCTGCGCAGACCAGGGAGGGGTTCAGCCACCAAGTCAGGGAGGCTAAGATGTCCCTGGGTACAGTGAGAATCGTGTCCAGGCTGTCGCGGCCTGGCCAGTACACCAAGGAGAGCCAGGTCTGAAGTGGACAGAGGCGTAGTCTGGCATGCCTGGTCACAAAAGTGCAGGCGGCCATGTGACCTAGGAGACCGAGACATGTGCGAACCGACGAGGTCGGAAAGTTGTGGAGGCCTTGAATTATGGCTACCATTGCCTGAAAGCGGGGCTGTGGTAAGCAAGCCCCGGCGAGATTGGAATCCAAGATCACTCCAATGAAGTCTATCCTCTGTGTGGGTACCAGAGTGGACTTTTCGATGTTGAGCATAAGGCCGAGTTGCCTGAACAGTTCTCTGATGAGATGCACATGATGCCGCACTTGCTTCTCGGAGGAGCCTCGAATGAGTCAATCATTGACCCCCCTTTGCCTTGGGAATTAGGAAGTAGCGGGAGTAAAACCCCTTGCCCCTCAGATCCTTTGGGACTTCTTCTATCGCTCCGATATCCAGGAGCGTCTGTACCTCCTGTACGAGGAATTGCTCGTGAGAGGGGTCCCTGAAGAGGGACAGGGTGGGAGGCAAAACAAGCTGAAGTTGGTATCCCATTTCCACTGTGCGGAGGACCCAACGATCTGAGGTCAGGCAGGACCACGCAGGGAGGAAATAGGAGAGGCGGTTGCAGAAGGGTGGAGAAGGATCTGGGAAAGAGACTGGTGCTCCGTCCTCGAAGTAACGTTTGGACCCCACCCGGTGGTTTTGGGGGGCCCTGATTCTGAGCCCCTTGGGGACCAGATTGCCTCCTACGGTTACCCCGGCCACGTCTTCTAGCGAAGTCCTGCCATGACCGAGGGTTCGGGTAGGTGCGTTGAGGCTGGGGGCGGAAGAGTCTGCTCTGGGTTACTGGGGTGTGCATCCCCAGTGAGTGCATGATCACTTGGTTATCCTTCAGGCTTTGGAGCCTGAGATCAGTTTTAACCGAGAATAAGCCCTGGCCTTCGAAGGGCAAATCTTGAATTGTTTGTTGAAGCTCAGGCAAGGCCGGACATCTGAAGCCAGGAGATGCACCGCATGGCCACTCCCGAAGCTAGAGTTCTGGCCACAGAGTCCGCCGCATCCAAGGACGCCTGAAGGGAGGTCCTTGCCACCTTTTTGCCTTCTTTAAGTAAGGCCGCAAACTCCTGTCGGGACTCTTGGGGAACAAGTTCTTTAAACTTCCCCATGGAGGTCCATGTGTTATAACTGTACCGGCTTAGGAGAGCTTGTTGATTAGCTACCCTAAGTTGAAGGCCCCCCACTGAGTAGATCTTATGACCAAATAAGTCCAGGCGCCTGGCTTCCTTGGACTTGGGGGCAGGAGCTTGCTGGCCATGCCGCTCTCTCTCATTAACTGACTGTACCACCAAGGAGCAAGGGTGAGGGTGTACATACAGATACTCATAGCCCTTGGATGGCATCATATATTTCCTCTCCACCCCTCTGGCCGTGGGAGGAATAGATGCTGGGGACTGCCAGATTGTATCCGCATTCGCCTGAATGGTCCTGATAAATGGCTGGGCGACTCTGCTAGGTGTATCTGCCGACAAAATGTCAACCACTGGGTCCTCTATTTCTGGAACCTCCTCCACTTAGAGGTTCATATTCTGCACCACCCTACACAGGAGATCTTGGTGAGCTCTCAGATCTATTGGCGGAGGATCGGAGGAGGATGTTCCTGCCACTGCCCCATCTGGCGAGGAGGAGAAGGAAAGACCAGGAACTAGGGGATCCTGAGGAAGCTCCTGTTGTGGTGGGTCCTGGTGTTCGGGGTCAGGTACAGCCGGAGCCTGAGTGTCGGTTGGTGGGACAACAGTGTCATCTGTGTCCATAGGCAGAGGACGGCTCACGGTGGGCCCAGGCATGTAATGGTGAGAATGGGCTGACCGGGAGGCACCTGAGGGGGGACCTTGGGCTTGATGGTATGCCCAAGGTGTCCAGAAGGACCATTGTGATGGTCCCTGATCCGGATCTTGATTCTCAGCATAGGTCTGACTCGCGCCCTCCGTGTCACGACCTTGGACATAGTAGCCGCTCCCCGCCTGAGACGATGACAAATTGTGTCTCAAAGGCCAAGGGGGGGGGCCGAGCATCCCTGAGAGGCTGCGCCATCCCGAACTGTTAGGTCGCGGGTTGGAGCAGGAGACCGGTGCTGGGATCTGCAGTGGTACCACGACTGGGACCAACGACTATAGCGGTGCCGGGAGGCCGACCTGGATCTCGACAATGATCTGCAGTGTCGAGATCGGCTATGAGAAGACTGGTGCCAGGATCGGTGCTGGAACCCGGATTGGTAACGACTGTACTAGGCAGGTGTACGGGAGGTAGAGCGGTGCCGCGAGTATTACTGGTGCTGTGATGGAGAGCGGTGCCGGGACTGCGAGTGGCACTGGGGGCGGGACCGAGATCAGGACCGATGTTTATCAGTCACTCCCAAGGAGGCAGGCCTCATCAAGGCAGGCTTGCCAATCAACTGAATTGCCCGCACCGGCGGTGCCGGGGGCTGAGGTGGTCCAGGTTCTGTCAGTGCGATCAGGTTGCGGGCGGTGGAGAAGGTCTCCGGAGTGGACGGGAGACCCAGCTCAACCACGGTGCACACCGGGGAGCTTTGGAGCACCGGACTCGATGGCCCTTGTGGAACCGGAATCAACGGTGCCGAAGTCTGTGCAGCTGTGGCGGATGCTTTGGAAGGGCGATCCGGTCTGGGCTGTTTCTCCGGTGGCGGCACGGGCGGTGCCAAAGTAGCAGGTGGTTTTTGCTGCTTCCTAGACCGCGATGGTATCGGTGCCAGAGAAGGCCGGTGCTGAGGTTCTTTGGCGGTGCCGGATCGTTCTGGTGCCGAAGAAGCGTGTCGAACCGAAGGAGTCTGCTCCGCGCTCGGTACCGAGGGCGCTGGGCTAAGTGCCGCCTCCATTAGGAGCTGCTTTAAACGAAAGTCCCGCTCCTTCTTCGTTCTAGGCTTAAAAGCCTTGCAAATGCGGCACTTATCAGGTAGATGGGATTCCCTGAGGCACTTCAGACAGGAGTCGTGGGGATCTCCCGTTGGCATCAGCTTGAGGCACGCCAAGCACGGTTTGAAGCCCGGTGACCTGGGCATGGGCCCCGGTACCGGGTTGGAGGAAGGGGAATGATCCTCAATTCCTCCAAATACTATATACACTATACACAAATACTATATACACTATCTATATACAAAACACTAATAACTAACTATAACTGTAAAAAAGAGACGGTTACTCACCTTTGTAACTGTTGTTCTTCGAGATGTGTTCATATTCATTCCAATTAGTTGTGCGCGCGCCACGTGCACATTCGTCGGAAGATTTTTACCCTAGCAACACTCGGTGGGTCGGCTGGGTCGCCCCCTGGAGTGGCGCCGCTATGGCGGTGAATATATACGCCTGCCGACCCAACGGCCCTTCAGTTCCTTCTTGCCGGCTACTCCGACAGAGGGGAAGGAGTGCGGGTTTGGAATGGATATGAGCAACACATCTCGAAGAACAACGGTTACAAAGGTGAGTAACTGTCTTTTCTTCTTTGAGTGCTTGCTCATATCGATTCCAATTAGGTGACTCCCAAGCCTTACCTAGGTGGTGGGGTCGGAGTGAGATGTCGCAGAATGTAGAACTGCTGAGCCAAATGCCGCGTCATCTCTGGATTGTTATACCAATGCATAATGTGACGCAAAGGTGTGGACCGAGGACCAGGTAGCTGCACGACAAACTTCCTGGATGTGTACATGAGCCAGGAAGGCGGCAGATGAACCCTGATCCCTAGTAGAATGTGCGGTGAGGTGGCTCATCGGAACATGAGCCAAGTCATAGCAGGTGCGGATGCACAACGTCACCCAAGATGAAATCCTCTGGGAGGAGACAGGTAGGTCCTTCATTCGATCTGTCATCGCGATGAAGAGTTGAGGTGTTTTACGAAAGGGCTTTGTTCGCTCTATATAAAATGCGAGAGCCCTCGGACATCTAGGGAGTGCAGTTGCTGCTCTTGGTGAGATGAGTGCGGCTTCGGGAAGAAAACCGGAACGAAGATATCTTGATTGATATGGAAGGCCGACACCACTTTAGGGAGGAAGGCCGGATGTGGTCACAGCTGTACCTTGTCCTTGTGAATCACTGTATATGGGGGGGTCCACCGTGAGAGCCCGAAGTTCGGAGACTTGTCTTGCTGATGTAATGGCTAAGAGGAATGCTGCCTTCCAGGACAGGTACAGCAGCGAGCAGGTTGCTAGCGGCTCGAAGGGAGCAGCCATAAGTTTGGCTAGAACTAGATTGAGGTCCCAGGTAGGGGCGGGGCGGCGTACCTGTGGGTATAAATGTTCCAAGCCCTTGAGGGAACCTCAAAACCATGGTGTGAGAGAAGACCGAGCGGCCGCTCTCCCCTGGGTGGAAGGCAGAGATGGCCGCCAAGTGCACCTTTATTGATGAGATCGCTAGGCCGTGTTGTTTTAGGGACCAGAGGTAGTCCAAGATAGTAAGAACTGGTGCCTCGGTGGGAACAGCGTTACGCTTCTACTTGGCCAGATACGTTAACCTAGTGGAAGATTTCCTACTACCCAGGAGTACTACTTGTACCGAGGCAGAGCAGCGTAACTCAGACTGGCTTAACTATGCAGCAACCATGCCGTAAGGTGAAGAGACTGCAGATCTGGGTGGTGAAGTCTGCCGTGGTCCTGAGTTATGAGATCCGGCCAAAGAGGTAGGGGGATTGGCTTGGTCAGCGAGAGGTCGAGCAACATGGTGTACCAGTGTTCCCTCGGCCATGCTGGAGCGATTATGATCAGGTGGGCTCTGTCTCCGCGGAGCTTGAGCAGGACCCTGTGAACCAGCGGGAATGGTGGAAAGGCATAAAGTAGATGGCTCGTCCATGGTATCAGGAATGCATCTGAGAGGGAGCCCGGGGAGTGACCCTGGAAGGAGCAGAACACATGGCATTTCCTGTTCTCGCGGGAGGCGAAGAGGTCTATGCGGGGAGAACCCCACTTCCAGAAAAAAGAATGGATAACGTCCGGATGAATTGACCACTCGTGAGACAGGAAGGATCTGCTGAGGTGATCCGCCAGAGTGTTCTGAACCCCTGGGAGAAAAGACGCTACCAGGTCGATCGAGTGGGCTATGCAAAAGTCCCAGAGTTGGATGGCTTCCTGACAAAGGGGGGAGGAACATGCGCCGCCCTGCTTGTTTATGTAAAACATGGCCGTTGTGTTGTCTGTGAACACTGAGACACAACGGCCCTGTATATGTTCTTGAAACGCCTGGCACGCGACGCGGACTGCCCTCAGCTCCCGCACATTGATGTGCAAGGTCAGTTCTTGAGCTGACCAAAGGCCTTGAGTGCAGAGATCCTCGAGGTGGGCTCCACAACCCAGAGATGACGTGTCCGTGGTCAGGGCCATTGAAGGTTGAGGCGGGTGGAAAGGCATCCCTGCGCAGACCAGGGGGGCGACAGCCACCAGGTCAGGGAGTCTATGATGCTCGGGGGGATCGTGAGGATCATGTCTATGCTGTCTCTGCCCGGGTGGTATACCGAGTTGAGCCAAGTTTGAAGGGGACGGAGGCGTAGTCTGGCGTGTTTGGTCACGAACGTGCAGGCCGCCATGTGACCTAGGAGGCTGAGACAAGTGCGAGCCGAAGCTGTCGGGAAGTTTTGCAGGCTTTGGATAATTGATACCATCACCTGAAACTGGGGCTGTAGTAAGCAGGCTCTGGCTAGAGTGGAGTCCAGGATGGCCCCAATGAAGTCTATTCTCTGAGTGGGAACCAGAGTGGATTTTTCTATATTGATCATCAGGCCTAGTCATCTGAATAGGCCGTTGACGATGCCAACATGACTGGTGACTTGCGTCTCGGAGGTCTCTCGAATGAGCCAATCGTCAAGATACGGGAAGACATGTACTCGACGACGACGGAGGGATGCGGCGACTACAGCCATGCATTTTGTGAATACTCGTGAGGCCACAGAAAGGCCAAACGGAAGGACCGTAAATTGAAAATGTTGATGGTTGACCACAAAACGGAGATATAGTCTGTGTGGTGGGTAAATGGCGATGTGAAAATACGCATCCCTCATATCGAGGGCGGCATACCAGTCTCCGGGATCCAAGGACGGGATGATGGTCCCCAGGGATACCATGCGGAACGTCAACTTTATCATGAATGTGTTGAGTCCTCGCAGGTCTAGGATAGGTCTCAGACCTCACTTTGCTTTGGGGATTAGGAAATAGCGGGAATAAAACCCCTTGCCCCTCGAGTCTTTCGGTACCTCCTCTATAGCTCCCATGGTTAGGAGCGTCCGTACCTCTTCCAAGAGGAATTGCTCGTGAGAGGGGTCCCTGAAGAGGGACAAGGATGGGGGGTGGGAGGCGAAATAAATTGGAGGTGGTATCCCAGTTCTACCGTGCGTAGGACCCAAACATCTGATGTTAGTTGGGCCCACGCAGGGAGGAAATGGGAGAGGCGGTTGTAAAAAGGCGGAAAAGGATCCTGGGAAAGAACTGGTACGCTGTCCTCGGGCATCCCATCAAAAGTTCGGTTTGGGTCCCGCGGGTGGTTTGGGGGGGCCCTGATTTTGACCCCCTTGGGGCCCAGACTGCCTTCTGCAATTCCCCCGGCCGCGTCTTCTGCTGAAGTCCTGTCATGGCCTAGGCGGGGGGTAAGCGCGGTGAGGCTGAGGATGGAAGGACCTGCGCTGAGTCACCGGGGTGTGCATTCCCAGCGAGCGCGTGATTACCCTGTTGTCCTTTAGGCTTTGCAGCCTAGGGTCAGTCTTTTCAGAAAATAGGCCTTGGCCGTCAAAGGGCTAGTCTTGTATAGCCTGCTGTAACTCAGGTGGGAGGCCTGACACCTGAAGCCATGATATTCTCCTCATGGCCACTCCTGAGCCAGAGTTCTGGCTGCCAAGTCAGCCTCGTCCAGTGAGGCTTGGAGAGAGGTTCTTGCCACCTTCTTTCCTTCCTCCAAGAGGGCTGCAAACTCCTGGCGGGAGTCTTGGGGAAGTAGCTCCGTGAATTTGCCCACCACCATCCAGGTGTTGTAGTTGTATCAGCTAAGTAGGGCTTGCTGGTTTGCCACCCTGAGTTGGAGGCCTCCAACAGAGTATACTTTGCGGCCCAATAAGTCCATGCGCCTAGCCTCCTTGGATTCTGGCAAAGGAGCTTGCTGGCCATGGCGCTCCCTTTTGTTAACCGATTGCACGAGCAGGGAGGAGGGTGCACATACAGATACTCGTAGCCCTTAGAGGGTACCATGTACTTCCGCTCAACTCCCCTGGCCGTGGGTGGAATAGAGGCTGGAGATTGCCAGATGGTATCGGCGTTTGCCTGAACAGTACGAATAAAGGGCAAGGCCACTCTTGTGGGGGTGTCAGCTGATAAAATATCCACCACAGGGTCTTCTATCTCCGGGACCTCCTCCACCTGAAGATTCATATTCTGGGCCACCCGCCTCAGAAGGTCCTGATGGGCCCTCAGGTCAATAGGGGGAGGGCCGGAGGAGGATGTCCCCGCCACCGCTTCATCTGGAGAGGAGGAAGAGGAGAGGCCAGGGACAAGAGGGTCCTGCATAGGCTCTTGTTGTTGGGCGGTGTCAGGTTCAGTGGGACCTGAGAGTCTGTCGGCGGAACGGAAGCTTCATCTATACCCACAGGAGGGGGGCGGCTTACAGTCGCCTCTGGCACCCGATGTTCAGATGGCACGGAGCGTGATGCCTCTGGGGGCGCACCTTGGGCTTGGTGATACGCCCAAGGTGTCCAGAATGACCACTGATGGGGCCCTTGTTCTTGACCTTGGGTCTCCTGGAAGACTCGGCTGGGCACGTCCGAGTCACGGTCCTGTGCATAGGAAGCACTGTCCGCGTGAGATGACACTGAGGTGTGTCTAGACGGCCAAGGAGGAGCTGAGAAACCCTGAGAAGGGGCCACGTCTCTAGACGATCTCTCTCGGGGTGGCACCGGAGAGCGGTACCAGGCGCCATAACGGTACTGTGAATGAGACTGGGACCTGCGACCATATCGGTGCTGGGAGGTCGACCGAGATCTCGAGGCTCGTCGCCTGGAGCGGCTGCGAGAGGCACCATGCCTGGAACGGTGCCGGGAGCTGGATCGGTACAGGGAGTGCCGGGCCTGCGAACGGGACGCTGAGCGGTGCCGCGAGTGCGACTGGTACCGTGATGGAGAGCGGTGCCGGGACTGCGAACGGCATCGGGACCAGGATTGGCGATGGGACCGAGAATGCCGCTGGGACCGAGATCTTGATCGGTGCCTCTCAGCAGTGCCGACAGAGGGTGGCCTCAGGAGGACAGGCTTGCCAATGGACTGAATGACCCGCACTGGCGGTGCTGGGGGTTGAGGCAGTGCAGACTCCATCAGTGCAATTAAATCCCTCGCTGTGGAAAAGGTCTCTGGTGTGGATGGGATAGTGAGCTTGACTACAGCGTGCACCGGGGAGCTTTCAGGCACCGGTCTCGGAGCAGAGGGGCCTTAGTGGTACCGGGGCGATCCGGAGCCGAAAGAGCGCTTTTCCCTGATGTAGATTGTTCAGCGCTCGGTTCCGAGGGCATTGGACTAAGAGCTGCCTCCATCAGGAGCTGTTTGAGGCGAAAGTCCCGCTCTTTCTTTGTCCTCGGCTTAAAGGCCTTACAGATCCGACACTTATCTGAGAGATGGGATTCCCCGAGGCACTTAAGGCAGGAGTCATGGAGATCTCCCGTTGGCATCAGCTTATGGCAGGCTGAGCACGGTTTGAAGCCCGGAGACCCGGGCATGAGCCCCAGTACCGGGTGGGGGGAAGGGGCTAATCCCCGATCCCCTCGCAACTATATACACTAACGATATTATAGAAAACGACTAAAACTAACTACAACTATAAAGATTATAACTATATACACAACTATTAGTAAGGAACTACGAGTAGGCTAGGGAAGTGGAGATCAGCTAAGCCGCGCTCCACTGTTCCAACGACCGACACGGGCGGTAAGAAGGAACTGAAGGGCCGTTGGGCGGCAGGGGTATATATTCACCGCCATAGCGGCACCACTCCGGGGGGCGACCCAGCCAACCCACTGAGTGTTGCTAGGGTAAAAATCTTCCGACGAACATGCACGTGGTGCGCGCACACCTAATTGGAATCGATATGAGCAAGCACTCGAAGAACTATTGAA
This sequence comes from Mauremys mutica, assembly GCF_020497125.1. NCBI lineage: Eukaryota > Metazoa > Chordata > Testudines > Geoemydidae > Mauremys > Mauremys mutica. The sequence goes on along the minus strand of NC_059095.1, from coordinate 16,974,574 downwards.
CTATCTACAACTATCTATAGAGAAAACACGAGGAAAGCTAGGGAGGTGGAGATCAGCTATGCTGCGCTCCACACTTCCAACGACCGTCACGGGAGGTAAGAAGGAACTGAGGGGGCGATGGGCCGGCAGGGGTATATATCTGGCGCTATAGTGGCGCCACTCCAGGGGGCGCCTCAGCCGACCCACCGAGTGTTGCTAGGGTAAAAATCTTCCGACGAACGTGTACACGGCAAGCACACACCTAATTGGAATCGATATGAGCAAGCACTCAAAGAAGAACTAGACTAATTCAGATAGAATTGTTTACTATAAATAAGTGCTGGTGAGAAAAGCTGGGCTGATAGCCTTGGAGACTTCAGAGTACCAGCTGAGGTCCTCCAAAGGGCCCACACTGCCAGTAAAGAATAGTAACATTATTCAGTAGAGAGAGCAGCTGAATAATGTTACACTAGAAGTGTAAACCAATGCCTAAAACCAGCTGGCTCAGGTGATCTCAATCACTGGCTGGAAATCTAACTCAGGTTGGTAGTGACCAACCGCTGCATTAGAACTAGGCCTGTCAATTAATTGCAGTTAACTCAAGCGATTAACTCAAAACAAATTAATTTGATTTTTAAAAAAATCACAATTAATCGCAGTTTTAATTGCATGTTAAACAATAACAGAATACCAATTTAAATTTATTATAAATATTTTTCATGTTTAGCTACATTTTCAAATATATTGATTTCAATTACAACACAGAATACAAAGTGTACAGTGCTCACTTTGTATTATTTTTTATTATCTTTTTTATAGTGCAAATATATAAGTAATCAAAGGAAATGGTATTTTTCAATTCACCTCATCCCCAGTACTATAGTGCAACTTACAAATGCACTTAAAAACAAAACAATGTAAAACTTTAGAGCCTACAAGTCCACTCAGTCCTACATTTTGTTCAGCCAATCTCTAAAACAAACAAGTTTGTTTACATTTACAGGAGATACTACTGCCTGCTTATTTACAATGTCACTTGAATTTGAGAACAGGTGTTCACATGGCACTTTTCAAAATGGAAAAAACATCCAAAAATATTTAAATAAATGGTATTCTATTATTGTTTAACAGTGCAATTAAAACTGATTATCACACTTTTTTAAAATCACAATTTTTTTAATAGTTTGGACAGCCCTAATTAAAACATGAGCTGGTGGCTTTCGTTCAGTTCCCAATGGGTAGGAATCCATCACCACTAGCTGCCAATGATTTTCCCCTTTTTGGTCATCACAGGAAGCCAACAGAAACAATCCCTCCAGAACACAGTGCAAACACTGCACAAAATCCAGTGGGGTCAGGTTCTCCTGCAGTGAGGGAAAAGAGGTGGAAGTTTGCACTGCTACTATTGGAAGTCAAATGCCAGATTAGAAAAGGACTCAGTTACCCCTGCACCACACCCAAGGGGACAACATATTACACTGATATCATAGAATCTTAGGGTTGGAAGAGACTTCAGGAGGTCATCTAGTCCAATCCCCTGCTCAAAGCAGGACCAACATCAACTAAATCATCCCAGACGAGTCTTTGTCAAGCCGGGCCTTAAAAACCTCAAAGGATGGAGATTCCACCACCTCCCTAGGTAACCCATTCCAGTGCTTCACCATCCTCCTAGTGAAATAGTGTTTCCTAATAGCCAACCTAGACCTCCCCCCACTGCAACTTGAGACCATTGTTCTGTCATCTACCACCACCGAGAACAGTCGAGCTCCATCCTCTTTGGAAACTCACTTCAGGTAGTTGAAGGGCTGCTATCAAATCCCCCCTCACTCTTCTCTTCAGACTAAATAACCCCCGTTCCCTCATCTCTCAGCCTCTCCTTGTCATGTGCTCCTAATCATTTTTGTTGCCCTCTGCTGGACTCGCTCCAATTTGTCCACATCCCTTCTGTAGTGGGGGGACAAAAACTGGATGCAATACTCCAGGTACGGCCTCACCAGTGCCGAATAGAGGGGAATAATCACTTCCTCGATCTGCTGGCAATGTTCCTACTAATACAGCCCAATATGCCATTGGCTCTTCTCTCCTCTGTTTGTCTATGTGGGGATGACACCCAGTTATGACACACGAGGCAGCCTTTGAATGAGGTTCGGTTTGTTTTAAACAAAAGAAGGTAACAGATAAAATTCAAAACATTTATTGGAGTGTGTTGTACAAAAAGGCTTCCAGTCATAAAATGTATATTACAAATCATTGAAAGAGACATTTGGCATGCATATTTCTTAAAACAAAAAATTATGAAATGATAAAGTCTAGATCTTTGTGTAGTTTTCATATCCTCCACACCAACATTTTCTATTTCTCTGTTCTTCAATTAGATTTTTTTTTTCATAATAACTTATTTAAAAACTCAATAAGCCATTATCAAAAAGCTCTTTTACAGCAAATTTCCCAAGGAAATGTCAGTCAAGGCGAGCAGTGGCCTATACCTGGAGCTACCAAAAGGCTGTGTTAAAAAATTACAATTCAAGTCAAAAGGCATCACTGTTACGAAAATAGAGTTCAAACAAGACAGTATCATTCTGTCCAAATGTAAAGCCTCTTGGCTTAAACTTTGTTTAAAATAGCTTATTGCTTGCAATATTAGTGTAACAATCTGGGTATCTGAAAAACACCAGAATGTCTGTCCGACCCAGCAGACTACATCATGTAGACTACATCAAATCTACATTAACTCATGACTACAAATTCTTGGAAATTCAATAAAAGACATTTTTCTTTTACTAACCCCAAAGTCAATACAGTGCATTATGCTTCTTTGAACTAATTCTCTCAAAAGTAAGCACCTTTTTTTCCCTCTAGACGTTAGCATTTCAAGAAAGGCATTATGTTTACAAATAATAATTGCATGTAAATATGGGCTTATATAAAAATCACCTTTAAATTATTTTAAAGCTAAGCATATTTAAGGGCAAACAGAAATTCTGTTTCCCAGGCCATTTTAAGTTTCAAACAGTAAAAAAAAGCTAACACAATTTGTCTCCACATTCAGCTAATGCAATGCTTTGAAATGCAATCACCAACCATCCTTCCACTCACTGGTCCCTAATAAGGCTGTGTTTCCTTCCAAGTCAGGGGTTTGTAATTGGGCCCAACAGTGATGGTAAAAGCCAGTATCCAGTATGGACATGCCCGCTCTTTAGAGTTTAGCCTTTCAAAACTAGATGTAGAAAGAATTATAATAAAATGGCTTAAGACTGAAAGTGAGATAAGTGGCTACAAGGCATGCATTATATTGTTAAAAACCTGCCACTTGTACTATCCTTCTCCTATTAACACTGGGAAGGGGAGAATATGAAAGGAAGGATTCACCTTTCAGATGGGATGAGGGTAATCTCTAGGAGCCACTTTCTGACCCCTACAGGATGTCTGACTGGTTTCAGGTTAAGGATCTTTACACATGGGATGTTTGAAAAGAAGTATCTTAAGTGTATAAAGAACATTAAACCCCTCTGGGCACATGCTGTGGGTTCTGCATGCCCTGTTGCTCAACAAAAAAACATGTATACTGAGTGCATTTCCCTTCACAGTACACTTTGGTTCACATTGTAATGTAACCAACAGCAATTACATTCAACAGAGTCAAACTAAGCTACCCTTTACATTTCAGGCTGTGGGAAGCTGACTCCATCCCACCCCCCCCACCCCGCTTCCTGAGACTATATTTTGGTTCCTACTATGAATGCACACTATATGCTGGCAAACCCCCAGCCATTGGCATAGCAACACTGATGAAAGACCTACAAATCATTGCTAACTCCTTCTTTTATGCTTTCAGGGACAAATCCAGAGTCCTGTACCAGCCCAAGTAGCCAGACTGGGTATTAGGCATGTGCAGGGGTGGGCAAACTTTTTGGCATGAGGGCCACATCAGTGTTCTGAAAATGTATGGAGGGCCAGGTAGGAAAGGCTGTGCCTCCCCAAACAGCCTGGTTCTGGTCCTGGCCCCCTCCCACTTCCTGCCCCCCTCAGAACACCCGACCCATCCAAACCCCCCTGCTCCTTGTCCCCTGACCCTAACCGCCCCCCCCCCGGGACCCTACCCCCTATCCAACCCTCCCTGTCCCCTGACTGCCCCAACCCCTATCCATGCCCCCGCCCCAACAGGTTCCCCGGGTCTCCCACGTCTATCCAACCACCCCCTGCTCCCTGACTGTCCCCCTGGGGCCCCCTGCCCCTTATCCAACGCCCCCAATCCCCGCCCCCTTATCATGCCACTCAGAGCACCAGGACAGGCAGCCACGCTGCCCGGTCGGAGCCAGCAACACCGTTGCGTAGTCTAGAGCACCGTGGCAGGACGGCGGCTCTTGCAGCCATGCTGCCCGGCAGGAGCTCGCAGCCCCGCCACCCAGAGCGCTGGTGGCATGAAGAGCTGAGGCTGTGGGGCAGGGGGCGACAGCAGGGGAGGAGCTGGGGGTTAGCCTCCCCGGCCAAGAGCTCAAGGGCTGGGCAGGACGGTCCCGCCTGCTGTAGTTTGCCCACCTCTGCTCTATGGCCATGCCATGCAGGAGGGTGCTGGATTTGCTCCCCTCTCACACCCCAAGTACCTTCACAATATGCAAACCTGGAAGAGGGAGCATTTATAGCATGCTTTTCACATAGCTCTTTGTTGCTGTTCCCTTTGCTATTAGTGAATAAAGGCTTGCCTACATGGGGAAATTGATCAGCTATAGTTATTCCAGTGTAACTTCCTTAGGTCAGAATAAAATGACTTGAATTCCAGAATAGAATGTCCACACCAATGAGTTATATTGGTATAGCTAGAGCAAAATAATTATTTTGTGCTAACTAGACTGATCAGTTCTCCTCACAGGACAACTCTGCCTTCTTCAGGAAACCTGCATTTGTAATATTTAGTCTATTGCCATGGAAATTCTGATGATCTTCCACATACAACATGAATGGCTCACCTGCAGGATCTAATAGAAAAAGATGGCTAGGTAGGGAGAAGCTACACTTGGTCTGAACACAAAGCTTTAATTAACTATTGGGATTGCCAAAAACAAGAAAAAAAAAAGAAAAGAAAAATAAATAAATAAAAAAATTTAACAGTGCTGCTTTAGATCTGGTACAGCAGAAAATGCTTCCAGTTTGGAGTGCCTACTTTAATCTAATGAAAGAGTCAGGCTGAATGCTCAGGAAGTCAAACATAAATGGGAAAGACACATTAATGCAAACAAGAAGCGGAATACAGTAGTTTTACTGTGTATTGCACTTTACAGTCAAGAATTGCTTCTTACATTTTAAGTAGCCTTCTGAAAAATGCAGTGGTAACAATCACCAAAGCAAAGATGCTTTTAGGAGGTTAGTCTTAGTCTATTGAGCTTCTTATACTGTCCCACCTCACCACCGTCTCTAAGCACCTATGTTACATAAACATGGCATGGCAGGAGGAAGAAGCAATTTACATGCAGAAATCACTGTTGCAGCCTTTTTTGCCTTTCTTAATGGTGTACGCTCGTGTGTCAGTTTCAGGCAGGAGTATTACAGTTAAAAAGGCTGTAAAACATCAAGTTCTTCAACCTTGCATGTGCAGAACTCATAGGAAGTTAATCTGTACCAGCACTGGCATTTGAACAAGCTTCTAGGAAGTTTCATAGGAAACTCCTCCACATTTAGGGCCCAATTCTGTAGACACTTACTAGGGGATGTTGTGCTCACCATCTTGGCCAGTCCCACTGACTTCGATGAGCTAGTTAAAGGTAAAAGGCACTACAGCCAGTAGGAAGGGTCTGCCAGCATTATACCCTAGAGCAAGACACAGACTCATATTCAGTACGTGTTGCATAAACTATGGCTCAGGTCACATGAGGTCTTTTCTGATACAAGCTGCCCTTCTAGCCCAGACTTTACAAGGAAATTCACTAAATAAAGCCAACTGAGTCGGCTTGAATGAATGAACTACATATTATTCTATATAGTTTAAAATATTAAAGGAATAAGTCTACTACAAAACAGAATGAGCACTCTGAATACTGTCCAACATTAAAAAATATATAGAGAGAGATCTTTAAAAAAACCTATCTTCTATATAAAGTAAATCATGAAAACAGAGTTGGAAAGGGAAACAGAGTCCAGTGATTAGAAGATATATTGCAAAAACAGTTTCACCCTGATTGCATTCATTTGCATAACAATAATTTAGAAAAGGTAATTGGTAGTGGTATGGCTGAGAAACACAATTTCAGCTATATATATTTTACAGCAATAGGTATGATTTACTACATATTCAACCACCTACTCAAGCAGAGTGGGAATATAAGAAAAATGACCAAATACAAGGACAAAGAGAAACATTATTCCAAAAATCCATTTCTTTTTACTGATTTTTCCACAATGAACTGTTGATAATGGACTAAAATAGAATTCTAAATACTTTACTAGCATTTAATTGTGATAATTAAATCACCTTACTGAGGTGAACATTTTGTGAACACCTGCAGAAAATTAGCACCTCTGACATTTTTTAAGTGAGAGGAGAAAGTTCATAACCTTTTTAAAAATCACTTTCCCACCCTGCTTGCATTGTAGGAAAGCCAGCCATTAAAGCCACTAACCTGGCCTTCTAAGTTATATCTGTCAGTCTAAATACTGTTCAGAGAACATAATGTCCAAAAGCCACCGAAAACATCCAAACCTTCTAGCTTGTGTGATGAATCTAAACTACTTGAATAACAAGACCAGAGTTCAAGAGTGCAGGTTGTACAAGAGTTCTATGCTGGTATCAAATGGTATCCAAATTATCAACTATTGGGAAAAAATGTTTGCTTACATTGCAGTCAATATATTCTTTGGAGCAGTCAATTATACTTCATAGTGTATAAAGGTGCACTATCACAAGAATCCTAATGCTTCTGGTAGTCAAAAGTTACCTCTGGTAAAAACACAAGAGAGGAAACCTGAACTTAAGGAGACATTACTAGATACAATAACTTTTTTTTAGTAATATCTTACTTCTAATATGTATTGTACTTACATTATTTGTGTTTACTTAGAGCATTTCAGTCAGGCTGGACAACCTGCTGCGGCAAACAATGCAAGAAACTGCTTACACCCAAACCAAAACCTTCTCACTTTTTAAAGACATTTTGCAAATGCTTTGTTGCCTTAACTATCTGACAATGTCCCTTTACATACAATAGAACTATTAATAAACTGAACGTAGCAGTGATAAAAAAAATCAACATTTACGATTGCTTTTTAAAACCCCATCATAGCCAAAAATAAAGTATTTTAACATCTAAAATCTGAATTATTGAACCAAAAGTTCTGTTTAATGCCAAATACTTTACAACCATTCATATCATCATATCTGTTGTCCATCACAATTTCACCCTTGCATCCACTATTTATTAGGGTCTCAATCGTGACTGAAAGTCCCAATAAATAAAACTGTGAAAAATTTCAGCTCTGATCCCTCATTACATTCAGACTATACCTGCCCAAGAGTAACTGGGACCCATCATTCTCCACCAGTGTTAGTAATGACGGAGCGATAACGCGGACAGGGTTCAGATGTTGTCTGATCCTACTTGGAATAGGTACTCTTGCTACCTCTGTCTACACTGCAGCTTCTATCATTGCTTCCACTAGTGGAGCAGCATCTGTGGTAAATTCTGGGTTATAATTTTCCTAATGTATACAAGACTCAGTATATCAAAAGGATATTACCATTTTCTTAAATGGCTCCAGTACTGTGGGAAGCACTCATGTTGGGTTCTCCAAAAGCCCTGTACAGGCTCACACTGCCTTAAATCTGTTATTTAAAAACCAGTTTGAGGTTAAAGAATGACATATTTACTAAGACTGTCAAGCGATTAAAAAAATTAGTTGTGATTAATCACGTGATTAAAAATAATTAGTTGTGATTAATGGCACTTTTAAACAATAATAGAATACCATTTATTTAAATATTTTTTATGTTGTCCACATTTTCAAATATATTGATTTCAATTACAACACAGAATACAGAGTGTACAGTGCTCACTTTATATTTATTTTCGATTAAAAATATTTGCACTGAAAAAAACAAAAGAAATAGTATTTTTCAATTCACCTAATACAAGTACTGTAGTGCAATCTCTTTATCATGAAAGTTGAACTTACAAATGTAGAATTATGTACAAAAAAAACTCAATTCAAAATTAAAACAATGTAAAACTTTAGAGTCCACCCAGTCTTACTTCAGCCAATCCCTCAGAGAAACGAGTTTGGTTACAATTTGCAGAAGAAAATGCTGCCCACATCTTGTTTACAATGTCACCTGAAAGTGAGAACTGGTATTCACATGACACTGTTGTAAGCCAGTGTGGCAAGATATTTACGTGCCAGATGCACTAAAGTTTCATATGTCCTTTCATGCTTCAACCACCATTTCAGAGGACAAGCGTCCATGCTGATGACGGGTTCTGCTCGATAATGATCCAAAGCAGAGCAGACCGACGCATGTTCATTTTCATCATCTGAGTCAAATGCCACCAGCAGAAGGTTAATTTTCTTTTTTGATGGTTCAGGTTCCATGGTTTCCACATCGGAGTATTGCTCTTTTAAAATTTCTGAAAGCATGCTCCACACTTCGTCCCTCTCAGATTTTGGATGGCACTTCAGATTCTTAAACCTTGGGTCGAGTGCTGTAACTATTTTTATAAATCTCACATTGGTACCTTCTTTGCATTTTGTCAAATTTGCTGTGAAAGTGTTCTTAAAACGAACATGTGCTGAGTCATCATTCAAGACTGCCATAACATGAAATATATGGCAGAATGCGAGTAAAACAGGAGACATACAATTTTCCCCCAAGGAGTTCAGTCGCAAATTTAATTAATGCATTATTTTTTTAATGAGCATCATCAACATGGAAGCATGTCCTCTGGAATGGTGGTCGAAGCATGAAGGGGCATACAAATGTTTAGGATATCTGGCACGTAAATACCTTGCAACGCCCGCTACAAAATGCCATGCAAATGTCTGTTCTCACTTTCAGGTGACATTGCAAATAAGAAGCAGGCAGCAGTATCTCATGCAAATGTAAACAAACTTGTTTCTCATAGCAATTGGCTGAACAAGAAGTAGGACTGAGTGGACTTGTAGGCTCTAAAGTTTTACATTGTTTTGTTTTTGAGTGCAGTTATATAACAAAACAAATCTGCATTTGTAAGTATGAGGTGAATTGAAAAATACTATTTCTTTTGTTCATCGTTTTTACAGTGCAAATATTTGTAATCAACAATAATATAAAGTGAGCACTGTACATTTTGTATTCTGTGTTGTTATAGAAATCAATGTATTTGAAAATGTATGAAAAGCATCCAAAAATATTTCATAAATTCCAATTGGTATTCTTTTGTTTAACAGTGTGATTAATCGCGATTAATTTTTTTGAGTTGATCGCATGAGTTAACTGCGATTAATCAACAGCCCTAATATTTACCCTACTCTCAAGGAGTCCAGTCCCATTTTAGCTTAAAATTCATTCTACTGCAGGTTTATATACAAGACAAAAGTTTTAATGGTGGGGAAATAATCCAATATTCCAATAGTAGGCGGGGGGGGAGGATAAAGAAATCTATTTAAAAATCCTGGCAGTTTTGCTTGATTAATTTTTTTTCTATAAAAATGTAACAAGGAGTAAACTTTTAAAGAAATCAGATGATACATATAAAAATAGTTTTCAGTGGCTCTGGAGGAAAAAAATCGCAAAAATAAAAGGAAAGAAAGGAAAAAAAGTAGCAAATAATAATGTTTTTTCACATCACTGAACATCCTCTAGACGTTGTCCTGGGATCCCCCTGGAGGAACAAAGAAATTAGTTAGTGCAGAGTAGAATGACAGCAGGCCACAAGTACCTCATGTCGTCTTGACTAGTACAAAAGATAACTCAAGTTAGCTAACATGACTTGAAACACAATTTGGCACCTAGTGCAGACAGTTTAACACCTTTACAAACTTGTTAGCTGGTCCTGTTGTAATCTAGTCTCAGGTATCATACTGGGTTAAAAAGCATCTTTCTCCTAATCCAGATAAACCCCCAGTCGGTGCTATCACTAAACATTTTGGGAGTATGGCAAGAAGCAGTGTTGGCAGAGTTCCCTGCTATTATTCCACACTGGCAGAGAGGAGGGAAGAAGTGTGATATTGAGTCATCTTTAGAACTGTATTATCCTTCCTCTAAATGCAGTCTGTAATAATGCACAAACACACACCAATGAAGCTCGACCAGATATGTGGCACAGAGCTGTATGCTGGCACCATGCTTCTATGGATAGAAAACACACAACACTGTGTATTTGTTTTCAGATTCTTCCACTCTCTGAATTCAATTTCCTTGAAACCAAAAATATCCAGAAGTTGATTTTAAAATTGCATTGGCCTAGCCTGTTGAGTTCATTGTGAAAGAGGCTACTAATGGCCACTGATCAAATCTGAATATATGGCAACAGTTTACAGTAGTTTGAAAGTGCCCTCTAGTATAACAAGCACAAAGTTTTTCTTCTGTCAGCTCCATTAGCTACTGGCCATTCATTCTCCCATACTCATTCTAAAGCACTGGAATTTACATAAAAGGTGATTGTAACAAGGTCAGCCAGGTTTATTTATTGTGTAACATTTGTATCCTGCAGGAAAACACACCAGCAAAGCCCAGGTGCCATAGTGGGAACAGGATTGTCCATTTCCCTGTAATTAACTGCCATATTTTTCAGAATATCTTCTGTCTCTTTAGAGCAAGGATGCTACAGACATTAGTGCTAGCCCTGCTAGTAGGGAAGGCAGCACAGGCTCATGGGAATCACTGATCACACAATTTCCCCACTCTTATTTCATACAGCTGTTGATGAGCAGCAATAGGAATCTACAGGGCAATAAAGATTTTTCTTTGTTCTATGGAGTTTCCACTATCACCAACCTTCACGGCCTTTCTCAGAAACACTCCTGCTGTTGCAAATCCATTAGCACCAGGATTATGTCTTAAAGTCTATGGCACCCTGACCTGTCAGCAGTCACTGCCTCCAGTGCATCTTGTGGGGCCCAAAAGGGCCTGAAGTTAAGAGCTCAGGAGCAGGGATTGCAGAATGCTCTCTTTGGCACATCCTTTACAGGAACCTATTCCAAAAGCTGGGATCAGAAGCTTGCAAAAGCTGTTGGAAGATGCACCATTCCATGCTTGAATCTAACCCAATTCACCAGGCACAAGTGAGGAGAAGTGGGAGGATAGCCTGAATTTAAACAAATGGTTATCATATTACCTGCTGGTGAAAGAGATCCTCTTCTCCAAACTCTGCTTCATCCTCCTCCTCATTCTCCCGCACCACAACTGATTTTGTGATGCTTCTTACTGCAACTTCCTAGACAAGGGGACAGACAAAGGTGTTCACTTTGCCATCAGCTCTTCTCCTCTCACCCAAACTTTGGGGAATTCCAAGCAGTTGGCCACATATTTGAACGATCATCCCTGGTTTGGGGTTTTTATGAAGCCAAATCCTAGCCAATAAGGTTCTGCAAACTAAAGGCCCTCCCTTATTTCTGCCCATCTCTAACTGTAGTGATGTAATTTTTGTTTTCAATCATCCTTATCTTTAGCTATTTTCTCTTATTCCTAGAAGTTTGAGAGGAAGCAGATAAGATGCCTTTCTACCTCTCATGTGGGGTTTATTCATTTTTAAAAAACTACTAATGGGCTTAACTGGGAACTGTGTCATAAAAGACTGTGGAATGTGCTAAGATCTGATCTATTTCTCTTAACTATTACAGAGCTAAACTGAAACCTCTGTCTAATTTCCACTCATATTCTATGTCAGTTGCATGTACCAATTATTTGGAATTGTTGTCTTCACTAAGCTACAAGGATTATTTTAAAACTCAGGAAGTTTCTTTTCTTCCTAATTTATTGTAGCAAAGATTAATAATAAGACGCTGTTGGTCCTCACAGCAGTTGCGCATTGGAATTGTATGTAGGGGGTACATCTGAATTTCTGGGAAAATCTTCCTAGATACAGACATTTCCAAGTGGAGGGACTGACAAATATCAGGTTGTGGGGAGAGGTTATTTTATTTTTGAGGATCCTTCAGCTACTAATTGAATAAATGTGTCCAATCTGAATACTGGGCTAGTTCTCTTCCCTGTTTATATCTATGACCTTTTAGCCTACCTCTGTGTCCTGTGCTGCTGTTCCTGCAATACCTTCATAGAACTGTCAGCAAGAAAAGCATGAAAACTGATACAATGCTGGTCAGTTTTACTTTGCTACTGGGCACCTGAAGCAATGCATGTTTACCAACAGCAGCCAAAGCATGATCCTCCTTTGCAAGATTCTGCTGCAGGGACAGTTTTCAAAAACAGTTGTGGGAGGATGCAGGACAACAAAGAATACGCAGGAAACTGTGCCCAGTGGAAACTCCTGATATGGTTGCAGCACTGAAGAAATCTCTATTTTTTTGCATTATTATTGTTTACATAGCACCCTAAAATATGCTAAGTATCATCATTTGGAATAATGAGCAATGCATTTGCATTCTCTACTCGAAATGTATATTCAAATCCTCTACTCTCCAGGACAGTTCACTAAAAAGATCAACTAAAGTGATCAGTATGTTGAACAGCATGTTTCCTAAAACCACATTTGAGCTCATAGATGTTTATCCCTTAAACCTTACAGACTAATGAAAACACTACTTTTTTTAAAAGAAGAGCGTTAAGGATAGTGTGAAACTGCAATTTTGTCAAAAATGCATAGACAGGTTTGGGAGGTAATGCAGCCCACATCATTTTCCAGAAGACAAAGCTTACCTCTCCATCAGAGTTCACCAGATATGTGCGGATGTCTCCTCCAGTGCCCCAGCTGCTCTGATTCTTCCACACAAGGACAGAAGGGGGGCTATGAGTCACACCTGCATCTGCAGCCCAGATCTAAGAAAGAGAAATTCTATATGCAGATGTTTGTACCCTTTTTCTTTATATATATATATATATATATATATATATATATATGTAAAAAACCCTATATTTTTACTTTTCTCATTACTCTTTTCTTGCCACCCCACTTGCTCCTCATTTCCCAATGACAGTGAAATAGATTAAACTAGAGTGAAACTATTTGCAGGAAAATGTTTTTTCCCCTACAAAACGTTAAGAAGCTGCAAGTTAATAGCAACCACAGTTACAGAGAAGAGAAAATAAATGGAGTTTAATATTTCAGTTGTCATTTCTTTTCTGCATATAGCAATTAATCCTCCTGGACTCCGTGCAGTTACTATCATGGTAGAGCCCAGAGACAAAATAGAGCTGCATACTCATCCCGTTAACCTCTTAAAAGGCTATAAGTTCCCACTTGCTATGCCAAATATTTAAGCAATAATACAAGGAAAGCTGCTCCTTTCCTATGGAGGGACTTTTAATGCAGATTGCAGACAAAATATCTAATTTAGTCATGATTTATTTGGTGAACACAAAAATGCATATAAAATGCTAGATAACAGGCCTAGCCCAACAGTTCTTAATCCACTAAGATAGTTCTGGAGAAATTCAACTCCCATATCGTATTCTTTAGGAGCATGATCTTACTCCAAACAAAGGTGAGCTCAATGGGAGCAGGGGCAAGCCCTATATCAAGCCCAGTTAAACACTCGCTCACATTCACACCAGATGCCACAGCAACAACAAAAGTGCCTCCTCAGTGACTTACTGTAACAGTTTGCCCAGCCCTGAGGACATACTTTGGAGTAAATTTATAAGCAATTTCTTCCGCATCTCCAATTTGTCTCTTCAGTCTCCAGTTACCCAGAGACTGGTCCTAATGGAAAGATATAAAAGTTTATTTAGGAATAGATCTCTATAGCCAGACAAATGGCATCTCTAATGCCTGTGTATTTATTAAAATGCTAAGGATACAGTCACTAGCTTTTCCCACGGTTTGTTATTGGGTCACATGCACTGTAGCTTCTGGGAGTATTTTTTTTTTAACCCAATGAATAGTTTAGATTCAAGCTCCTTATTTAAGGGCCAATCCTGCAAATACACAAGTAACTGTACTCACCCACTAATCCCATTAGAGTCAATGAGACTACTCAAATGAGTAAACTTACCTAGAGGTATGTTTAAAGGATCAGGCTACTAAATGGTAAGCTTCCTGGAACACAAACTATCCCCTTCTGTGTCCTGTATAGCACTGACCACAATATTGGTGCTGAAACAATACTATCAGCATTTAAGTACCACTTTGTCACTTCTGAAGGAGCGGTGCCCAAGGGAGACTGTCCATCATCTCTCATACCGGGGCACAGTATGTTTGGGTTACAAAAGGCCATGTCATATCTGCATGCTAGCTCACTGCGGCCTTTCTAAAGGTTCTACTGACACTCACCTTCTCAGAGTTGTTCTTAAGTTGAACATATTTTCCCTCCAGGTCTATCTCTTCTATGCTGATGCCTCCTGTGGCTGAGGCTTGCTGGGACATTTGGAAACTACTGCTGCTACCGCTGGTGCTACCACTACTACTCCCAGTGCCAATTCCACTTGTACCACTGCCTGAAAGCTCCTCTGCTTCAACCCGTTTTCTCTTGCCCCGAGAAGAGCGAACAACCGAAGTGCTGGTGCTACTGCTGCTGGAGGTAGCCTTGGAGACTGTAACACGGGAGGACGGGCTTGGAGACAGCTTCAATCTTAATGCAATCAAACAGACATTTTAACCAGATGAAGAAGGCTGCAGTTAGATTCTCAGGAGTGGTCCAGGGGATTATTTGAAAGAATTAATATACACAATAACATGCCACAGTACACCAATACCCTAGGCTTTTACATGAACTGCTTTAAGGCATGATGACAGAAGCAGGAGAAACACAGAGCCCTGCAACCTTTGGCAGGTAAGTACAAAAGGAGCTGAATGTCAAGCACATGTTAATACACACTATTTCATAAACATTTGACTAGATGGGTGTTCAGATGAGAACAGCTGCAACTCCCTCATTTTATGAACATTATGTATATAGTGGCCTCAGGTTCCAAGAGGCCAGCGTGGCCCTCGATTAGGCAAAGTTTGGGCACTGGTGTTCAAATGGGACAAAATAATGTCAGAGCTGGGAAAAATTCCCACCTGTGCAGAGTGTGAAGCATGTGAAACCTATACCTACCTCTTTTCCTCACTCTCCAGAAGTTTTCGGTAGGCACTGATCTCCATGTCCAGTGCTAATTTGACATCAAGCAGTTCCTGGTATTCTGCAAGCTGCTGCTGCATCTGGTCCCTCATTTCCATCATTTCCCTTTCCTTGGCATCTAGCATCTTCCTGAACTTGTCCTGCTCACCAGCCATCATGTCCTCCAGTTCCCGAATGCGATCTTCTGCGACACTAGCCTATGGACACAGTAAAACAAGAAGTCAACCTAGCATGTGTGTGGAGACAGAGGAGGATACATGATTTCCCTCTGACAGGTATTGCAAAAGGGGAAACAAAACTAGACAGCTAGACTCAGGAATTCAATTACAGCCATGCATTTCCAGAGGCAGAACAGACATATGGGTCACCATCTAGTCCATCCCACAGGGAAAAGGCAGTGTATTATTCACTCTATAGCTTTAAATGGCAAAAGCAAGAGGGCTTTAGGGAACTCTTGGCAGGGTGTGCTCCTGCAACTTAGACATTCACTAGGCCCCTTGTCTACTGAAATCCAGACTAGTTAATCTTTTGGGAATGCTCCAAAGCCCCTTTCATCCCCTGAAATGTAGGAAAAAAGTTGAGTTTTGAGATGGAATATATGCCACAGGGGTTACTGTATCAGGAACAGTTTAATAATTAGTGTAAAATGGCATACAGGTCACATTGTCTGATATGTAACTTTAGAATAAAATTTTCATTGCAAATACTCACAATTACAAGTTTAAAATTCACCTTCCATTAAAATGTGTGTAAAATGTACTGTTTTCTACAAACATACCTGCTAGTCAACTCATTCTCCAGAGCATTCATGGAGTGTGAACAAAGGGAAAGGAATTCACGTTTTATTTGACCAACCATTCACACAGTTTTAGATGTACAGAAATGTAGTCCCTTCACCTGTTTTTGCAAGCCAGAAAGCTGGTAGCTGAGAGACTCTATCCTCATGCGAGCTTCCTTCAGCTCCTCTCGGGCAGCACTGGCAGCTTTGTCATTTTGGTCAGAGGACAGTTTGGCATTCTCCAACTGGAAGAGAGTTTGGCACAGGATACTCACATTAGACTAGGCTTCACAGGCTTAGGGTTGCACTAACTAAACCTGCTTGTGCTACTAGAACAGAAAGTCCATCATCATCTCCATTACACACACTCAATTTTAATATGACTGAAAAACTGGCTAAGAAATATAGGTAGGCACAGCGTCTGTGTCAGTAACAGTCTCTACTTCGAGTGACTGCACATGTCTATTCCACTGTAGGTGACTCACAAGCAGTTTGAACTGGAGATGGTTTCAGTGTTTACTTTAATAAGGAACAGACGATTATTCATCCAAATCTGGCACTGTCTCTGGATTGCCGAGAGGCAGCAAAGTGAGAGGCAAATGTATGGAATGATGACCAGGGTGCTTTCTTACAAATGTCCAAGATGGGTATATGAGCCAGAAATACCGCAGAAGCTGCCTGAGACCTCGCTGAATGGGCCAACACTCTACTCCGCGGCATCACATTATCAAACTGATAGCATAACTGAATATAACTGGATATCCAAGAAGAGATTCTCTGAGTGGACACTGGACAGCCTTTCATTCTGTCTGTAATTGTGATGAACAGTTGTATTGAAGACCTAAATGATTTGTCTGATCCAGGTAAAAAGCCAAAGCTCTTCTAACGTCTAGAGTGAGAAGCTTTTCCTTGTCTTTATGCATATGAGGCTTTGGAAAGAAGATCAGTCATCAGATTGCTTGATTAACGTGAAAGCTGGAAACTGCTTTAGAAAGAAACTTCGGGTGAGGACAAAGGCAAACTGTTACTACAGAAGACCATATAGGGAGGCGCTGACACACTAGAACTTACAATTTCCCCACTTTTCTGGTCAATGTATCAGCAGCCAAAAAAGCGCCACTTTAATTGAAAGGTGTAGCAGTGAACAGGTTGCCAGAAACCCAAAGGGGGAACCCATCAGCTTTGCTGAAATTAGATTCAAGTTCCATGGGGGACGGGCAGTGTCAGGATACTGTATCTGTGGATATAATTTTTTTTTTTTGGTGCAGAATTCCCTCAGGAGTAAATTATATTCCTAGAGAATTGTCATTCTAAAAGTTAGTAAAGCCTCCTGGAGATTCAGCCTCCAGTGTCTCTCTGGGGTGCAGGAGCCATGTTAATTTCCTCCCTCTAGTTCAGGCTAAGACAATCCCTGCTGGTTTCCCTGATAGCTTTGTGGCTAATATGTAAACTGAGGTAAACCTAAATTTCTTTGTCTAAGACAGGCCTGTTTATCACTTTTACTAGACTAGGATGTCTTTGTTTAAAATATGTTTTAATAATATTATACAAAGGGAATTAATAATTTCACATATAAATTCAAACACATCTTTTAAGTTGATGACAGCATACCAGTGCCTGGGATCCAGAGAAGGAATAATGGAAGCTAGGGTGACCTTCTGGAATTTTATTTTCTTCAGGAACTTGTTGAGTTCTTTCAGATCTAAAATAGACCTTAGACATCCTTTTGCTTTTGGGATTAGAAAGTAGCAGGAATAAAACCTCTTTCCTGTGAGTAACACGGGAACTTCATCTATGGCTCCCACAAGACAGAGATTGGACCTCCTGTAATACAACATCTTCATGACAGAGATCCCTGGACAAGGGCAAGGAACAGGAGTAGGAGGGGGGATGGAAACAAACTCAAGGGTACATCCCAATTCCACTATGCTGAAAACCCACCAATCTGTGGTGATGCCAGACCAAGATTTTAGGAAGTTGGATAGGCGATTAACAAATGGGAGATGTGAAAAGATGGCACTCTGGGGAATGGCAGTCTGTCCTTGACCAATGCGTCAAAATGTTTGTTTGGAGGACCCAGCTTGCCTAGATGAATTGGCACTGCAGAGGCAGAAAGAGGTGGTAGACGTCTCTTGTAACTTCTGCTCTTCTTCCTAGACAAGTCCTTGGTACAGGTCATGAAATTTGGATAGTGGGAGTGCTATGGGTGAAAGGAGTTTCTTTTTGTTGCCAGCATATAAATACCCAGAGACTTAAGGGTCGCTTTTGAGTCCTTGTGACTATGCAGTCTCGTCAGTCTTTCCAGAAAAGAGTGAAGGACCCTCAAAAAGGATCTTGAATGGTCTACTGGCACCACCCCCTATTCTAAGTACCCGTTTGGAGGTCTGGAATAGTCTGGTGAACCTGGGGGGGGGGGGGGAGAGACAGGGACAGCCCAAAATGATTGCAGCCATGAACACCACCACCTAATGAGGCCATGTCTCAAGCTGCAGAGTCAGTTGGGTCTAGACCAGCCTGCAAAGACGTTCTGGCAACTAATTTCCCCTCATCCACCATCACAGTAAATCCCTGTTTCAGGTCATCTAGAAGCCTGTCCTTACATTTTACAATTTTACCCCGTGAGATAATATTGTAATGACCCAGCAGAGCCTCCTGGTTTGCAATTCAAAGCTATGAACTTCCTGTGGAATAAAGCTTCCTTCCAAATTAGTCCAATTTCTTTACTTTTTTGCTTTTCAGTAATAATGTCTGGTGACCCTGTCTCCTCTTTTTCATTGGCTACGGAGACTACCAGGGAGTCCAGAGGGATGATTACAGAAGTGTCTGGGTCGCCAAAAACTGTTACCGAAATATCAGGTTTGCTTAGCTGAGAGGCAACAACAGCCTGACAGGGATAAGGAAAAATGCTTTATTTTGCAGAAGAAAGGAGAGCTCTGTAGTACATACAGAAAACTCTACTGCACACAAGTTTCACAAGCTTTTTATACACTTTTAAACAAAGACCATGCCGTGTTAACACTTCATTGGTGGGTGTCAAGCCCCGTAACACCACTATCTGTTCAAGAAAGACTGGCTTGAAGCGGAATCTTTTTCTGTCTCTGCCAGCAAAAGAAAAATTAGTTACAAAGTTTAAGGTACTGTGTACCTGAGGCCTTGTGGAGGCTTCTGCCTCCACCTACTGGCCGTTTGCAAAACTATGAAGGGGGGGGGGGGGCTATAGCTTTCACAGTGCCATGTGACCCAGGAGACATAAGCAAGTGCGAGCCGAAGTTGTCGGGAAGTTCCGTAGCCCTTGTATAATTGTTACCATCGCCTGAAACTGAGGCTGAGGTAAGCAGGCTCTGGCAAGACTGGAGTCCAGGATGGCCCCAATGAATTCTATTCTCTGTGTGGGAATCAGAGTGGATTTTCTATATTGATCATCAGGCCTAGACGCAGGAATAGGTCTTTGATGATGCCCACATGACTGGTAACTTGGGCCTCGGAGGTCCCTCGAATGAGCCAATCGTCTAGATACGGAAAAACGTGTATCCGACGGCGGCGGAGGGAGGCGGCGACTACAGCCATGCACTTTGAATACTCTTGGGGCTGTAGAGAGGCCAAACGGAAGGACCATAAACTGGAAATGATGACGGTTGGCCACAAACCGGAGGTACCTTCTGTGTGGAGGATAAATGGCGACGTGAAAATACGCGCCCTTCATATCGAGGGCGGCCTACCAGTTTCTGGGATCCAAGGATGGGATGACGGTCCCCATGGATCCATGCAGAACTTCAGCTTTATCATGAACGTGTTGAGTTCCCACAGGTCTAGGATAGGTCTGAGACCTCCCTTCGCCTTGGGGATTAGGAAATAGTTGGAGCAGAACCCCTTGCCCCTTTCGTCCTTTGGTACCTCCTTTATAGCTCCGATGGTGAGGAGCGTCCGCACCTCTTGCAAGAGGAATTGCTCGTGAGAGGGGTCCCTAAAGCGGGACTAGGATGGAGGGTGGGAGGTGGGGGACGAAATAAACTGGAGGCGGTACCCAAGTTCCACCGTGCGTAGGACCCAATGATCTGAGGTTAGATGGGACCACGCAGGGAGGAAAAAGGAGAGGCGGTTGTAAAAGGGAGGGAACGGATCCTGGGTAATAACTGGTGCACCGTCCTCGGGCGTGCCTTCAAAAGTTAGGCTTTGGCCCCATTGGTGGTTTAGAGGGACCCTGATTTTGGCCCCCTTGGGGTCCTGATGGATGCCTACGACCGCCTCGGCCACGCCTGCTGGCAAACTTCTGTCTTTGTCTAGGCGCAGGGTAAGGGCGGTGAGGCTGGGGACAGAAAGGTTGGCGCTGAGTCACCGGCATATGCATGCCGAGAGAGCGCATAGTGACCCTGCTGTCCTTTAGGCTTTGCAGCCTAGGGTCAGTTTTTTCGGAGAACAGGCCTTTGCCATCAAAGGGCAAGTCCTGTATAGTATGCTGCAGCTCTGGGGGAAGGCCCGACACCTGGAGCCATGAAATGCGCCTCATGGCAACACCCGAGGCCAGAGTCCTGGCAGCGGAGTCAGCTGCATCCAACGAGGCCTGGAGGGAAGTTCTTGCCACTTTCTTCCCTTCTTCCAGGAGGGCAGCAAACTCTTGACGGGAGTCCTGAGGAACCAACTCCGTAAATTTGCCCACCGCCACCCTGGTGTTGTAATTGTAGCAGCTAAGCAGGGCTTGCTGGTTTGCTAAGCGGAGTTGCAGGGCCCCTGCCGAGTACACCTTAAGGCCCAGTAAGTCCATTCGCCTAGCCTCCTTCGATTTAGGGGCTGGTGCCTGCTGGCCATGGCGTTCCCTCTCACTGACGAACTGGACGACAAGGGAGCAGGGGGGCGGATGTACATATAGGTACTCGTACCCCCTGGAGGGTACCATGTACTTGCGTTCGACTCCTCTGCCCGCGGGCGGGATAGTGGCTGGAGACTGCCAGATGGTATCCGCATTGGCTTGGATCGTCCAAATGAACGGTAGGGCCACTCTAGTGGGGGCGTCAGCTGACAGAATGTCTATGACCGGATCCTCTATCTCCGAGGCTTTCTCCACTTGGAGGTTCATATTGAGTGCCACCCATCTCAGGAGGTCCTGATGGGCCCTCAAGTCGACTGGAGGAGGGCCCAAGGAGGATGTTCCTGCCACCGCCTCATCTGGGGAGGAGGAAGAAGGAAGGCCGGGGACAAGCGGGTCCTGCGTGGGCTCGTGCTCCTGGACGACCTCCTGTTCCGGTGGGATCTGGGAGTCCAGTGGCTGAACCGGGGCTTCCTCCGTACCGGTCGGAGGGGGACGGCTAACTGTCACCTCTGGCACCCAGTGCTCTGATGGAACAGAGCGAGATGGGATCATTGGTACGCCCAAGGTGTCCAGAATGACCACTGATGGGAGCCAGAGTCCTGGGCCTGGGGCTCCTGGAAGACTCCGGTGGGCACATCCAAATCACGGTCCTGCGCGTATGAACTGCCCGCGTGGGACGACACTGATGCATGTCTGGATGGCCATGGAGGAGCTGAAAAGCCCTGGGCAGAGTCTCCCTCTCTAGCTGACGTCACTCGATGCGGCACCGGGGTCAGTACCGGAAGGCATACTGGTACCGGGAGCGAGAATGGGACCTGCGACCGGAGCGGTGCCGGGAGGTCGACCGAGATCTTGAGGTTCGATGTCGGGAATGGCTATGGGAGTCACGGTGCCTGGAGCGGTGCCGGGAGCTGGAGCGGTGCCGAGTGTACCGGGCCGGCGAACGGGACGCTGACCGGTGCCGTGAGTATGACCGGTACCGAAATGGAGAATGGTGCAGGGACTGCAAGCGGCATCGGGACCTGGATCGGCGACGGGACCGAGAACGTCTGCGGGACCGCAATCATGAACGGTGCCGCTCTGCGGTGCCAACGGAGGGTGGTCTGATCAAGGCAGGCTTGCCGATCGACTGTATAACCCGCACCGGCGGTGCCGGGGGTTGAGGCAGCGCAGATGCTGTCATTGCAATCAACTCCCTCGCCATGGAAAATGTCTCCGGCATGGAGGGAATAGTGAGCTCAACCACGGCTCGCACCGGGGAGCTTTTAGGCACCGGACTCGACGGCTCTTGCGTGGCCGGAATTGATGGTGCCGATATTGTCGGTGCCATGGCAGGTATCGGTGCCGGGAGGTCTGACTTAGTATAGCACTCGGGCTGCGGAGCAGGCTGCTCGGACGCAGCAGAAGTCTTGTGCCTCTTCGCCCTCGGGGAGAGGGATCGGTGCTGAGCGGATGTCGGTGCCAGCGACGGCTGGTGCCAAGAGGCCTTGGCGGTACCGGCGCGATCCGGTGCCGAGGGAGCGCTTCTTGAAGACTGTCCAGCGCTCGGTGCCGAGGGTGGAGGACTAAGAGCTGCCTCCATCTGGAGCTGCTTGAGACGAAAGTCCCGCTCCTTTTTTTGTTCTCGGCTTAAAGGCCTTACAAATGCGGCACTTATCTGTTAGGTGAGATTCCCCGAGGCACTTAAGACAGGAGTCGTGGGGATCTCTTGTCAGCATCAGCTTGTGGCAGGCCGAGCACGGTTTGAAACCCGGTGAACCGGGCATAGGCCCTGGCACCGAGTGCGGGGAAGGAGATAATCCCCGAACCCCTCTGAACTATATACACTAACTATACTACAAACGAATAAAGTTAACTACAACTATATAAATCTGAACTATATACACAAGAATTAACGAGAGAACTATGAGTAGCTAGGGAAGTGGAGGTCAGCGACCGACATGTTCCAACGACCGACATGGGCGGTAAGAAGAAACTGAGGGGCGGATGGGTCGGCAGGGGTATATATGAGGTGCCATAGCGGCGCCACTCCAGGGGGCGCCCAGCCGACCGACCGAGTGTTGCTAGGGTAAAAATCTTCCGACGAATGTGCACACGGCGCGCGCACACCTAATTGGAATCGATATGAGCAAGCACTCGAAGAAGAACCTCGGAATCCAATGACAAGTCCTCATCCTCCCACCAGGAGAGAGCTGTCACCATCAGTACTGGGGAGACAGGTTCAGAGCCTGGAGTTGGAGGTACTGCAAGATCATGGCTGGTTTTCCCCTACTTGCTACTGATCTGAGATGCACATTAAAGGGTGGGCCTGAAGGTACCATATGGGGCATCAGAGGAACAGTCGACATTGATACTTTAGACGCCGGAGCTGGATGAGAATCCTGAACAGCCAGGAAAATCAGTACTGACAGGCTGAATAACTCCCAAGCTGCACATAAGCCTTGGGCACTGTGACAGAATGCTGGGCAACAACAGCTGAGCCAGCACTCTGGTCACTGCAGCTGCAATTAAACACCGCAGAACAGACCTGGTTAAGAAGAGTTGTGCCTAACTGGTGAGGGGAGGAGACCTGGAAGGCTAATTAAGCCATTAGGCCAAGGCTCTGCTCTTCCCTGCTTGCCTCAGGAGCTGAGGGCTTCCTAAGATGATAGGAGTACGGCTATATATTGTACTAGGGTGGTGGGAACTGACGTAAATAAACTGCACTGGGTGTTTTACTAGCATAAAGGTCTCTGAACGGTTTGTGGACTTGAGCAGAGGTAGGAGTGAGTGGGCCCTGCCACAGGCACCAGGAAGTCCTACAATACTGATATCTAAACTGAGGTCCATCTAGTCCAGTGAACATGCATCAGTGCCAGATGCTTCAAAGGAAGGAGTAAAAGCCCTGCAGCTGGTAGATAATCCACTCCCCTCATTAGGTCTCATGGTGATCTCTAGCAGTTCAGAGGTTGGTTGTAGCCCTGACACATGAGATTTATTAACCCTTCAAAAAATTTTGTCAGCATTAACTGTAACACTGGATATTTGTTATCCTTACAAATGTCCAATCGCTTTCTGAATCTTGCTAAATTCTTTGTCTCAATGACTTCCTGAGGCAGTGAGTTTCACAGTCTAAGATGTGCTGTGTGAAAAAGTTTTTTTTTAAGTCTTTAATGAATTTATCACCCCTTCTAATTTCATTGAAACTCTCCTTGTTCTTGTGTTATGACACAGGGAGAACAGAAACTCCTGATATACCTTCTCAGACCAGTTATTTTATATACTTTTATCAAGCCTCTCCCCACCCCAGGCAAACAATATGTTTTTTTATTCTCTCTTCATGTGAAAGTTTTTCCAGCTCTCTAATCGTTTTCAATGTCCTTGTCTGAACCCCCTTTAATTCCATAATATCCTTTTTGTGATGGGGTGACAGTACAGATTTTTATAATGCTATTATAATCTATTCTCTATCTCTTTTCCTATACATCCAAACATTCTGTTAGCTTTTTTGACCGCAGCTGACTATCAAGCAAGTCTTCATGGAGCTGTCTACAATGATGCCCAGGTTGCATTGCTGAGTTGATACATGCACTGTTGCTGTAGTCATGTTGGTCCCAAGATATTAGAGAGAAAAATTGGGTGAGGTAATATCTTTTATTAGACCAACTTCTGTTGGTGAGAGTGACAAGTTTTCAAGCTTACACAGAGCTCTTCTTCGGGTATGGGAGTTGATACAGTTAATTAGAATCCTGTAAGGTATAGGAATAGTTTACCTTTTTCCCTTCAATGTGCATTACTTTAATTTATCAATATTGAACTTCATCTGCCATCCAGACAACCTTAACCTGGCCCTCTGTTTGATACCATTGTTCTCATGGGATTAATTTTTATTTCCCACCGTCTGTGGTTTTGAATTTCATGTTAATTCACTTTCACCATTTACAACAGATGTGTTCATTGGTTTATAATAATAGTACACCTCTACCCCGATATAATGCTGTCCTCGGGAGCCAAAAAATCTTACCGCGTTATAGGTGAAACCATGTTATATTGAACTTGCTTTGATCCACCGGAGTGCGCAGCCCCGCCCCTCCGGAGCACTGCTTTACAACGTTATATCCGAATTCGTGTTATATCGGGTCGCGTTATATCAAGGTAGAGATGTACTGTGAACTATACTATATTACTCAGGGGCAGGGTTTCTAATAGATAAGAGCATTTTTAATACATTAATTTGGTAGGTGTTCTATATGAGCACCTGGGTCTGATGCCATCAGCCTTTGGGAAATTTCAGCTAGTACAGAACTCTGTGACACCTCAGCAACACTGGCTTCTGCAAGAACATCAAATCTGTCATCCACTCCCTATACTAACTTCCCACAGAACACTGAATCAAGTTCAAGGTCCCAGTCCTTCTCTTCAAGGTGCTCAACAGCCTGGGCCCAGGGTATCTGAAAGACTATCTAAAGCTCTGGGATGAAGACTGTGGTCCACACATAGTGAGACTCCCTACAAGAAGGATAAAGATTGTTTGTGCAGGAGACAGAGCTTTCTCGGAGGCCAGACCAAGAATGCAGAATTAATTCCCCCAGGAACTAAGAACCATCATAAACCTCCCCATCTTCCACTTCAAGGGCAAGGCGCATTACTGTGACCTTGCCTCCTCTTAGAGAAACCCAGAGAAACAAGTGTACTTAGATACGTTTTTCAAAAAATATTCAAGATGGAACTAGACAAATTGCACAGGTCCCGTTACAAAGAAAATCCTGGTGTTACCTTAACTATGGGGCCACTCAGAGTGCTTCCATAGTAGCATGAACGCTCCCTGAGATAGGGATAGAGTTTTCCCTTTGATTGTGAGGCAGCCAGTAGAACACTAAGATACCGGTAATATCTACCTTGGCCTGATAGGTCTGTTCCAGCTCCATTTTGTACAGTTTGACCTGTTCATCATGTTGATTGCGCAGATCCTGCAGGGCCTGGGCCATTTTGGATTCATACTCCTGCTGGTGACTGCTGTCTATCTCAACTAAACGGTGCTCATGCCGTTTCCTTGTCTCTCTTACTTCCTACATAAACAAAAATGCAGGCAAAGGCCCAAGTTAGGGTAAACAACATGATCAATTTCTTTTATACCACAATTAATTATTTTGATGTTATTTAGCTGCCAGGGTATTGAAAGCATATCACAAAGTCCAACACAGTTAAAAACACGAACTTTAGATCTGTTAAGGTGAGCTAAATGTTTTAACAGATACAAAGTTATCTGGTCCCTTTCTACAGGAGCTAATTTATAAATATGTTCAAATATTAATTGTCTTCATTTAAAAAACATAAAGAGATTCTAAAATAAGGGGTTATTCTGTGCTGCATTAACCAAATAAGAAAGAGCAGGATCAAATATCAGTTTTAACAGCAGAACAAGTGCAGCACAAAACCCTCTCCCCATAACACATACACATTAAACCCACTGGTAGATGACACTCTCTTTAGAGATTCATATATTACTCTGGTAAAAGTGGGTACACTGTGAACCAGTTACAGGAGGTGAAAATAATGAATTCATATGGGTGTGCACTTAAGAGTTCAATCTGGATGAGCCCTATTTATTTAAGGCTTTGAATTAACAGTAAAAAACCTACATGTATCTTCCTTCCCTGAAGTATAATAGGACCTAAAATGTGATCCTCTTGAATTTTGTTTTCACTCAAACATTCTCTCTCTTTCCAGAGAACTGTGGGCTCTTGATGCCCTAAATCAGGGGTAGGCAACCTATGGCACGCATGCCGAAAGCAGCATGTGAGCTGATTTTCAGTGGGACTCACACTGCCCGGATCCTGGCCACCAGTCCGGGGGACTCTGCATTTTAATTTAATTTTAAATGAAGCATCTTAAACATTTTAAAAACCTTATTTACTTTACATACAACAACAGTTTAGTTATATATTATAGACTTAGAGAAAGAGACCTTCTAAAAACGTTAAAATGTATTACTGGCACGCGAAACCTTAAATTAGAGTGAATAAATGAAGACTCGGCACACCGCTTCTGAAAGGTTGCCGACCCCTGCCCTAAATTAACCTTTCAACATGTTTGCATGCATAAGCAACATACACAGAATGCTAACAGGAATTCAGAATGACTTTACAAATTGTCTTACAGGAATATCCTACATCTGCAAACAGAAGAGAGACTCTCAAATGACGAAAAAATGTCTTTCCATTCACTGTGATGTGCCTTAATCTGATATAGAGAGAATGCCATCTTGTGGTGTATTTATATGCCAAGATAACTAGAAGTGCAGAGCCAGGTAGTTCTGGGTGCTTACCCCAGCTCTGCCACTGATTTAATGTGTGACTTTATGCAAGTCATTTAATAGCTTTGTGCCTCAGTTTCTCTATTTATAAAATGGAGATGATGATCATTTCCTTAACTCACAAGATTAGTCAATGTTTGCAGAGCACTTTGAGCAAAGGCTACATAAACTCTGTTTTAAGATTAAGCTGTCAGATTGAGCATACCTCCTCAAATATGTTCTTCCGGAAATCCAGGTCCTCTTGTAAGCTCTGGCAGCGATTCTCCAAGTCCACCCGCATCAATGTCTCCTTTTCCAATTGCTTCTTAGCCACAGCATGACCATCTTCTGCCTAGTGAGAAATTCAGAATCCAAATTTTAAAACTGCATTTAAGTTCAACTTGCAACCTTGTTCTCCATTTATGAAATTCTACACAGTGCCCTTAATTTAATTGCCTGTTCCCAAGTGTTCCCAACTATTTGTCCATTCCCAAGTTAACGAGTTTCCCAAAAGAATACCAGTGACTACATTTAAAACAACTTTCATATGCTGTTATCACCTACTACAATTCATATTTATCTCAGTACTGTCTGATAACATAACTGGGAATTGTTAGCTCCCTACACTTTATACGTGGAATAGATTATTCTTTAAATATTTTCCACTGGGACAGCCAGGGTATTACTTCTGCATGTCCTTGATGATGTAAAAGGATGGTGCTGAAGCAGTGCTGAAATGCCAGGCTTTACTCAAGACAATGTTAGGCTGCCCTTGCTCATGAACAAACATTTGTAGGTTTCATAAACCAGTTGAGAAAAACAGGCATCTGCATACCGGAGTTGTTCTATGGAGCAAGAGCCACACACATACAAATTTAACCTCTATACTTCACAAAGCAATCTCTAAGTAGATATATTAGCATGGTTGTACAACACATTACAACAATAAACTAATGTAACAAATTCAACAGGATAGAGTCTTTCTTTGTATGTAAGTAAACTCTAAAATGTTCATTTACATACCTTAGCAAGCTGGGCCCGCAGGTCAGCAACCTCTGCTTCCAAACTGCGCTTCTCATTAAGAGCAGTACTGAGTTCTGCTTCACTTCTATGGAACAGGGCTTCAAGATCCTTAATGCGACTTTGAGCCACAGACAAATCTGCATCTTTCTTTTTGTAGCTAAAAAAATAATAGATATGTGTGTCTTATTTCCACAAGCTGGCTGCTAGTTTTATTTCTTTCAAAAGGTTTTGTTACACTGAGATTCCATATCCCAAACTGACCTTTAGCAATTATTACCCATTATGTACCACTAGGTGGCCCCAGACTACTATTTTAAATTATTAAAAATAACAAACCGCTCTAAAAAACCTTTTTTTCCATTGAGCTGTTGCAAATCTGTTGATTACTTAAGAGAAACTTTAGCAACTTTAGCCACTTGTGGGGGTGAAAGTTACATTAAACTGTCTCCCCAACAGATCGTGATAAAGTCAGCATAATATACACACACAGCACAATGTCCAGTGCTGAATAAAAATTCCATTAATCAATTAACTTAAAAGTTGGATAGCACATTTCATCCCCAGGAGCCTTACAAACCTTGGACCTGACCCTTAGAGTAGGAGAACACCTGTAACTCCCACTGAAGTTAATGTGTGTTGCAGGTGTTCAGTGCTTCTAAGGATCAGGGCCATTCCACATAATGTGCTAATTCCCAAACCAAAAAATCATTTCACCCACCACTGAAATGCAGTCACATCTTGGAGGCAAAGTAGCAATCATTTAACAGTACCCAGTACAATACACCACAAATGATGACAGATCATTTTTCCCAATGCAGATAGCCAGGAACACTTCATAGAATCATAGAATTCAAGATCAGAAGGGACCATTATGATAATCTAGTCTGACCTCCTGCAAGATGCAGGCCACATAAGCCGATCCACCCACTAATTCTCTCCCTTGACTCTGCTGTTGAATGCTCCAAATCATGATTTAAAGACTTCAAGAAGCAGATAATCCACCAGCAAGCGACCCCTGCCCCATGTTTCGGAGGAAGGCGAAAAACCTCCAGGGCCACTGCCAATCTACCCTGGAGGAAAATTCCTTCCCGACCCCAAATATGGCGATCAGCTGAACCCCGAGCATGTGGGCAAGACTCTCCAGCCAGACCCTCTGGAAAAGGCTAACAATATCCCAACATTGACCCTTTGTACTAATTACCAGTGTGGCACATTATTGACCTATTGACTAAACCCGTTATCCTATCATACCATCCCCTCCATAAACTTATCCAGCTTAATCTTAAAGTCATGGAGGTCCTTCGCCCCCACTGTTTCCCTCGGTAGGCTGTTCCAGAATTGCACTCCTCTGATGGTTAGAAACCTTCGTCTAATTTCAAGCCTAAATTTCCTGACTGACAATTTATATCCGTTTGTCCTCGTGTCCACATTAGCACTGAGCTGAAATAATTCCTCTCCTTCCCTGGTATTTATCCCTCTGATATATTTAAAGAGTGCAATCATATCTCCTCTTATCCTTCTTTTGGTTAAGGAAAACAAACCGAGCTCCTCAAGTCTCCTTTCATACGACAGGCTTTCCATTCCTCGGATTATTCTAGTGGCCCTTCTTTGTACCCGTTCCAGTTTGAATTCATCCTTCTTAAACATGGGAGACCAAAACTGCACACAATACTCCAAATGAGGTCTCACCAACGCCTTATATAACGGGACTAGCACCTCCTTATCTCTACTAGAAATACCTCGCCTAATGCATCCCAAGACCGCATTAGCTTTTTTAATGGCCACATCACATTGCCTACTCATAGTCATCCTGCGATCAACCAGGACTCCTAGGTCCTTCTCCTCCTCCATTACTTCCAACTGGTGCGTCCCCAGCTTATAACTAAAATTCTTGTTAGTCATCCCTAAATGCATAACCTTACACTTCTCATTATTGAATTTCATCCTGTTACTAATACTCCAGTTTACAAGGTCATCCAAATCTCCCTGGAGGATATCCTGATCCTTTTCCGAATTGGCAATACCTCCCAACTTGGTGTCATCTGCAAACTTTATCAGCGCACTCCTACTTTTGGTTCCGAGGTCAGCGATAAATAGATTAAATAAAATCGGACCCAAAACCGAACCTTGAGGAACTCCACTGGTAACCCCCCTCCAACCCGCCAGATCACCCTTCAATACGACCCTCTGCAGTCTCCCCTTTAACCAGCTCCTTATCCACCTCTGGATTTTCATTTCGATCCCCATCTTTTCCAATTTAACCAGTAATTCCTCATGCGGTACCATATCAAACGCCTTACTGAAATCAAGATATATTAGATCCACCGCATTTCCCTTGTCTAAAAAATCTGTTACATTCTCAAAAAAGGAGATCAGGTTGGTTTGGCACGATCTACCTTTCGTAAAACCATGCTGTAATTTGTCCCAGTTGCCATCGGCCTCAAGGTCCGTAACCACTCTCTCCTTTAAAATTTTTCCATGACTTTGCATACTACAGATGTTAAACTAACAGGCCTGTAGTTACCCGGGTCACTTTTTTTCCCCTTCTTGAATATAGGAACTATATTAGCTAATCTCCAGTCAAACGGTACAACCCCCGAGTTTAGAGATTTATTAAAAATCATCGCTAATGGGCTTGCAATTTCACTCGCCAATTCCCTTAATATTCTAGGATGAAGATTATCCGGGCCCCCTGATTTACTTCCGTTAAGCTGTTCAAGTTTGGCTTCTACCTCAGATACCGTAATGTCTACCCCCATATCTTCATTCCCATCAGTCCCTCTACCACTATTCCTTAGCCCTTCATTAGCCTCATTAAAGACCGAGGCAAAATATTCATTTAGATATTGTGCCATGCCAAGATTATCCCTAATCTCCACTCCGTTTAAAGTTTTAAGCGGTCCCACTTCTTCCTTCTTGGTTTTCTTCCTATTTATATGGCTAAAAAACCTTTTGCTATTGGTTTTAATCCCCTTCGCTAGGTCCATCTCCACCCGGCTCTTTGCCTTTCTCACTGCTTCCCTACACCCTCTGACCTCCATAAGGTAGGTTTCTTTGCTGATCCCTCCCATTTTCCACTCCTTGTACGCTTTCTGTTTTTTCTTAATCACCCCTCTGAGACGCTTGCTCATCCAGCTCGGTCTAAAACTGCTACCTACGAACTGTTTTCCCTTTCTCGGGATACAGGCCTCTGACAGCTCCTGCAACTTCAACCTGAAGTAACCCCAGGCGTCTTCCGCCTTTAGATCCCTAAATATGTTAGTCCAATCCACTTCCCTACATAGTTGCCTCAATTTAGTAAAGTTAGCTCTTTTGAAATTGTAAACCTTAGTCTCAGATGCAATTTTGTTTATCCTTCCATTTATTTTGAAACAAATTAGCTCATGATCACTCGAGCCAAGGTTGTCCCCTACAACTATTTCCTCAACAAGGTCCTCGTTACTCACCAAAATCAGATCTAAAATGGTATCCCCCCTCGTCGATTCAGCAACTACTTGATGAAGGAATTCATCAGCTATCACATCTAGGAAAAGCTGAGCCCTATTATTATTACTAGCATTTGTTTCCCAATCTATATCCGGGAAGTTAAAGTCTCCCATGATCATACAGTTCCTATTAGTATTTACCTCCTTAAAAACATTAAAGAGCTCTCTATCCATATCCAGGCTAGATCCCGGTGGTCTATAGCACACCCCAATCACTATCCCAGGGGACACTCTAGTAGTTTTCTTCCCCAATGTCACCATTGCCCAAACAGACTCCGTATTATCCGTATTGATAGTTGGCAATGTGCATTTGTAGACTGATAGAAGAACAGGCTTTCCTACTGAAAAGGTCAAGCTTCTTAGAGAGAGTCCTTGTCCCTTGGTGTCATCTTAGGAAATCCTGGTTGTTCAGATTTTTCTTGCAAGAGATCCTGGCACTTGATGTGAGTAGAAATACTCAAAGCTCTTAGGAAGGAACTGGTATCATCTATCAGCTCTTTTAGATGTAGACAATATCAGAGGCTAGGGTCTGCCACAGGTCCTTAGCTGGCTCCAATAATTCCTTGTTGATCAGCATGGCAAGGGGGGAGGGAGTGGTTTGAGCATTGGCCTGCTAAACCCAGGGTTGCAAGTTCATGGCCTTGAGGGGGCCATTTAGGGAACTGGGGTAAAAATCTGTCTGGGGATTGGTCCTGCTTTGAGCAGGGGGTTGGACTAGATGATCTCCTGAGGTCCCTTCCAACCCTAATCTTCTATGATTTCCAGGCATAGTATGGTGCAGAATATCAAATAATTTTAGGCTTCTCTTGAACCACCTCCCACATAAAGGGTCTCAGCTATATATTTCACAAGGTTGTGGAAGATTCTGAGATTATCTGGTGGGTGGCATGGATGGATTAACAGTGTCAACAGGAGAGGAGAATCCTAGAGCTGGAATCAATTGCTCATTCACCTCTGCACACTGATCTTCCTCATTCCACCTCTAGTCTCTAGATTCGGTGATTGCACTCGCTGACTTAGATAACTAACCTGCCATAAGGTGGAGGCAATCTAACCAGTTGGGGGGAGCAGGAAGAAGGAGCGGGGAGGAGGCAGAGGATAGTGGCTTGCAGACATATGGCTGCATAACCCATGTCCAGCACAGCCAAGACTGGTAAGCATATGCATACTGGACTGAACAACACAAAGGAGGATACAGAGGGCATGTTTCCAACGAGACTAATGTGTTTTTCTAATTATAGAGTGGTCTTGTGGCGTCCCTCCCAGGATCCCGGTATAATGCCCAGGAAGAGGAATGGGAATGAGTAGGAGATGAATCCCAATGGAGAAGATGAACGAGAATACATCTCTTTTAGTGGCACAACTACCCTTTCCAGTTTGCTATGGCACTCCAGCATAAGAAACAGATGTTACCAACCTCTCCCATGCAAAATGTGGCACTGTGATTTCAGTGACCAAAAACCTAATCATCATTGCTGATGTTTGTACAAGCCAACAAGAGCGAATGAGGTACAAGGCCCATATATATATATACTGCTGAACAGGCCATTGATGCCAAGGTGGTCCAACACCAATGTGATGAACACACACACACACACACACACAGTGTCAAGAAAGGCAGCACTGAAAAGTCAGCAAGAAGTTGTTAAACAAGTTTATCCTAAACAAAGAAAGAGGTGGTTATTTATCTGTAACTGGAGGTTGTTCAAGATGGGTGGTTCCTCTTTGCATTCCAAATGTGTGCGTGGATATGCGCCACGTGCCAGAAGATTTTCTTAACAGTGTCTGTTGACCCACGTGTGTCATTAATCCCCTCATGCTCCCAGACAAGGTTAAAATAAGCCGTGTTTATCAACACCTCTCCAGTGACCCTGATACTACTGAGTTGTCCAGTCTGCAGTAGAGGGGTGGAAGGCAGGTTTTGGAATACAGGTAAGTAACCTCCTCTTCTTCTTTGAGTGACGGTCCCTAAATGTATTCCAAATATGGGGGAGTAGTGAGCATGGAGTTGGGTGCAAGGATTAAGTGGAAGTGCAGTATCTGTAGCATGGCATGGCCACCGCCGCTCTTGAGTGATGGCATGAATGTGTGAATGGAATGCCACATTAATCCACCTCTGGTGGCAAGCTTTTGTAGGGCCCTGGGCCAAACAAGTGGTGTCCTCTCCCACCCCTTCTGCCTGCAGTCCCCCATGTCACCCCCACACTCCTGCCAGGGGAATGGGGTTGGGGCATGGGGGCTTGCCCTGTTCCCCATGGGCAGGCAGAGTGGGGCAAGCCCCCAAGCCCCAACCCCACTCTGTAGCAGGAGTGCTGGGTAGGCGGACGGAGCAGGGCAAGTGCTACCAGCTGGACCTATACAAAACTGAGAGGAAAGTCCAACGTTTTGAGCCTAAGGTGGTAATCAAGGATGATCAGTATGGATATTGCACTCAGTTGGTGGTGATGGCAGTGAGCTCATGAGGTGAAACGTTTCCATTTAGCCCAATAGCAGGTCCTTCAGGATGTCCTCCGGCTTTGAGTACTGAGTAGGATAATCTAGGGGCCAGATCAGATGAGAAACATTCACATAAAAAAGAATTGTACACATCAGAAAAGGGCAAACAGTGACAATTTTTTAAAGTGCTTGTATATAAATGCTAGAAGTCTAAATAATAAGATGGGTGAACTAGAGTGTCTCGTGATAAAGGAGGATATTGATATAATAGGCATCACAAAAACCTAGTGGACTGAGGACAACCACTGGGACACAATCATTCCGGGGTACAAAATATATCGGAAGGACAGAACAGGTCCTGGGGGGAGGGGAGTGGCAATATATGTGAAAGAAAATGCAGAATCAAATGAAGTAAAAATCTTAAGAGAATCCACATGTTCCATAGAATGTCTGTGGATAGTTATTTCATGCTCTAATAATATAACATTAGGGATCTATCAACAAAAATGATTAGAGGGCTGGAGCACATGACTTCTGAGGAGAGGCTGAGGGAACTGGGATTGTTTAGTCTGCAGAAGAGAAGAATGAGGGGGGATTTGATAGCTGCTTTCAACTACCTGAAAGGGGGTTCCAAAGAGGATGGATCTAGACTGTTCTCAGTGGTAGCAGATGACAGAACAAGGAGCAATGGTCTCAAGTTGCAGTGGGGGAGATTTAGGTGGGATATTAGGAAAAACTTTTTCACTAGGAGGGTGGTGAAGCACTGGAATGGGTTACCTAGGGTGGTGGTGGAATCTCCTTCCTTAGAGGATTTTAAGGACAGGCTTGACAAAGCCCTGGCTGGGATGATTTAGTTGGGG